>NC_034180.2:28340820-28674820 GCF_002021735.2 Oncorhynchus kisutch | reverse complement strand
AATAAGGAATATGAGGAAACCAACCGAAGCCATGAAAGTGGTGATGCCATCCTTGCGGGAAGCATCGCAGAAGCTCACACCAACATAATTTTAATGTGGATATCACCAACTAAACCTATGACAAAATACCCTGAAAGATTGTCACGTTCTGACCTTAGTTCCTTTGTTTTGTCATTTGTTTTAGTATGATCAGGGCGTGAGTTGGGTGGGTTGTCTATGTTAGTTTTCTATGATTTGCTATTTCTGTGTTTGGCCTGGTATGGTTCTCAATCAGAGGCAGCTGTCAATCTCTGTGTCCTGATTGAGAACCATATTTAGGGAGCCTGTTTTCTGTTATTTGGTGTGTGTGATTTCTGTGGATGTTATTTTTTCCCGAACCGTTTGGTCCTGTTGTTTTGGACTGGGTCTTATAGCGCCCGTGTGTGTGGCATTGACCGACACTGTTGCTTTGGGAATAAACTATCCACGTATCTACTACCCTGCTCTCTGCGCCTGACTCCTCTACCTACTACTTCTAGAAGTACTGACAGAAGCTCGCACCTTTTTACCATGGAGTCAGCAGGAGCAGTGACCACCCCTCTTCCATCGATGGAGGAGCGCGTCCTCCATCATACAGCCGTCCTCCATCGGATCGGTTTGGCGTTGGACCTGATGATGGAGAGGATGGAGCGATGGGAGAGGAGTGGTCTCCCGACATCCACCCCAGCTCCCACACAGACGACACAACCCACTCCTCCTCCGTCATCGTCTGGTCCCAGCGCATTGCGTCTCGCACCCCCGAGGGAGTACGATGGAGTGGCGGCTGGGTGCCAGGGATTTTTGCTCCAGCTTGAGCTCTACCTGGCTACCGTTTGTCCGACTCCCTCGGGTGAAGAGAGTGTGAGCCTCCTCGTCTCCTGTTTGACGGGTAGAGCCCTGGAATGGGCCAACGCTGTCTGGAACGGCCCAGACTCTGCTCGGGACCACTACCCGGAGTTCACCCACCGTTTTTGGGCCGTGCTCAACCATCCACCAAGAATGGACCAAGTAGCGTGGTGACGAGAGGCAGCGATACCTGGAGAACTGGACTTGGGAGGAGATATTAGATGGCAAGGGACCCTGGGCACAGGCGGGGGAATATCACCGCCCCAAGGCAGAGCTGGAGGCAGCGAAAGCCGAGAGGCAGCTTTATGAAGAGGCTGCACAGCAGCGCGGCTGGAAGCCCGAGAGGCAGCCCCAAAAATGTATTGGGAGGGGCACACTCCTCGTGTGCCCAAGTCAGGTAGGAGACCTGAGCCAACTCCCCGTGCTTACCGTTGGGGGGAGATGGACCGGGCAGGCACCGTGTTATGCCGTGAGGCGCACGGTGTCCCCGGTGCGCGTGCATAGCCCGGTGCGGTACATTGCAGCGCCTCATATCGGCCAGGCTAGAGTGAGCATCGAGCCAGGTGCCATGAAGCTGGCTCAGCGAATCTGGTCTCCAGTGCGTCTCCTCGGGCCGGGGTACATGGCACGAGCCCTATGCATGGTGTCCCCGGTTCGCCAGCATAGCCCAGTGCGGGCTATTCCACCTCGCCGCACTGGCCTGGCTACGGGGAGCATTCAGCCAGGTAGGGTTGGGCAGGCTCGGGGCTCGAGACCTCCAGTGCGCCTTCACGGTCTATCCGGTGCCACCTCCACGCACCAGCCCTCCGGTGGCAGCCCCCCGCACCAGGCTCTCTCCGTCTCCTCCCTACAGGTGCTCCCATCTGTCCAGCGCTGCCAGAGCCTTCCTCCTGCCCAGCGCCGCCAGAGTCTCCCGTCTGTCCTGAGCCGCCAGAGTCTCCCGTCTGTCCTGAGCCGCCAGAGTCTCCCGTCTGTCCTGAGCCGCCAGAGTCTCCCGTCTGTCCTGAGCCGCCAGAGCCTCCCAGGAGCCGCCAGAGCCGCCCGTCTGTCCTGAGCCGCCAGAGCCTACCGTCTGTCCTGAGCCGCCAGAGCCTCCCGTCAGTCCAGAGCCGCCCGTCTGTCCAGAGCCACCCGTCAGCCAGGAGCCGCCGGAGCCGCCCGTCAGCCAGGAGCCGCCGGAGCCGCCCGTCAGCCAGGAGCAGCCGGAGCCGCCCGTCAGCCAGGAGCCGCCGGAGCCGTCCTTCATGCCGGCGCTGCCGGAATCGCCCTTCACTCCGGAGTTGCCGGAGTCTCCCGCCTGTCCGGTGCTGCCGGAATCTCCCGTCCATTCGGGACCTGGGGCTAGAGACCCCAGTCCGAGGTCGGCAGCGAGGGTCGCCGTCCTTAAGAGGGCACGGAGGCGGATAAAGAGGCGGAGAAAAGTGGGGTCCACGTCCCGCGCCAGAGCCGCCACCGTGGACAGACGCCCACCCAGACCCTCCCCTATAGGTTCAGGTTTTGCGGCCGGAGTGCGCACCTTTGGGGCGGGTACTGTCACGTTCTGACCTTAGTTCCTTTGTTTTGTCTTTTGTTTTAGTATGGTCAGGGCGTGAGTTGGGTGGGTTGTCTATATTAGTTTTCTATGATTTTGGTTGTTGTTTTGTTAGTCAGTTTTCATTAAATAAGATGAACACGTACCATGCTGCGCATTGGTCCTTACCTTCTTCCCACGACAGCCGTTACAAAGATAATGGAACATTTAGTTAAATTTTTATGCAATAGGCATAGGTCAGGTCCGGGAGGTCGGATAGGTAAAGTGCTTTAAAGTCTTAAAAGATGGCCTCAGGTAGATGCATTAGAACCTCATATTCTTAACCCTGGTTGATGGATGCAATGATCTTTTCTTTGATTTCCTCAATCTATGGTCATGGCTGGTACAGTGTAAGAACTCCGACTGGTGAACTCAGGGACTGAGTTTTGGGCCGGAATGCTTATGTCCTGCAGCCTGTTCAGTTCAGGTTGATTTGGATGGTGGGAATGACAAGGTCAGTGAGAGAGGCACTAAAAAGGAGGAAATCTCAACCTCTACTGTCTTTAGTGCATCTTGGGCCTTGGCCACCTTGCGGATTTTCTCAATTAGTTTGTTCTGCTGAACAGAAATGTAGCCGACCTTGTTGGTTTAGGAGTCACTTGCCTTTTGCAGATAGATGAGTATCTCCTCTCTAATGTTCATGCCGTTAACTCTATCTCTCATATTTTGAAGGGCTTTCTGTTTAATCGACTTTATATCATCGAAGGCTGTAGTATCAATCACATCTGTCATCATCTTTACGGCAACTTTTGGCTCTTTGAGTTGTTCCTATTGTTTGAAGATTCTCTGGAAGAGCGATTCCATATGCTTCAATTTGATTATTAACATAACTTGTTAGTTCACCGATCTTCTGGTTAGCATTGTCAATAAACATATTTTAGTCAAACTCCTTTACGGTTTTGATGACTCCAAAAATGTATTAATTTAGCTCATCAATGCTTTGCTTGAAGTCAATTGATTTTAACCTACTTACAGCCCCATCCAGTAGTTGCATAACTTTGTCATACATGACTTCAGTGTATAGATCTCAAGGCATCAACCTGCGATTGTTCCTTGAACTTTGAATTCCTTAATGAGTACTACAGTCTGATCCATGAACACTTTAATTATCTTGTCAAAATCATACCTGAGAAGCAGATTTCTGATGTGAGAATACACAGCATTGATTTTGTCTGCAATTTCATATTCTTCAACCAGTTGACAATTACATCCATTATAGATTCAAGGACCTTGGTCATCTCCTCAGAGGGAATCTTAGCAGTTAGCTGCTCCACATATAGCTAAGTTGATCGGAAGGATGTAATCCCTCAGATCCTGGAAAAACATTGTGACATCAAAGGTCTCAATAACCTGTTTCAAATCATTAATTTTATCTTGAAGTTTTTCTTTGATTCTAAATCTACCATCAATGTCCCCCAACCAGGCAACACGGCTGTCGCCTAGCTTCTGTAGATCAATCTGTCTGACATCCTCAATTGCATCAATAGCTCGGACAATTGTCAAAAGAATCAGTTTCTCTTTCACCTCATTCACTTTGTACTCCAAATCAATCTCTCTCATTGACTTGTCACTGACTTGCAGATTGTCCAAATGAAGTCTTAGCCCACCAATTAGCTGGTTAATGTCTAAACTGATGATATATTGTTGCATGGCCTCCGGAGCATTGACAACAGCATTCATGAGAAGCTCAAAAGCAGCTGGAAGTATTTTAATGAAGGGAGGCTTGACGATATGTGAGTCACTGTTCTTGTCAAACTTCAAGAAACCGGAGACATTGAATTCTTGATTTTCCTTCTCTGAGCTTCTCAGCATTGTTATAAGTCTTGATTATAAGCGTGGTTGTCAAACTTGGATTTAGTCTTCTAGGTCAATGACTGTTCACTGGGTGTTAGAAGACCGTCAAATGTGTTATCCAGGTGAGCAGCAGATTCTCCACTCTCTAGCAGGTGTGGTTGAGGCCAGGCAGTCATGTGAATAAGCAAGTGCAAGAGGCTCTACTTTCACAAGCAACTTGCTGTAGAGCTGCCCAGTTTGCTTCCCAAACAGGCCCACCAGACCATCCCTGTTGATTATGGCATTGACATTGACACTGGAGGTCAGTCCTGCAATTTAAATTTCACAGTTGTCTCATCTGTGCATCCATTATCTTCCCAGTTGTGCTTAACTTCAGTGTGCCAGCTACTGTAGGTCAGCATATTTCATGAGCCTGAGCTCATGTTCTTCTCCATAGGCTCCTCTTACAATTCCAGTCCGGTTTAGCTTGGTAGGCTTCATCTTCACGTGGCCTTCATTGGTCATACGGAGGTCAAAGAACTTGAGATAATTTTTCATGTCAATGGAGGTAAAACAAGGCTTCATGCCAACCTTTATATCATGTTTGTATCATCTTCACAGATGAAGTAGTCTGTCTAAGAGCAGAAAGCCAGGGTCCATAATGTGAGACTCAGACCATGGGTGTTTTCTGTTTTCATGTCCTGCAGAGATCCCTTCATGTTGTTGGGGAAGGTCCCCTCCTGTTCAATGCCAGTTTAATTGTGCTTCTTGCATTTGAATCATAGGCGTTGCCTCTGAAGGTACTGCCTACCTAGTGAAGCCTCAGTACTTGATATTCTGCCCTCCAAACTTAGCTTGACGCTGCTTTCTTCAGCCATTCCTTTGGTCGTGGAGGTCAGGGTGGTGCCACTACTACCTATGTCACCATTGTAGATGTTTTCAAATGTCAAGGGACTGCACTGCATGCTGTTGGTGCCACTGGTAACCAGTCCATTTCTGTTCACTGTCACAGTGGACTTATGTAATCCATGGCCATCTTTAAAGGTAAGGGAGCCTTCAGAGTTGACTTCAAGACCATCAGAGTTCATGGATCCTGTGAGAAGGGAGTAAGCCCGGGTTTGTTGCATCATTAGCCTGGGACTCTCAAAATGATTACCTCACTGGAGATTCCAAGCTCAACTTTATTGTTAAGTATATTGCCCAGAGCATTGGAAACAGCATCAAACTTCAGGGATAGTTGGCCATCCTTGTAGTTGAGCTCTGCCATATGCTTGAGGGCATCGTCCTGCACATTGGATTTGGACACAATGGACAACTTGTCATTGGCATACACTCCCTTGATCATGTTGTGAGCCTGGATAAGTGTCGAGTTCACCCGCAGGTTGTACTCTCTTCTTCCTTCTCTTTTGAGGGGGCGAATGGTATAGTTATAGCTGTAGGAAGAGTCAGCTTTCAATGAGCCCACTCTGATGGTTCCATCCAAGTTATCGTCCCCTGTGACCTCTTCAGAAGTGCTCTGACTTTGCAGAGTAGTACAGAAAGGTCTGCATGCCCAGGGGACTTGAGGCTTCAATCTTGTCGTTGGCCCTGGCATTCAGTTTGTCTGTCACACTCAAGGTTTCAAGGACAATGAAGCTGGCATCAATGAAACTGTGGCTCAGGCACCCTTGATGAGGTACTTCAGATTATCTTCCACAGTTCCTGAAATCATTGGATGAAACCATTGTCATTGTGATATGGTGACTTTATAGAAAATTAGAACGAGAATTTGTTCCTGGACTATATCTTGTGGTAGGATGAAATAGTATCAATAAATTCATAAAAATAACGTTTTTAATTCAAATATGTCATTATTTGAATATGTTGGTAACACGTTGTATGTAAGTAATAATAAATATCACAAACCCCTGTGGTGCCTTATTGCTATTATAAACTGGTTACCAATGTAATTAGAGCAGTAAAAATAAAAGGTTTGTCATATGTTCTGATATACCTCGGCTGTCAGCCAATCAGCATTCAGGGCTCAAACCACCCAGTTTATAATGAGCAATATAGCTGGGAGCATCAACATTGTTGTTTCCCCCAGAGATTGATCTGTCCCATTTGTAGAAGTTGATGATCACTTTGGAGGTCACCTCAGCAAAGATAAGCAAGTCAAAAGAGCGGGGTATGGTGAAAGTTAGGATTTGGGTCTCATTGGCAGGAGTCATCCAACCTATTTCAGTAACATCGATCGAAGGAATGTACAGGGTAGTGGGAAAGTTTAGCTCTTCAGAAGATTTTCCTCTCAAAGGCTCAACAAGGATTTGGTATCTGGTATCTGAATAAACTCCCTTACGAAAAAAGGTTTGAGTCAGAGTTTAGTATAATTGCAGTACACTGTAGTATAACTGTAGTTAGAATGCAGTATAACTGCAGTATGCTGCAAATACTGCGTCCAAAATAACACATATTTTTTTACTGCAGTAAGTTTGCAGTGGAACTGCAGTTACAGTTTTAAAACTGCAATCTTTTTTTTGTAAGGGCTGTCACTGAAAGTGACATTAACTTGTCATTAGTGATGAATTTATTCTGTTTCTCCTGACACTTTGCCATTATTGCCATTATTAAATTGAGATTTAATTTTATCTCCTGAATTGAATGGATTGAAATGGAAATAACCCTAACCCATTTAATATGTGAATTGTCAGATACTTACGATTGAAGGAACAGATTCTCAGGCCCGGTGGGCAGAGTGAGTTCAGCGAGGCTCCTCTTGTTTCTTCCAGCAACCTTGTGAAGCAACCTTGTCTAAATGTTGCTTGCCTAAAAATAGATACTTTGATACTTTTTGTCGAGAAATGTTATCAATGGAAACAAAACTGCTGCAATTGGGAGTAGACAATTGGAAAAATTACTGCCGATGGCATTTGTTAAGGTTTTCTTCTGTCGAAGGAGAGGAGGACCAAAATGCAGCTTGGTTATTTCGATACATCTTTAATAAAGATAATAACGAACAATACAAAACACTAAACGCAACGTGAAAAAACCAAAACAGCCCTATTTGGTGCAAACAAACACAGAGACAGGAACAATCACCCACGAAACACTCAAAGAATATGGCTGCCTAAATATGGTTCCCAATCAGAGACAACGATAAACACCTGCCTCTGATTGAGAACCACTCCAGGCAACAATAGACTTTCCTAGACTACTATATTACACCACAATCCCTTAACCTACAAAAAACCCCTAGACAAAACACACCACATAAATAACCCATGTCACACCCTGGCCTGACCAAAATAATAAAGAAAACACAAAATACTAAGACCAGGGCGTGACAGCATTAACCAAAATATATTTCAAACACAGCGGCAACATCCCTCACCTCAATGGCTTTGGTAACAATGTGCTGCACTTTCATATCAGTTTTAGCCACTTTCTGATCTAGTATGTCATCAATGAGCTTTTGTAGCTGCCTCTGGTAATCTTCTGTACTTGGGATGAGTTTTGAATCTCAGAGTTCAGGTCGGACTTCATCTTCACCTCAAACTTGTTGTCATATGTATGGGAAAACCAGATGTAAGACTTTAATCGTTACTGTTTGCAGTTACATTTTGTTATTGACATTGTCAGGTCACACATCACAGAGAAAATATTTTGCACATTGTATTACATTCACGTAATGGCATTTGAAGGAATGTCATTGTAGAGGCAAACCTTGCTAGGCTGGTATTGCAGCCAGGCAATGCCCTTTCAGCAGGCCTATGGTGCGCTCCACTCTTGCTCTTGTGCGTGCGTGAGCTTGGTTGTACCTTGCCTCTTGTTGGTTTGAGGGGTTTGTGAGGGGAGTCATCAGCCATGGTTTTAATGGGTCGCCCCGGTGTCCTGCAGTATTGAACACAACATTCAGATATTGTTTCCCAGTAGAGGTCTAACATGGCAAATAAAACCTTGTGAATAAAACAGAAGTCACTTACCAATAAGCCATCCGTCCTTAACAGCTCCTTCCTGGAGGTTAGGGCCGACTGAACTGTCCTGCACAATGAATGAATCGTGTGTCCCACTTGGCCGTTTGGCCACGACATTCAACAAAGCCAAATTTGAATCACAGAGGACCTGCACATTGACAGAATGATAACATTTTCGGTTGAATAAGTTGAATTTGTTCAATGATGGTGCTTTTATTGCGATGTGGGTGCAGTCAATTGCTCCAATGACATTAGGAAATCCAGCTATGATATGGAAATCCCTTTTCACTCTGGCCTGTTGCACAGCAGTGGAAACTGTATGTATTGTGAGGTCAATAAATAATGCCATGATGGACTGCAGGCAATATTCGGCTCATGGTTGGTTGTGAAATGCCAGACCGATCCTCAATCTCCCGTTGGAATGTTCTTGTGGCCAAAAATCCCAGGGTAGAGAGGACTTGGGTATGCACTGGGATGGTATTGGTGTGTTTCGTCTCCCTTTCTAATACTGGAGAGAGTTGGTTGCAGAGATACAATAAACTATGCCTTGGAAAATGAAATCTACTAATAAGCCAAGTGTTGCTCTCAGAAAAAAATCTGCACGCTCACTGAAAACACGCTCCCTGCGTAATGCAGCTTGTGCCAGATCCTCCAGCAATGCAAGATTTACCATGTTGGACAAGTCACGATGCCTCAGTGTTGCCTTTTAATATTATTTAACTGGTTTAACTAAATTGCCTCCAACCTTACATTCCACTCCCTTTCTAATTTATTTTATTATTTAATTAGGCTTAAATGGGTTCATATTTATGAATTTGATAGCACCCTGAGAACTATTAGTAGCATAAGTGTCTATGAAAGAAATACATGAATAAACCATTAATGTATTATCTTTTCTCTTCATAGTTTATTATTTGATACAGTATGTCAATCCCTTTCTCCATTTGGTGGATGGTATTTCATTAGCAGTTTCACTTATCTACCACAAGGTGCTGTGTGTATGCATGGTCAGAGGTGTGCTTAAATTTACGCACATTCTCAAGTATAAGAACAAATGAATAAATCCCACACTTTGCTTAGAAATTATTGCACGCATGTTTTACGAACATTTCTGTTTGTAGGCAACATTGATAAATGAGGGCCCTGGCACTCATCATTACGCACACCTGTTAATCATTATGATTCACACCTGGACTCCAGTACCTTCATAATTTCCTCCCCTTTATATGTCACTCTCCCATGTTCACTCACCAGTTGGTATTGTTCTTGTGTATCGGCATTCTGCCTTATGTTTCACCTGTTCCTGTGATTGTCTCTACTCCCTCCAGGTGTCGCTTATTTCCCCAAGTGTATTTATGTATTTATTTATATTACTACCTACCTGCTCTCCTCTCCTTTACCGGTTCAAAGTCTCTACTTTCGATCTCTAGGATCCGGAACCATCACACACATCACCCAACCACTCAACCTCACCGTGGAGCCCAATCACCAGGAAAACATCCCCTTCATCACCAGTGCACTAGTTCACAAGATCATCCTCGGCCTACCTTGGCTTCATCGCCATAACCCTACCATCTCATGGTCGAGGATGAGAATCACCAACTGGTCACCTGAATGCCAGAAGACCTGCTTTCCTGTCCCCTGTTTACACTTCGGTTGAGAGTCCTGTGGTTGCCCTTCAGCCCCTACATCCTGGAGGAATATCAGGGTCTAAGGGAGGTTTCCTCCAAGACCCGCGCTACCTTCCCTCCGCATCGGCCCTGGGACTTTACCATTGACTAGTTTTCTGGTGCTACACCTCCGCGCAGATGCATCTACCCTCTGTTGGTGACTGAGACCCAGACCATGGAGGACTACATTCAAGAGGCGCTCTAACAGGGTTTCATCCGCTGGTCCACGTCCCCTGCATTGGTTGGTTTCTTCTTCGTGGCCAAGAAGGAGGGAGGATGCCCTTGTTATTGAGTCCACGGTAATCGAGACAAAGTATCGGTACCCTCTCCCGCTGGTGCCGTCAGCCATCGAGCAGCTCTGCGAGTCCCAGGTCTTCACCAAACTGGACCTGCGGAGTGCCTACAATCTCATTTGCATCCGGGAGGAGGATGAGTGGAAGAGGGCGTACAGCATGATGTCTGGTCAATACGAGTACTTGGTTATGCCCTTTGGCTTAACCAATGCTCCATCAGTGTTCCAGGCATTCGTCAACGAGGTGTGCAGGGACATGCTCGGACGTCAGGTGATTGTGTACATCGATGACATCCTGATCTTCTCGACCAACCTGGAAGATCACATCACTCGCGTTATAGCAGTCTTGGCTAAACACCTGTTCATCAAGGATTATGTCTGCTCCTGCTTCTCCCCCCAGGCATATGACGTCTCTAGAGTACTAACCACCGGTCCTAGGATTGTATCATTGAGCACACCTGGCACTCATCATTACGCACACCTGTTAATCATTATGATTCACACCTGGACTCCATTACCATTGTTTCCTCCCCTTTATATGTTACTCTCCCATGTTCACTCACCAGTTGGTATTGTTCTTCTGTATCGGCGTTCTGCCTTATGTTAGTGTCATGTTCTTGGTTTTGTTTTATTAAAATGTTTCACCTGCACCTGCTTCCGACTCACCGCCCCTTCATTACACAAAGCCACTCCTGTGTTGTCTTGGCTGTGTGCTTAGGGTCGTTGTCTTGTTGGACGGTGAACCTTCACCCCAATCTGAGATCCTGAGCGCTCTGGGGCAAGTTTTCATCAAGGATCTCTCTCTACTTTGCTCCGTTCATCTTTTCCTCGATCCTGACTAGTCTCCAAGTCGCTGCCGTTGAAAAACATCCCCACAGCATGATGCTGCCAGCACCATGCTTCAACGTAGGGGTGGTGCCAAGTTCCCTCCAGACATGATGCTTGGCATTCAGGCCAAAGAGTTCAATCTTGTTCCTCATGGTTTTGAGAGTCTTTAACTGCCTTTTGGCAAACTCCAAGCGGACTGTCATGTGCCTTTTACTGATGAGTGTTTTCCATCTAGCCTCTAGCATAAAGGCCTGATTGGTGGAGTGCTGCGGATATGGTAGTCCTTCTGGAAGGTTCTCCCATCTCCACAGAGTAACTCTGGAGTTCTGTCAGAGGGACCATCGGGTTCTTGGTCACCTCCCTGACCGATTGCTCAGTTTGGCCGGGCAGCTAGCTCTAGGAAGAGTCTAGGTGGTTCCAAACGTTTCTCATTTAAGAATGGAGGCCACTTTGTTCTTGGGGACCTTCAATGCTGCAGACATTATTTGGTACCCTTCCCCAGATCTATGCCTCGACACAAAACAAAACGTGTGTGTCTTTCCAAATAATATCCAATCAATTTGATTTACCACAGGTGGATGCCAATCAAGTTGTAGAAACATTTCAAGGATGATCAATGGAAACATGATGCACCTGAGCTCAATTTCTGGTATCATAGCAAAGAGTCTGAATACTTAAGTAAATAAGGTATTTCTGTTTAAATGTTGAATGAATTTGCTAAAATTCCTAAAAAACCTGTTATCACTTTGTCATTATGGAGTATTGTTTGTAGATTGAGGATTTTTTTTTATTTAATCAATTTTAGAATAAGGCTGTAAAGTAACAAATATGGAAAAAGTCAAGTGGTCTGAATACTTTCAGAACGCTCTGCAGACCCCAATTGATTTTATGTGGATATTTATGGCATTTGTCCGTCTTAATTCTTTTTTTTTTGTTCTCCATTGGACACACATACCTTCCACTCTCGGGGATAGGTTCAGAGAGTCCATCTTCTTTCGTCCTTCCTTGCCCCCTCGGAGAGTTTCAGAAGTAATGTCAGCAGTGTATTCTGTGACCTCCCCTGTTGGTTGGAGCTCCACATCAAGCCTAATGGATTGACAGACATGTGTCTCTTAAAGATTATGATTTTAATAAATAGAATGATACAGTTGAAATCAATCATGTTTGGAAATCCAAGCAATGGACGCAGCCTTCACCTGCTCTCCCCTGTAAGGGGGTAGTATGGAGCATCGTCTGAGTTTGCGTTGGCGTAACACAGTGTGGTGCAGATATTCATACCAGTAAACAGGAGCTGGCACTCAGTGGAGTCTGTCATGCCCTCTCAGTGGAGTCTGTCATGCCCTCTCCTATCGAGGGCACCATCTTAGTCTGGGTGGAGGACACTTACATCAGCTTCTTTCTGGATTTTGAAGAGTTGTAGTAATTTAATTTAAGAATATTTAATATGACTTTTTACATCATATAGTAATGCTTAATATAACTGATGCAATTTGAGGCTGGTTTAAGTCATGTTGGTCTAAAATTGTTTAAATTATGCCATTTAATACAAACTGGATTCTTAATATGTATGTGAGCTAACCATAATGTGCCACTTATATTTAAAATTAAATTATTAGAAGTAAAATAATTTAAGTTGAAGTTAGAGTAATTCCCACCTGACACTGAATAGAAGCTGAGTGGTTCCCTTCCCAGATATGAAGAGTTTGATAACATTCCTGCTAATGGTGACTTTGGCACTCAGGGAACTCTCATGGTATATGCTGGTGTGCATCTCGATGCCAGCCACCACAAACTCAGGAATGTCGAGGCCCATTTGTGTAATATACTCCACATCAATAGATTGCATGAAATACAGCTGCTGCTACAGGTAAGAAAGGCATCATTTACATGTACAAATCACCTAGGATCCTAAATAAATTAAAGAATTTGTCCAAATATAGTCAAAATCCATCAAACATGTTCCATAAGGCCTATACATGTAATTGAATAGAAGCAAAAGAGCAGGCAGTTTACCATGCCAGGGGAGACCTCGCTTAGCTCCAGGGGCAAAGACACCAGACAAGGAGAATTTCAGGGGTAAGCCAGACACAGAGGGAAGGGAAAAACTCTAAATCCAGGAAGATATAGTGGGCATGAAGCTCATTGTCAATGCTGGACATCAAAGACTGCATGGCTAATTGAAACAAAGAGACTTTGGGTGTGGGTCAGTTATACTCTTATTGTATAGAAATAATTGAAATCATGTTTAGCTTCATTTGTAATTTACTGTTTTGTTTAGTTATATTGTTTCCACATACTGTATATTATTATATGCTTTCCCCCTCAGAATGACCTATTCAGTCAACAATGATTTACCTTAAGAGGCATTATCTTGAAGAACACGTCAGTTCATAGCTAGGGTCCGGGGCCATGTGCTCCATCTCACTGGACTTGATGTATCCAACTTCATCTCCAAGAATCCTTAGGTAGGCCATGGCCTCAGCAGAGTCTTGAGAGTGCAGTTCCCTGACAAGCTTTTGGAGGTTCTGTCCAATGTCTCTTACGAGGTCCTGTGGGGCCTGTAAGATATGGATGATTAAAAATGTCTTTGAATACTTCAGCTCACACTGACAAGCCAAACGAAAAGACTATTCCTTGAGCAGCAATATATCAAATTATACAGTTTTCCAGCACCTGTTGGACTGAGTCTGGCATCTTGAGACCAGCCCAGTACAGGCCTTGGAGACAGGGGTGGAACCTTGCTCTCCAAAAAGGGCCTCAAGGCTCAGTTCATATCCATTTCCTTCAATATAGACCTTGAAAATGGAAGTGGGAAAAAAGGGTGAGACAAGATATCAATGTAATCAGATCAATATTGATGTAATATTATTTTAAATAAGAAACATTTTAATTAAATGTTTCATTTTATTATGTAAATATATATTTTAAAGTTTCTATAGTTAACACGGATCAGTCGTCCTGGTCCCTTTGCAGAAAAACAGCCCCAAAGCATGATGTTTCCACCCCCATGCTTCACAGTAGGTATGGTGTACTTTGGATGCAACTCAGCATTCTTTGTCCTCCAAACACGATGAGTTGAGTTTTGACCAAAAAGTTATATTTTGGTTTCATCTGACCATATGACATTCTCCCAATCTTCTTCTGGATCATCCAAATGCTCTCTAGCAAACTTCAGACGGGCCTGGACATGTACTGGCTTAAGCAGGGGGACACGTCTGGCACTGCAGGATTTGAGTCCCTGGCGGCGTAGTGTGTTACTGATGGTTCGCTTTGTTACTTTGGTCCCAGCTCTCTGCAGGCCATTCACTAGGTCCCCCCGTGTGGTTCTGGGATTTTTGCTCACCGTTCTTGTGATCATTTTGACCCCACAGGGTGAGATCTTGCGTGGAGCCCCAGATCGAGGGAGATTATCAGTGGTCTTGTATGTCTTCCATTTCCTAATAATTGCTCCCACAAGTTGATTTCTTCAAACCAAGCTGCTTACCTATTGCAGATTCATTCTTCCCAGCCTGGTGCAGGTCTACAATTTTGTTTCTGGTGTCCTTCGACAGCTCTTTGGTCTTGGCCATAGTGGAGTTCGGAGTGTGACTGTTTGAGGTTGTGGACAGGTCTCTTTTATACTGATAACAAGTTCAAACAGGTGCCATTAATACAGGTAACGAGTGGAGGAGAGAGGAGCCTCTTAAAGAAGATGTTACACGTCTGTGAGAGCCAGAAATCTTGCTAGTTTGTAGGTGACCATTAAAAATCCTACAATGTGATTTTCTGGATTTGTTTCTTCTCATTTTGTCTGTCATAGTTGAAGTGTACATATGATGAAAATTACAGGCCTCTCTCATCTTTTTAAGTGGGAGAACTTGCACAATTGGTGGCTGACTAAATACTTTTTTGCCCCACTGTAATTGTCATACTTGAGTAAAAGTGCACATACCTTAATAGAAAGTTACTCAAGTAGAGTGAAAGTCACCCAGTGAAATACTACTTGAGTAAAAGTCTAAAAGTATTAGGTTCTAAATATACTTAAGAATCAAAAGTAAATGGAATTGGTCAAATATACTTCTGTAGCAAAGGTAAAAGTGTAAATCATTTCAAATTCCTTATATTAAGCAAAGCAGAAGACACCATTTTCTTGCTTTTAAAATGTACAGAGGTACTCTCCAACACTCAGACATAATTTACAAACAATGCATTTGTGTTTAGTGAGTCTGCCAGATCAGAGGCAGTAGGCATGACCATATGTTCTCTTGATAAGTGCGTGAATTTGACCATTTTCCTGTCCTGCTAAGCACTCAACATGTAACGAGTACTTTTGGGTGTCAGTGAAAATGTATGGAGTAAAAAGTAAATGATTTTTTATAGGAATGTAGTGAAGTAAAAGTAAAAGTTGTCAAAAATATACATAGTAAAGTACAGATACCCCAAAAAACTACTTAAATAGTACTTTAAAGTATTTTTTACTTAAGTACATATCATGTAGAAAACCGTCACTTAATGTTGCATTTTGGGATCAACAGAGTGGCAGATGTTGTCAAGGCGGCAGGCCACAAAGCTCCTGACCTGTGGGTCCTGCTCATCCTTCAGCATGGTGATCACCTTGCTAAGCAGCACATTGTCAGGACTCTTCATAAGCACCAGATAAGCTGCCACACGTTTCTGGATGGGGCTCTCAGCATCTTGGTACCCCTCCAAGAGAGTTTTTCTGACCTGTCATTCACAGCACACATATTTCTAGCTGTATCTGTATGTTAGGTATAAAACAACACATGGTATCCATGAACTCTTTCACCTATTTGACCTCAGGGGTGGGATGTCCTGGGTGAAACCTGCAGATGAGATTTGGGAATATGTTACCCAGTAGTTCTGAATTCTATTGTGATGTATTGCCCTCTGGTGGTTAACTTAAAAAAATAATTGAATAAAAAATCTAAATGGTTAAAAGCTTTTATGGTCAAATTAACATTAACATTTTCCCAGATTAAAAATAAGAAATAAAAAAAGAAAGGCAATTGATGAGTTATATATGATTCCAGTTAGGGATGATAGAATAATTTCACTTACTTCCTGACAGTGTTTGCCAGAGCGTACATAATGTCTTTGCTTTGTTTGTATTGGGCGAAAATGAGCATATCTCTGACCCGGTGGAAGTCAGGACTGGACTGTACACAAAGATGTCCCCATACACAGCTGTGCTGTTCATTCTCCTGATGACTTGGAGGATGGAGAACCGTTTTACAAGAGGGACTAGTAGCGCATTCTATATACAAATTATCAATACATGTTTTATCTTTATGGTAAATGTTTGCACTAACTTCTCCATTGCAGCCTGGAAGACCTCAGCTCCTGCAGCCTGTCTATACACAGCCTCTCCCTGGGGGTCGATGACCAACATCTCACAGAAGGCACAATCCGCCGTGTGAAGAACGAAGCTGCATTCTAGTAGGACATTGAGTTCCACCTGAATGAGGAGGATGATAACCAGAGAAGAAGGGTCAGGAAATGAGGAAGGATCAGTAAGATAACAGTTCCCCCCAGTTACCAGCAGGCATAACTCGAGCCACAAAAACAAACAAAGGCCTACCTGACATGACATTGGGGCCATTCCTGAGGTTGGATGTCCCAGTCACGTCATTTTTTCTCTCTGTCATGTATTGGTATAATTACAGTATTTCGTAAAGGTCTTTAACCTTGCTGACACTGGAGATCACACATAATGGGCAAATCAATTTGAATAATTTTACTGCATGAACAAATATTATATCACCTTTATCAATATTTCTCATATACTACCTAAGTTTTAGATGTTTTCTCCAAATTGAGTCAATATTTGTTTAGACAACATCCTGAGTTCACAGTCAAAGTCCCACAACACCACTGGAACTCTGGACCCTTTACGTACTAAATGGCAATTCTCTTAATGAATAACATCCATTGTACTGAATCATAAACATTATGGTGCAATGTTCAGATCTAGCCAGGTCCAGCTCTGTTATCTCCAGTTCCACTAAAACAAAAAATCCTAAAGCTGAGGTTATTGATTAAGGTCAGTGTGTAGGAAACATGCTAGTACCTTGTTTCCTAAGGCCCCTGCCTGCATGCTAAGGATTCACTCAGGGCCAAATCATCACTTAAGACAAATCATCACTTAAAACAATCAGCATAACTTTTCAACAATCAACATAACTTTCACTGAAATAATTTATTCACTGAATGTAAGATTAACAGGTCAAGTAAACCCTTAGAGACTTCTGTTCATCAGCATTCTCACTGCTTTTGTCACGACTTCCGCCGAAGTCGGTTCCTCTCCTTGTTCGGGCGACGTTCGGCGGTCGACGTCACCGGTCGTCTAGCCATCGCCGATCCACATTTCATTTTCCATTTGTTTTGTCTTGTTTTTCCACACACCTGGTTTATATTTCCCTCATTACTTGTCATGTATTTAACCCTCTGTTCCCCCCTATGTCTGTGTGTGGAATTGTTTATTGTCAAGATTGGCACGCTTCCTGCTGGTTTGCGCCAGGTTTTGTTTTATTACCTGTGCTTTGTGGCAGCCGGTACTTTGTACTTGGGTTTTGTACTTTGTGCTGCCTCACTTGTTCCTTGGACATTTGTTTTGTAACGAGGTTGCGTTCTGTGCAAATGATTTCCTTAGTAAAGGGCTTTGTCCACTCATCTCTGCTCTCCTGACTTCTATGCACCAGCTACACTCACCACCTGACAGCTTTTCTCTAAAAAGCAAATAAAAAAGTCCTCATGTTAGTAAACATCTTAACATTGGTGTTGCATTTATTTATTATTTAGTTACATTGAATCTGTGTAAATGTCAGAGACACGAGGATACATTTTTAGACATCATTTGGTCTTTTAGTAAGTAAAAAATTGTATTGAATCTAAATTAGCTTGGATATTTACTCAAGGATAAAGTGGGACAGCAGTATAGGACACCAACGCAGAAACCTGCTTTACACTAATGAGGGCTTGAAGAAGTTCAGAAACGGACCTGGTCTATCTAAAATCATGTTTAATGTAATTAATTCAAGTATAGTGTAGTATAGAATAGAATATATATATATTTTTACATATTACAAAAATACTTATCGTCCTTTAATGACAAAATACAATGCAAATGAAGAATAGTCTTCACCATCAAAATGAGATATTGGTGCTCAGAAGCAGATCTTGGGGTCCCCCATGATGGGAAGCTCCGTCTCTTACGTTTAGTTGAGTTCTCTCTAGAATAAGTGTTTTGCAGATTTGTCAGTATTGATTCTTCCATTTGGCAATTGTTTTGCGTCAAAATATAATTGTCTAATGTTTTGTTTCTCAGGGATCTTGTCTACTGTCCTGTAGCAACTTACAACAACTACCTGTTGCACGTTATGTAGGTCAATACACTGTATGAGGAATTATAGCTA
The DNA here is from genome assembly GCF_002021735.2 of Oncorhynchus kisutch. Classification (NCBI taxonomy): domain Eukaryota; kingdom Metazoa; phylum Chordata; class Actinopteri; order Salmoniformes; family Salmonidae; genus Oncorhynchus; species Oncorhynchus kisutch. The sequence goes on along the minus strand of NC_034180.2, from coordinate 28,656,458 downwards.
TTCTTTGCTATAATGTTCCATACAGTTTTTGGAAAAGTTGTACAAAAGTATATTATAGTAATGCTGAATAAGAGTAGGATTTGGTATTCTTTTTAAAAAGATTTTGGAACTTGCAGAGATCTGATACAGGTACTGATAAACTTTCAATTGAACCCTTCCTTTATTTTCGAAAAAGCTATACACGGATGATGTTCTGGGTCAATTTGACCCAGTACAGTAATAACTTTGATACATGTGGCAAAGCCATAGTCAATCAAATTATTACATTTAATAACATTTAGGACAGTTTTGCCAAATTTCAGATCACTGTCATTTGGCCTCTGAACATCACAGGGAAACATACTTATATCCTTATGACAGTCATGGTTTGACCTTTACTGCACATGAAGCCATTTGTCTCTAGCACAAAGGTCAAATGTCAAATTGCAGGTAAAATTGCAGGACAAGTACAGAGTCAAATACAGATCAAGTACAAAGTAGTGTTTTTTGTTGTTGTTGTTTTTTAAATTTACAAGTTCATTACCCCTACCTAGAGGACTAGATGAAGGGTCATGATGATTTAAAAAAAAAGTTGTATTTCAGGTCACTTCCATGTAAAAGGTCCCATGAGCCCCAACATGTGAAGTTCATAGGAGCATATCAAATTGGATGTTAATGAATGTTAATGTAAATGAAAGCTAAGAGTCATTAAATCAAATCAAATCAAGTTTATTTGTCACGTGTGCCGAATACAACAGGTGTAGACCTTACAGTGAAATGTCTACTTACAGGCTCTAACCAATAGTGCAAACAAGGTGTTAGGTGAACAATAGGTAAGTAAAGAAATAAAACAACAGTAAAAAGACAGGCTACATACAGTAGCGAGGCTATAAAAGTAGCGAGGCTACATACAGACACCGGTTAGTCAGGCGGATTGAGGTAGTATGTACATGTAGATGTGGTAAAATTGACTATGCATATATGATGAAGAGAGAGTAGCAGTAGCATAAAAGAGGGGTTGGTGGGTGGTTGGTGGCGGGACACCATGCAGATAGCCCGGTTAGTCAATGTGCAGGAACACTGGTTGGTAGGCCCAATTGAGGTAGTATGTACATTAATATATAGTTAAAGTGACTATGCACATATGATAAACAGAGAGTAGCAGCAGCGTAAAAACAGGGGTTGGGGGGGGGGGGTTACACAATGCAAATAGTCCGGGTAGCCATTTGATTGCCTGTTCAGGAGTCTTATGGCTTGGGGGTAAAAACTGTTGAGAAGCCTTTTTGTCCTAGCCTTGGCACTCCGGTACCGCTTGCCATGCGGTAGTAGAGAGAACAGTCTGTGGCTGGGGTCTTTGACAATTTTTATGGACTTCCTCTGACACCACCTGGTGTAGAGGTCCTGGCTGGCAGGCAGCTTAGCCCCAGTAATGTACTGGGCCGTACGCACTACCCTCTGTAGTGTCTTGCGATCAGAGGCAGAGCAATTGCCATACCAGGCAGTGGTGCTCTCGATGTTGCAGCTGTAGAACCTTTTGAGGATCTCAGGACCCATACCAAATCTTTTTACTTTCCTGAGGGGGAATAGATTTTGTCATTCCCTCTTCACGACTGTCTTGGTGTGCTTGGACCATGATAGTTTGTTTGGTGATGTGGACACCAAGCAACTTGAAGCTCTCAACCTGCTCCACTACAGCACCGTCGATGAGAATGGGGGTGTGCTCGGTCCTCCTTTTCCTGTAGTCCACAATTATCTCATTAGTCTTGGTTACTTTGAGGGATAGGTTGTTATTCTGGCACCACCCGGCCAGGTCTCTGACCTCCTCCCTATAGGCTGTCTCGTCGTTGTCAGTGATCAGGTGATGATGGTGTTGGAGTCGTGCCTGGCCATGCAGTCATGGGTGAACAGGGAGTACACGCACCCCTGTGGAGCTCCAATGTTGAGGATCAGCGTGGCAGATGTTTTGTTACCTACCCTCACCACCTGGGGCGGTCCCTCAGGAAGTCCAGGATCCAGTTGCAGAGGGAGGTGTTTAGTCCCAGGATCCTTAGCTTAGTGATGAGCTTTGAGGGTACTATGGTATTGAACGCTGAGCTGTAGTCAATGAGTAGCATTCTCACATAAGTATTCCTTTTGTCCAGGTGGGAAAGGGCAGTGTGGAGTGCAATAGAGATTGCATCACCTGTGGATCTGTTTGGGTGATATGCAAATTGGAGTGGGTCTAGGGTTTCTGGGATAATGGTGTTGATGTGAGCCATTACCAACCTTTCAAAGCACTTCATGTCTACGGACGTGAGTGCTACGGGTCTGTAGTCATTTAGGCAGGTTGCCTTTGTGTTCATGGGCACAGGGAATATGGTGGTTTGCTTGAAACATGTTGGTATTAGACTCAATCAGGGACATGTTGAAAATGTCAGTGAAGACACCTGCCAGTTGGTCAGCACATGCCCGGAGCACACGTCCTGGTAATCCATCTGGCCTCGCAGCCTTGTGTATGTTGACCTGTTTAAAGGTCTTACTTACGTCGGCTACGGAGAGCGTGATCACACAGTCGTCCGGAACAGCTGATGCTCTCATGTATGCCTCAGTGTTGCTTGCCTCGAAGCGAGCATAGAAGTGATTTAGCTCGTCTGGTAGGCTCGTGTCACTGGGCAGCTCTCGGCTTTGCTTCCCTTTGTAGCCAGTAATAGTTTGCAAGCCATGCCACATAAGACGAGCGTCGGAGCCAGTGTAGTATGATTCAATCTTAGCCCTGTATTGACGCTTTGCCTGTTTGATGGTTAGTCGCTGGGCATAGCAGGATTTCTTGTAAGCTTAGAGTCCCGCACCTTGAAAGCGGCTGCTATACCCTTTAGCTCGGTGCAAATGTTGCCTTAATCCATGGCTTCTGGTTGGGGTATGTACGTACAGTCACTGTGGGGACGACGTCCACGATGCACTTATTGATAAAGCCAGTGACTGATGTTGTGTACTCCTCAATGCCATCGGAAGAATCCCGGAACATGTTCCAGTCTGTGATAGCAAAACAGTCCTGTAGTTTAGCATCTGCTTCATCTGACCACTTTTTTTATAGACCAAGTCACTGGTGCTTCCTCCTTTAATTTTTGCTTGTAAGCAGGAATCAGGAGGATAGAGTTGTGATTGGAGGATAGATTTGTGATTGGATTTACGAAATGGAGGGCGAGGGAGGGCGAGGGAGAGCTTTGTACGCGTCTCTGTGTGTGGAGTACAGGTGATCTAGAATTGTTTTCATCTGGTTGCACATTTAACATATTGATAGAAATTTGGTAGAATTGATTTAAGTTTCCCTGCATTAAAGTCTCCGGCCACTAGGAGTGCCGCCTCTGGGTGAGTGATTTCCTGTTTGCTTGTTTCCTTATACAGCTGACTGAGTGCGATCTTAGTGCCAGCATCTGTCTGTGGTGGTAAATAAACAGTCATGAAAAGTATAGCTGAAAAGTCTCTAGGCAAGTAGTGTGGCCTGCAATTTATCACAATATACTCTATTTCAGGCGAGCAAAATCTAGAGACTTCCTTCGATTTTGTGCACCAGCTGTTGTTTACAAATATGCACAGACTTGAAATTATTTGGAAAGCCACACACCTGTCTATATAAGGTCCCACAGTTGACAGTGCATGTCAGAGCAAATAGCAAGCCATGAGGTTGAAGGAATTGTCCATTGAGCTCTGAGACAGGATTGTGTCGAGGTACAGATCTGGGGAAGGCTACCAAAAAATGTCTGCAACATTGGAGGTCCACAAGATCACAGTGGCCTCCATCCTTCTTAAATGTAAGAAGTTTGGAACCACAAATACTCTTCTTGGAGCTGGCTACCTGGGCAAACTGAACAATCGGGGGAGAAGGTCCTTGGTCAGGGACACTCTGACAGAGCTCCAGAGTTCCTCTGTTGAGAATTGAGAACCTTCCAGAAGGACAACCATTTCTGCAGCACTCCACCAATCAGACCTTAATGGTAGAGTGGCCAGGCTGAAGCCACTCCTCAGTAAAAGGTACACGATAGGCTGCTTGGACTTTGCCAAAAGGCACCTAAAAACTCTTAGACCATGAGAAGCAAGATTCTCCAGTCTGATGAAACCAAGATTTAACTATTTGGCCTAAATACCAGGTGTCACGTCTGGAAGATCCCTGGCACCTCCCTACGGTGAAACATGGTGGTGGCAGCATCATGTTGTGGGGATGTTTTTCAGCTGCAGGGATTGGGAGACTAATTAGGATCGAGGGAATGATGAACAGAGCAAAGTACAGAGAGATCCTTGATGAAACCCTTCTCCAGTGCATTCAGGCCAAGACAATGCAGGAGTGGCTTCGGGACAAGTCTCTGAATGTCCTTGACTGGCCCAGCCAGAGCCTGGACTTGAACAAGATCAAACATCTCTGGAGAGACTTGAAAATAACTGTGCAGCAACGCTCCCCATTCAACCTGACAGAGCTTGAAAGGATCTGTAGAGAAGAATGGGAGAAATCCCCAAATACAGGTGTGCCATGCTTGTAGCGTCATACCCAAGAATATAGGTGAAGTAAAAAAAAATATTCAAGGCTGTAATTGCTACCAAAGGTGCTTCAGGAAAATACTGAATAAAGGGTCTGAATACTTTGATAAATTTGATATTTCATTTGCAAACATTTCTAAAAACCTGTTCATCCTTATGGGGTATTGTGTGTAGAATGATGAGGGGGAAAAAACAATTGAATCCATTTTAGAATAAGGCTGTAACGTAACAATATGTGGGAAAAGTCAAGGCTTCTGAATACTTTCAAAATGTACTTTATATTTAGGTGAGTTTTGGAGAAATTATTTGCCTTCTGTAAATTTAAGAAACATTGCATTTTTCCTTGTAATTCCGTTAACAAAAACCAATATATCTTTAAGATATTTTCTAATTTCTCGCCCTCGTGAGGAGGGAGGACAATGAAAGTTCACAGAAATAACAAAAGTAGACCTACCAATTAGTTGGTGTTTTTACTGATATATATACTTGTTAGTGAATTATTAACTGATTAAAACTCGTAGTTCTATCAGAATTACTGCATTTGAATTGGGAAATCATAGTATTCACAAACCACAATTGGGTCACCTGCTACTGTCCTCCCTTCCACTGGCATAGTTATGTTCAGCTCATAACTGTTTCCCTTTCAGTCATCTTGTGGTCAAAGTGAGAGTGTGAAAACAGTCTGGAAAACCCCTCCCTTATTCTCTCTTCTCTCTCTCTCCAGTTAATGTTACCTCTCCAGGGTCTTCCTGACTCCTACCCATGAGCCCCCTCTCTTTCCATTTAGTTTTAACCAGCATCCGGACACACACTTGACCATCATTAGATGTCCATGGACATTGAAAATTAGTTGAAATTTGGTCATTCCGCTCTGGTCTTGATTTCAACGTTCACAGAGAATGTTTTATGGGCCAGTTCAGTCCGGCCTTCACTTCAACGTCCACAGTAGTTGATCTTTGACCTTAATTTGGCCCAAACATAGATATCCATGACTGGAGACTGGACCAAATCTGAACCAATCACAGAAGTCCATGTTTCACAAGTTTGGACAGCACAGCACAGTAAAGTAAAGAACAGTAGAGTATAGTTCAGTATGCCATGCTGATTCTCAACACGGGGGCCCCTCAGGGGTGCGGGCTCAGTCCCCTCCTGCAATCCCTGTTCACCCATGACTGCATGGCAGGGCACGACTCCAACACCATCATTAAGTTTGCAGACGACACAACAGTGGTAGGCCTGATCACTGATGAGACAGCCTATAGGGACGAGGTCAGAGACCTGGCCATGTGGGGCCAGGATAACCATCTCTCCCTCCACGTGATCAAGACAAAGAAGATGATTGTCGACAACAGGAAAAGGATGAACAAGCATGCCCCCATTCTCATCGACGGTGCTGTATTGGAGCAGGTTGAGAGCTTCAAGTTGCTTGGTGTCCACATCGCCAACAAACTATCATGGTCCAAACACACCAAGACAGTCGTGAAGAGGGCATGACAAAGCCTATTCCCTCTCAGGAGACTGAAAATATATGGCATGGGTCCTCAGATCCTCAAATAGTTCTACAGCTGCACCATCAAGAGCATCCTGATTGGTTGCATCACTGCCTGGTATGGCAACTGCTCGGCCTCCGACCACAAGGCACTACAGAGGGTAATGCATATGTCCCAGTGCATCACGGGGGCCAAGCTTCCTGCCATCCAGGACCTCTATACCAGGCAGTGTCAGATGAAGGCCCTAAACATTTTTAAAGACTCCAGTCACCCAAGTCATAGACTATTCTCTTTTCTACCGCACGGCAAGTGGTACCGGAGCACCAAGTCTTGGTTCAAAAGGCTTTTTAGCAGCTTCTACACCCAAGCCATAAGACTCTGAAACAGCTAATCAAACGGCTGCCCAGACTATTTGCATTGCCCCCTCCCCCCTCTTTTACGCTGCTCCTACTCTCTGTTCATTATCTATGCATAGTCACTTTAATTCTACCTACATGTACATATTACCTCAGTAACCTCGACTAACCTGTGCACATTGAGTCTGTACCGGTACCCCCTGTATATAGCCTCGCTACTGTTGTTTTACTGCTCCTCTTTAATTATTAGGTATTTCTATTTTTTACTTAACACTTTTTTTTCTTCTTCAAACTGCATTGTTGGTTAAGGGCTTGTAAGTAAGAATTTCACTGTAAGGTCTTCACCTGTTGTATTCTGCGTACGTGACAAATCAAATTTGAACACTGAAGAATACATTAATTGCACTATAACGGTGACAAACGGTAACCACAAACTGTTGGGGCCTACATCAAGATGTTCCAACAGCAGTCCCAACACCTTACCACTGCTACACCTGGCTATCAGCGAAGCCTTGTCTAGCAGCGAAACAGTTAATTTAGCCTCATTTAATGACTTAAAAAAAAAAAACATATATGATATGGCTGACTTGCTTAAACAAATGTGGTTTCTACTGACAATTGAGATGTACAAACTATGGCATAAGCGGATAAAAGGCAATCCGTAACTTCGATTAAGACAATGGGTGAACTAGGACAGACGTAATCAATATAACTATTTGTTCAGCACTTTTGAAATGTACAGCGACAGAATTCAGAACATGGGCCGTTCTTACAGTGTTCTCCCTGTACACCAAGTCAGAACCATAGGATGGATAAATAAATGGGGCATATAAGCAGACAATGAAAGCTCTTAAAATATTTGATCATTACATGTTCACCACCAAGTCAGAACAGTAGGCAAAAATAAAAGGGGAAAATAGACCAAATGATTAGGGTGAGGCACATGGGCTACTAACAGCTTTCTACACAACATACACTTAGTATTATTTTCTTACCTAAAGTATACATATCTCCCTGGCATATTACAGAATTTATGCAGCAGCCTACAATACATTTTTGGACCTTGTTGTGCTGTGCTCACTTGAACAGGGAAACGGCACGGCGGTCCTTCGTGGGCAAATTTTGTCATCAAACTTTGTCATCAAAGTAAACAAGGTCAAATCATGATGACGTCGGTGAGCTTCAGGTCTTAGCTGTAAAAAGACGCCCGAGTTCCCGATTTACAATTCCAAGTTGGATGACAGTTCAAAATATATTTTCCCAGTCGGAGCTCGCTTTCCCAGTTGTCTTGAACTCAATGATGTCAGATTTCCCAGTTCCGAGTTAAGTTGTTTTGAGCTTGGCAGATATCATGCTGGATTGACAGCATGGCCAATGTTGAAAATGTATTGTTCAGGCTCCCGAGTGGCGCAGCGGCCTAAGGCACTGCATCTCAGTGCTTGAGGCGTCACTACAGACACTCTGGTTAGAATCCAGTTTGTATCACAACTGGCCGTGATTGGGAGTCCCATAGGGTGGCGAACAATTGGCCCAGCATCGTCTGGGTTTGGCCGATGTAGGCCGTCATTGTAAATAAGAATTTGTTCTTAACTGTTAAAATAGTTAAAATAAAATAAAAAAATAAGCTTGGCAAAGAGAACCTTAAACTCAGACTTGGGACCACACAGCCACTCCACTGAATTACAGGCTAGTGATTGCTTTGCAATGCTTGCATTTAGCCAGTAATTCCTTCCAAACCACTCATTGTTGATTTTGCGATTTCTAACTTCTGTAATGTTTATGGCCGATGACCACCGATACGTTTTATCAATAATTTATCTTTATATGAAAAGGATTCAAAAGCATTTGCAAGTAGAATGTCAACTTGATTCATGATGTCTCCTTGCTTTCTAGCTAAGATTTTGATAGTCTGATGTTGAGTCCAATCAAAGCTACTGTAGATATAACATGATTTGACATAATTTTATGTGGCCAATGACCTCAAGCCTTCTTGGATTGGCACTTCTAATGTAAATCTATGGCAGCACCCAATGGGGCTTGAATTTCGAGCTCTATCCTTAGATTTGGAGGTGACGTAGTGTCCCCATGAGTGACAGAACACTGAGCCAATCACGGCACAACTAGAGAACATTACCCAATCACGGCGCAGCTAGAGAGCATTATTTTCCGTTGGCTGCCCGACCACCACAAAAAGCACTGAGCTAGGCTGAAACACCTGCATTTTGGAGCTGCCTTACACAAGAAAGCAACAAAGAGACCATGTTTGTAGGCGGCCTTTTTAACTCAATGTTTTACATTGTTTGCAAGCTAATATGTGACGCGTATTCATGCGTGTCACACCTGCCCTGAATGATAGGTCGCCACTGACAACCTAATACACAAGGCCAAATATACAATGGAGTTGCTTACCAAGACAACATTGAATGTTCCCGAGTGGCCAATTTACAGTTGACTTAAATCGGCTTTAAAATCTATGGCAAGACTTGAAAATGGTTGTATAGCAATGATCAACCACCATCTTGACAGAGTTTGAAGAATTTAAATAATACATGTGCAAATATTGTACAAGCCAGGTGTGCAAAGGTCTTGAAGACTTACCAAGTAAGACTCACAGCTGTAGTTGTTGCCAAAAGTGATTCTAACTCAGGGGTGTGAACACTTAGTTAAATGAGATATTTCTGGATTCCATTTTCAATACATTCGCAAACATTTCACTTCGTCGTTATTGGGTATTGTGTGTAGATGGGTGAGAATGTTTATCAATTTTGAATTCAACAAAATGTGGAATAAGTCAAGGGGTATGAATACTTTCTGAAGGCACTGTACATACTATTGAAAAGTCATTCACAATGGTGGTGCCAATCTGGTTATGGTGGTGCCAATCTGAGACAAACTTATTTTTGTCAATTTTTACGCAGAGAAAATTATCCTCAGACATATTGTCACGATCGTCGGATGAAGCGGACCAAAGCGCAGCGTGGTATGTGTTCATGATGATTTTTTAATTAAAGCACTGAACACAAAACAATAAACGAATAACAACCGTGAAGCTATAATGAGAACTGTGCTGACACAAGCAACTAACATAGACAATCACCCACAAACAAACAGTGAAACCCAGGCTACCTAAGTATGATTCTCAATCAGAGACAACTAATGACACCTGCCTCTGATTGAGAACCATACTAGCCCGAAACATAGAAATCCCAAAATAATAGAAAAAACATAGACTGCCCACCCCAACTCACGCACTGACCATACTAAATAATGACAAAACAAAGGAAATAAAGGTCAGAACATGACACATATATTCTGTAACATAAATCATAGATTTTTGTCTGCTGGGGCCACCTCTAGGAAGAGTTGCAGGAACACAGTGACTTTCTCCAACAGTCCAGGGCACAGTTTGAAGTGGATGAAGGGTACATAAACCAAAACACCACTAAAGATAAACAAGGTGACATAGAGGTACTCTATCGCGGGGTTGTCAATTATAGGTGCCAGCACAAGGAAAATTGCTGCGATGATGACCAAGATGGGGATTACAATGGGAACCTGGTTGAACAAACAAAAACAATGGTACGCTCACAAGAGGGGTGGGCAGCAGATGGGACCATTGGGGTATCTAAATTGTTAGAAACCAATGTCTTGTTCAAATGGAAACAGAAATAAAAGTAGAAATGATATGTCCTATGAGACTCACCCTATATGGCCTGGGAAGTTCAGGTTTCTTGATCTTCAGGTAGAGGAGCCCAGACAGAGTGATTGCATAGAAGAACCAGGCAGTGAAACTGGCAATATCAATGCAGAGGGATGGAAGATAAATAAAGCAGCAACAAAACGTTTCTGTATTGAGACATTTTAAAGTCAAAGCATAAACTACCTGAAGAAGTTGACAATGCTCTGAAAGTCACCAGGGATGAGAACCAGGAGTGAGATAGCCGTGGTGAAGATCAGGGCTGGAGAGGGGGTCAGTCGATTCACATGGGCCATGGACAGAATATCAGGCTGAGGTAGGAAAAAAAACCAAATGTTGACATAGAAAACTACTACTTACATCAGAAAAAAAGCTTTGGTCTGTCTCTTGAATGTGTTTCTCACCATGTGTCCCTCTCTTGCAGCCACAAAGCACACCCGGCCGCCACTAAAGAATGTTCCATTCAGGGAGCCGAAAGCAGACAAAGCGGCTGCGATAGACATCACCCATCCCCAGCTCCCGAGCACCTTATTCCTGTTGACGACAACAAGGTCATTTGTCAGCTCACCACAAATGTAAAGAAATGAGAGAGAGGTGTGTGGATGGAGTCAAGCTCTCTCACCCCCAGGTAACAGCCACTGCATTCGACGACATCAGTTCTCTTGGCGTCATGACAGCCAGGTAGCTCACATTGACTAGTAGATACAGCATGGTTACCATGGGGATGGCAATTATAACTGCCCTGGGCAGATTTACCTGAGAGGATGCAAGGTGGAGAAAGATAGTTCAAGTCCTTAGGATCATGTAAGGAAATACATGACTTATTACAGTGCATTCTTACCTCGGGTCTTTTCAACTCTTCTGTCACATAGTTCAAGTTGTACCAGCCAGCAAAGGACCAGAGACCTTGGTAAAAAGCCATCCCTATGGAGCTCAAACCCAAGTTCGTACCATCAAAAGCATTTTGTTGTACAGCAACATTTCCCTGTGCAATTATCACTATCCCTCCAATTACCATAACCATCAATGCAAATAGCTTAGCCACCAAGAAGACCACCTGAATTCTCATGGCTAAACGTACATTCAAGATGTTTGCCATGGCTACAACCATGATGGCTGCAACAGCAGCACACTTCACTATTAGCTGAGGAGGAGAACAGTCTTGGTAGAAAGGTGCCACAGCATATTCTGCAAAACTGAGGGATATTGCTGCAATGCTTGCTGGTTTCACCACTAGTAGGAAGGTGAAGGCCACAAAGAAGGCAGGAAACTGTCCATAGATTCGAAGAATGTAGATAAAGTCCCCTCCTGATTCTTTAATTATGGTTCCTAGCTCAGCATATGAGAGTGCCCCCAGCATGACTACAAGGCCAGACAATGCCCAAATGATCAGGCTTGCCCCTGGACTTCCAATGTAAGACAGCACAAACTGAGGGGACATGAATATTCCCGATCCAATCATGGTTCCTGCTACCAATGACACAGCACTGACTAAACCCAACTCGCGCTTCAGTTGAATCCTCTCTGTTTCTGTTTCTGCCATGGCCAAACGCCAAATTTATACAAACAACAGGAGAATCTGTTGTCAACGATAGATCCCCTCTTCTTTTAGTCAAGAACAATTATGAGAAAGACCTGGCAAATCTTTGAAGCTGGGTGTAAAGTCCTTAGTTAATATTAACTTCTCAGGTTGAATTAAAGTATGTTGTTGTGTCATCTTTGTTTATAGCTGTAGAAGGGTTGCCATAAAGATTACACCCTCCCCTAGGAGAGGGAGAAAAGGGGATGCTATGTCATCGTACAGTTAGATTATTCCTTTAAATGTTTATGGATGGCGTAGAAATTCCTTCTCTTTCCCCGAGGGTTGGAAAAATTGTTATATGTGCTAAAGCCACCTGAAATTGCTGTCAGAAGCCATGTGAATATAGAAATGACAGCTGAGTGTAGACTTGTCCCCTAGCTGATGATGTTGGTCTGCAGACATACTGTATGTTACACTGTCTTTCCACCTGGATCAGTCTATCAAATGCAATCTAGATACGGGAACACAGTATCGCTGTCTGGGATTGTTCAAATATCAAAGCATTTTGTCAGGCTGCGATAAAGTATACTCTTTGTCAGGTATTGGTGCAGTTGATTTTCCTGCATATTCTATACTCAGTATTTTTGGTTTGTTTCATGTGGCCTGTATCCTCAGTAGTACAAAAAATGAAATTGTATATTTTTCCTACTCCAGGTAAAACATACAATTGTAGCACTCTAGAAACATCCAGACAAAACAATATCAAAATGTTTAATTGTTCCTTACCTCAGGCCGTTTTAGTTCTTCTGTGACATAATTCAAAGTGTTCCAGCCATCATAGGACCACAGGCCCTGATAAAGAGAAATCCCAATGGAACTGATTTCCACATTGGTCCCTTTAAAGGAATCCTCAAAGTTTTCAGTGTTCCCTTTGAAAAGCAGCACCACACCTCCAATAATTATCACTGCCAAGGCCACCAGCTTGATCACCATGGAAAATACCTGGATGAACATAGCCAGACGTACATTCATACTGTTCACAATTGCTAACACCAAAATCCCTGCTGCAGCCACACACTTGACCACCAGCTCTGGAGGGGTACAGTCATGGTAGAAAGGAGCCACTGCATATTCAGCAAAGCTCAGTGCTATCCCTGTTGCACTGGCAGGTCTCATCACAATGACGAAGCTAAAGACAAACATGAAGGCAACTACTTGGCCAAATATCCGCAGAATATATATGTACTCTGCCCCAGATTCAGAAATGACAGTGCCCAGTTCAGCATAGCAGAGGGAACCCAACGTGGCCAGCAGACCACAGGCTGCCCAGATCACCAGGCTGGCTCCTGGGCTTCCTATGTTGACCAGCACAGACTGAGGGGACATAAAAATTCCAGATCCCATCATGGTCCCGGCAATGAATGAGATAGCACCAATAAGCCCCACTTCACGCTTCAAGCTGAGTTTCTGTGTTTTAGCTGCCATCCTGAGACTTGGTAGTAGATCTATTCTCAACAGATATGTTTTACCAACACCGAGGTCCAAACTGGGGAGAGGCATAAATGTTTTGTCCGTATCGTACAAGGTCACACCTACTATTACATCAGTTAACTATTACTAGACTGGGGCTGAGTTGAATCAGGGCTGTCGGCTTTATTCTACGAGGAAACATTAGTCTACTAAAGAAGAAAGAAACATACCAGGAATATATATACCCATATACTATAATGTCAAACATTTTGGAACAGTAGTAATACCTCAAATAGCTCAGAGGAAGGGTGGTTCACTAAAATGTATGATGTTTCACTTTGTTATCAATCGAGTAGGTCCTAAATCATCAATAGGAATATTGCTTTTTATGTGTCAGGGACACAGTTAAAGTAGGGCATGTTATGCTTCCCTGTGCCTTGGAGTAAAGCATGCTGCATTATTGAAAATACAGTAGATACCAAAAAGATGCAGGCACAGCATACCTAAACCACTTTTAGTGTTCCTTTGAAATCACCCTGTATGAGATATAATGAAAATATGATGTATTTACTTTGTACTTTGTACTTTGTACTTTAAATCAGTACTAACATAACTTAAATGTGCAGTTTCTGTAGGCCAATGTAAGTGTGACAGCTCTATAATATGTGACAGTTCTGTCATTTTTTTTTACCTCAGGATGTTTCAGTTCTTCTGTCACAATTGAAGTTGTTCCATCCATTGTAGGACCACAGACCCTTATAGAAAACGATACCTATTGGATTGATGCCTGGTCCCTTTAAAATAATCCTCAAAGCTTTTGATGAGCAATACCACTGCTCCAATAATGATTACTGACAGTGCCAGCACAGGTCCAACATGAAGAACATTTGCAGTCCTAGGTTCTTGCCTTTCTCGGGAATGTTGCCTTAGTCACCGTGCTTCTACATCTTGTCTTTTGGGGTTTTAGGCTGGGTTTCATTATAAGCACTTTGTGACATCTGCTGTATAATGGGCTTTATAAATACATTTGATTTGATTTAATATTCAACAAAGCTCAGTGAGATCCCTGCCCCACTGGCAAGCCTCACAAATATGATTGAGCTGAAAATTAACATGAAGGAAATATGCCCTTACCAGTCATTTTTTTTACCATAGACCAACAAGATACCTGTAGAGAAAAGCTCTAACTTCTGTGTCCAAGTATTTTATAACCACATTTCAGTGTCAATGGATTGTTACAGATTAGATAGGGACTGTTTTTTCTTTTTTTCTTTTGCACCAATGTCTGCACCATTGACAATGTGTGTGTGTGTGTGTGTGTGTGTGTGGTGTGTGTGTGTGTGTGTGGTGTGTGTGTGTGTGTGTGTGTGTGTGTGTGTGTGTGTGTGTGTGTGTGTGTGTGTGTGTGTGTGTGTGTGTGTGTGTGTGTGTGTGTGTGTGTGTGTGTGTGTGTGTGTGTGTGTGTGTGTGTGTGTGTGTGTTTGACCACCTGATCATCTGGGAATACTTTGGAACAGATTTCCAAAATAATATCAGATAAAATCACCCACGGGCCAAATCCGGCTTGTGGGGTGCAAGTTGGTGAACCCTGCCCTAGATGTAATGAAGGGAATATCATTATACTGTGTTCAGGACTGGAATGCTGTTAGACAGGAGAGGCTATATGGACATGCCTGGTGCCCAAATTGAGCTTGTTGAGCAGCAAGTGTGGAGTGGGCACAAATGGATTCGGTTCGGTTCAGTTCAGTCAGTCGCCATGACGAGCCCTTCCCAGATATCTAGTTTGCGTTAGTTTTTTTTACGCCGCTCTCAGATGCAGAATATCCAACGTTTTGTGAGCATGGAGAGACCAGAGACAACCAGACTAGTAAATTGGGCTAAGGAACAGAAGTTGGGTATTGGAGAAAAGACATCAGTGCATGTTCTGCAAACAATATTGTGCGGCATGAGGCGCGGCAATGCGCGGCATGAGCATAGTGAAAGTATAGACGTGTTTATGGACAGCAAGGAAGAAGGAGAAGATCTAAATGCAGAGGGAAGATGTGTGTTGAGGAAGAATGGCACCAGGTACAAACCGTACCCTGCTCTCTGAATGGCTCAGAAATTGAACCTGACGAAAATGAGAATGAGGTACTGTTAAATAATTTTGCACACCCGATTTTTCAGTTTTTGATTTGTTAAAAAAGTTTGAAATATCCAATAAATGTCGTTCCACTTCATGATTGTGTCCCACTTGTTGTTGATTCTTCACAAAAAAATACAGTTTTATATCTTTATGTTTGAAGCCTGAAATGTGGCAAAAGGTCGCAAAGTTCAAGGGGGCCGAATACTTTCGCAAGGCACTGTATGTCTGTGATGCCCACTGCTTGGGGCGATGCAGACCCGGTGGCGAGCGTGGTGAAACTGAGAAGACACGGTCTGTTCTTTTTCATTTTTTAAACAGTCTTTACCTGAGTAAGTCATGTTAGGCTATGTCAGTTATCCCGTGAGAGCTTTTGTGCTGAACTCACTAATGTGTTTCACATGCCAATAGGGGGAGTATTGGCCAGAATTTCTTTGTTGGTTGGGCTGGTCGAAATTGACAAACACAATTTGTTATATATTATTTATATATATAAATATATATATATATCAATTGTAAATTATATAAAAAATTGTGTGTGTCAATTTCGACGCCCCCAAAAATATATACATACATACTCAGGGGTTTTTCTTTATTTTTACTATTTTCTACATTGTAGAATAGTAGTGAAGACATCAAAACTACAAAATAACACATGGAATCATGTAGTAACCCAAAAAATTGTTAAACAAATGTAAATATATTTGATAGATTTTAGATTTTAGATTCTTCGAAGTAGCCACCCTTTGCCTTGATGACAGCTTTGCACACTCTTGGCATTCTCTCAACCAGCTTCACCTGGAAGGCTGTTCCAACAGTCTTGAAGGAGTTCCTACATATGCTAAGCACTTGTTGGCTGCTTTTCCTTCAATCTGTGGTCCAACTCATCCCAAACCATCTCAATTGGGTTGAGGTTAGGTGATTGTGGAGGCCAGATCATCTGACGCAGCACTCCATCCATTACTATCCTTGGTCAAATAGCCCTTACACAGATAGTCCAAATAAGCGCAAACCAGATGGGATGGGGTATCGCTGCAGAATGCTGTGGTAGCCATGCTGGTTAAGTGTGCCTTGAATTCTAAATAAATCACTGACAGTGTCACCAGCAAAGTACCCCCACAACATCACACCTTCTCCTACATGCTTCACGGTAGGAACCACACATCCGCTCACCTACTCTGCATCTCACAAAGACACAGCGGTTGGAACCAAAAATCTAACATTTGGACTCATCAGACCAAAGGACAGATTTCCACTGGTCTAATGTCTGTTGCTCATGTTTCTTGGCCCATGCAAGACTCTTCTTCTTATTGGTGTCCCTTAGTAGTGGTTTCTTTGCAGCAATTCAACCATGAAGGCCTGATACACACAGTCTCCTCTGAACAGTTGATGTTGAGATGTGTCTTTTACTTGAACTCTGTGAAGAATTAATTTGGGCTCCAATTTCTGAGGCTGGTAGTTCTAATGCATTTATCCTCTGCAGCAAAGGGAACTCTGGGTCATCCTTTCCTGTGGCAGTCCTCATGAGAGCCAATTTCATCAGAGCGCTTGATGGTTTTTGCGACTGCACTTGAGGAAACTTTCATGTCTTAACGTAATGATGGACTGTTGTTTCTCTTTGTTTCTCTTTGTTTATTTGAGCTGTTCTTGCCATAATATGGACTTGGTCTTTTACCAAATAGGGCTATCTTTTGTATACCACCCCTACCTTGAATCGGCCCAGAAGCTAGTATGGTATTCGAAAACAGCTAATGAGTATACAAAACATTAAAAACACATAAAATCAAATCAAATTGTATTTGTCATACGCGCCGAATACAACAGGTGTAGTAGGCCTTGCAGTGAAATGCTTACTTACAAGCCTTTAATCAACAATTAAGTTTTAAGAAAATACCTAAAAATAAGATGAACAAATAATTAAAGAGCAGCAGTAAAATAACAATAGCGGGGCTATATACAGGGAGTACCAGTACAGAGTCAATGTGCAGGGCACCGGTGTCGAGGTAATTGAGGTAATATGTACATGTAGGTAGAGTTATTAAAGTGACTATACATAGATAACAAAAGAGAGTAGCAGCAGCGTAGAAGAGGAGAGGGGGGCAATGCAAATAGTCTGGGTAGCCATCTGATTAGATGTTCAGGAGTCTTTTGGCTTGGGGGTAGAAGCTGTTTAGAAACCTCTTAGACTTGGTGCTCCGGTACCGCTTGCCATGCGATAGCAGAGAAAACAGTCTATGATTAGGGTGGCTGGAGTATTTTACAATTTTTAGGGCCTCCCTCTGACACAGCTTGGTATAGAGGTCCTGGATGGCAGGAAGCTTGGCCCCAGTGATGCACTGGACCGTATGCATTACCCTCTGTAGTGCCTTGCGGTCGGAGGCAGAGCAGTTGCCATACCAGGCAGTGATGCAACTAGTCAGGATGCTCTCGATGGTGCAGCTGTAAAGCCTTTTGAGGATCTGAGGACCCATGCTAAATCTTTTCAGTCTCCTGAGGGGGAATAGGTTTTGTCGTGCCCTCTTCACGACAGTCTTGGTGTGCTTGGACCATGATAGTTTGTTGGTGTTGTGGACGCCAAGGAACTGAAAGCTCTCAACCTGCTCCGCTACAGCACCGTCGATGAAAATGGGGGCGTGCTCCGTCCTCCTTTTCCTGTCGTCCACAATCATCTCCTTTGTCTTGATCACATTGAGGGAGAGGTTGTTGTCCTTGCACCACACGGTCAGGTCTGTGACCTCGTCCCTATAGGCTGCTCTTTCAATGAGATAGGCTATCCAGGTGAAAGCTATTATCCCTCATTGATGTTAAATCAGTGTAGATGAAGGGGAGGAGTCAGAGTAAAGATGGATTTTTAAAAGATTGATTTTTTTTACATATAGCCTTGAGACAATTAAGACATGGATTGTGTACGTATGTGTACCATTCAGAGGGTAAATGGGCAAGACAAAAAATGTAGGGGTCTTTGAACAGGGTATGGTAGTAGGTGCCAGGCGCACTGGTTTGTGTCAAGAAATGCAATGCTGCTGGATTTTTCCAAGCTCAATAGATTCCAGTGTGTTTCAAGAATGGTTCACCATCCAAAGGACATCCAGCCAACTTGACACAACTGCATTGGAGTCAACATGGGTCAGCATCCCTGTGGAATGCATTAGACACCGTGTACAGTATAGTCCATGTCCTGATGAATTGAGGCTGTTCTGAGGGCAAAAAAGGGTGTGCAACTCAATATTAAATATCAAATTCAAACATGATTAAGAGTGTTGAGAAATGTCACACTCCTCAAGATGTTCAATGTATGGTTTCCAGATTTTATCCAACTTGTTTTTTTTTGCTGGTTCAGCCCTCCAGTTTGTTATTGACTGTTAGTATGATGCTTTCCAATTGATAGCTATACCCTTTTTTGCAGCAATTTGACCTAAGTTACAAAACAATGTATATATTTCCCAACAGACATATTTGTGGAGATGAATGGATATAAATTCCTAGACACAATGATGTGATTGCACAGACATTATCCCAAAGTGATGTCGGTTTGTCACAGGACCACAGCATTAAAATAGGGTTCCTTAAAAAAAATTGCATCTCCAAAAGATATTATATTTCTGGGTGCATTATATGTATTCTGGCAGGAGTGTAGTACGTCCTATGGATTATCTTGATTTGCAATAATTTACGTGTAAGGTTGTAGGAGAAAATAGGAACATTTTCACATATCTGTGACCAATAGTTCTCATCAATTTCTTCTTTGAGATCTGTTTTCTGAGCTATCAAGTAGAAATGCATTTAACCAATATCATGGCAATGAACTTCTTTGGCGTTGCAGCTTCTTTCAGTATTTTAGGTCCATTTTAGGCTTTAGGTCCATCCAGATTCTTTTGAAGCGATTGACTAATATTTCTTAGTTGTCTGAATTTAAAGAAATTGGTCTTGGATAACTCATATTTTTCTTGCAATTGATTGAATGACAGTAGAGAGCCATTATAATACATATGCTCAAAATTCGTGATTCCACGTTGGAACCAGGACTTAATGCCATTAAATGCTGGAGCTAAGGTTGTGTAAATATGGGTGCCTGGCGATATTGGTTTCTTCCATTTCATGAATTTATGCACCTTTTCCCAAATACGAATTGAAAATCATTGGATTGTCAGTTTTTTCTTTAATGCCTTGGACCCAAAGCAGTGAATATATTTTAAATCATAGGGTATTACATGTATGGCTTCAATACTCCTCCCAGCAAAAAATAGTCTGCTGTCCAGTGTTTAAATGAGCGCAGTTGTGCGGCCCAGTAACGCATTTTCATATGATGTAGGTGTAAAACATTCAATTTGACTCTTGACGTCTTTCCATTCCAAATAAAGTTGGAGAGTTAGCCATTTGTGGATGGAATTCAAATGGGTAAAGCTTGGAATAAATACATCAACCTTGTTAATATATTCATTTTTATTAAGTGGGCCCTACCTAAGATAGAAATAGGGAGAGTTCTCCATCTCTGAACATTGGATTCAATCTTATCCAATACTGAACAAAAATATAAATGCAAAGCTCTAATCTATGGATTTCACGTGACTGGGCATGGGCGCAGCCATGGGTAGGCCTGGGAGGGCATAGGCCCACCCACTGGGAAACCAGCCCCAGCCAATCAAAAAGTGTTTTTCGCCAGAAAAATAGCTTTACTACAGACAGAAATACTCCTCAGTTTCATCAGTTTTCTGGGTGGTTGGTCTCAGACGATCCGGAAGGTGAAGAACCCGGATGTGGAGGTTCTGGACTGGCGTGATCCGCGGTTGTGAGGTTGGTACGACATTGGAGGCAGCTTATGGTAGAGAAATTAACATGAAATTCTCTGGCAACAGCTCTGGTGGACATTTCTGCAGTCAGCATGCCAATTGCACACTCCCTCAAAACTTGCCACATCTGTGGCATTGTCTTGTGTGACAAAACTGCACATTTTAGACTGGCCTTTTATTGTCCCTAGCACAAGGTGCACATGTGTAATGATCATGCTGTTGAATCATATGCCACACCTGTCAGGTGGATGGATTCTCTTGGCAAAGGAGAAATGCTCACTAACAGGGATGTAAACAAATTTGTGCACAAAATTGGAGAGAAATAAGCTTTATGAATTGTATGGAATATTTCTGGAATCTTTTTATTTTAGCTCATGAAACATGGGACACTTTACATTTTGTGTTTATATTTTTGTTCAGTAATATGTTGCATTTTGAAATGTTTGCTAAGATGATGTATGTATAAATTGTACATGCTGAAACAGGTTTTGGGCTAGACTATGATTGGTAAACGTCTCCCCTTTTTAAAAAGTTTAGCACTCGTCAACCTTGGATGTGTATTAAGTATGCATGTAAAGTGGACTTGAGTGCTGAAAACCTAAACGTATAAAACTAAATTGACCACGCCCTCAGAGCATGCGCAGACCAGCTGGCTGGTGTGTTTACGGACATATTCAATCAATCCCTATCCCAGTCTGTTGTTCCCACATGTTTCAAGAGGGCCACCATTGTTCCTGTTCCCAAGAAAGCTAAGGTAACTGAGCTAAACGACTACCGCCCCGTAGCACTCACTTCCGTCATCATGAAGTGCTTTGAGAGACTAGTCAAGGACCATATCACCTCCACCCTACCTGACACCCTAGACCCACTCCAATTTGCTTACCGCCCAAATAGGTCCACAGACGATGCAATCTCAACCACACTGCACACTGCCCTAACCCATCTGGACAAGAGGAATACCTATGTGAGAATGCTGTTCATCGACTACAGCTCGGCATTTAACACCATAGTGCCCTCCAAGCTCGTCATCAAGCTCGAGACCCTGGGTCTCGACCCCGCCCTGTGCAACTGGGTACTGGACTTCCTGACGGGCTGCCCCCAGGTGGTGAGGGTAGGCAACAACATTTCCACCCCACTGATCCTCAACACTGGGGCCCCACAAGGCCACGCACGCCTCCAACTCAATCATCAAGTTTGCGGACGACACAACAGTGGTAGGCTTGATTACCAACAACGACGAGACGGCCTACAGGGAGGAGGTGAGGGCCCTCGGAGTGTGGTGTCAGGAAAATAACCTCACACTCAACGTCAACAAAACTAAGGAGATGATTGTGGACTTCAGGAAACAGCAGAGGGAACACCCCCCTATCCACATCGATGGAACAGTAGTGGAGAGGGTAGTAAGTTTTAAGTTCCTCGGCGTACACATCACAGACAAACTGAATTGGTCCACCCACACAGACAGCATCGTGAAGAAGGCGCAGCAGCGCCTCTTCAACCTCAGGAGGCTGAAGAAATTTGACTTGTCACCTAAAGCAAACTTCTACAGATGCACAATCGAGAGCATCCTGTCGGGCTGTATCACCGCCTGGTATGGCAACTGCTCCGCCCACAACCGTAAGGCTCTCCAGAGGGTAGTGAGGTCTGCACAACGCATCACCGGGGGCAAACTACCTGCCCTCCAGGACACCTACACCACCCGATGTCACAGGAAGGCCATAAAGATCATCAAGGACAACAACCACCCGAGCCACTGCCTGTTCACCCCGCTATCATCCAGAAGGCGAGGGCAGTACAGGTGCATCAAAGCTGGGACCGAGAGACTGAAAAACAGCTTCTATCTCAAGGCCATCAGACTGTTAAACAGCCACCACTAACATTGAGTGGCTGCTGCCAACACACTGACTCAACTCCAGCCACTTTAATAATGGGAATTGATGGGAAATTATGTAAAATATATCACTCGCCACTTTAAACAATGCTACCTAATATAATGTTACATACCCTACATTATTCATCTCATATGTATATGTATATACTGTACTCTATATCATCTACTGCATCTTTATGTAATACATGTATCACTAGCCACTTTAACTATGCCACTTTGTTTACATACTCATCTCATATGTATATACTGCACTCAATACCATCTACTGTATCTTGCCTATGCCGCTCTGTACCATCACTCATTCATATATCTTTATGTACATATTCTTTATCCCCTTACACTTGTGTCTATAAGGTAGTAGTTTTGGAATTGTTAGCTAGATTACTTGTTGGTTATTACTGCATTGTCGGAACTAGAAGCACAAGCATTTCACTACACTCGCATTAACATCTGCTAAACATGTGTATGTGACAAATAAAAATTGATTTGATTTGATTTGAGAGATAGCCGTCAAACATAATTGGATGGCAAGAATCATCACAGATACCCTTGTAAGGTGTTGTGTAATATGTTTATTGTTGAATATGTAATATAGTGAAACATGTTTTATGTATGCTTCAAATTACAGATTTAAGGGCATTGAAGTAGTAAACAATGGCATGAAAAGGCAAAAAGCAAAAAAGAGAAAATACATTTACAATGGTTCTCTATATATTAGTATTACCTACATCAGCCCATTAAAACACCTAGGTAGAGCAGAGGACTTAGAGCATGTGGCTTTGCAACACACAGGTGTTTCATCTCAACACTGGGATGATTTTAACAATTAGACACCAAACATACCTCATGCCGCTAAGGTAGGAGGTTACCAGAGATAAATGAATAAAAACACAAAACTAATGAAAGAGCAGACAGGGCCACAGCCCTTCAGGAGCACACAGACACCAACAATATCCCTGGCATCAATATTTTCAACTTGCTCGGCTCGCTATTACAGCACCACAAATTTATATTTATTGAAGGCGGATAAAATTCCTATTGAGAAAGGTGGCTGGAAACTGCAGATGAATTGACAAAAGTCTGCCAAAAGCTCCAGCACTGTGTTTGTTACAGTGAAAATCGGGAGATACCCCATTTGTTCGAGCTCCTACGCAAAAACCTGTTACAGAGTCTAGCCTTGCATAGTGTGGCACTGTCGTTGACTCCCTTGTGAAGAAGAAGAATATGAGTGACATGACAATGGGGAAGTAGGTGATGGTGGTGGCTGATGATCTGCCGCTTGGAGAAGAAGTAGTGCATGTCGTAGACCAACAGGTAGACTGCCATGAAGAGGCTGGTCAGGAAGGAGTGCCACCACCAGTGAGTCCTATAAAAAACAACACACTCTTTGGGTTCGGCTCAATACAATGTTTTGACACTGTAGTGAGGTCTAAGTGCTTGGATTGATGAGCAGAGATAAAAGTTGTGCTGTTTTATTTGATTTAACATTTATTTAACTAGGCAAGTCAGTTAAGAACAAATTGTTATTTACAATGACGGCCTACCAAATGGCAAAAGAAAACATGGCACAAACATTATTGGGCACACACAACAGCACAAAGGGAAATAAGGTAGAGACAACAATACATCACGTGAAGCAGCCACAACTGTCAGTGAGAGTGTCCATGATTGAGTCATTGAATGAAGAGATGGACATATAACTGTCCAGTTTGAGTGTTTTTTGCAGCTCATTCCAGTCGCTATGAGAAATGAGAAAGAAACATTTGCATAATTTAGAATGTTTACATAAAACTAAAATAGATTTACTGTTGACACGAAGACTTCGCACTTGTAAGCTAAATATAACGACATTGATAATCTGGCAAACTGGAAATGTTGGAAATCCATTTGACTAATATTACACAATGCATTTACAGTACATGCAGAGCACAGTATTGAGATAACCCCATCCATCTACAGTGCCTTTGGAAAGTATTCAGACCACTTGACTTTTTCCACATTTCGTTAGGTTATGGCCTTCTTCTAAAATGATGAAACATTTTTTTCCCCTTGTCAATCGACATACAATACCCCATAATGACAAAGCAAAAGAGGTTTTTAGACATTCTGGTTAATTGTTTAAAAATATAAAACAGAATATTACATTTACATAAGTATTCAGACCCTTTACTCAGTACTTTGTTGAAGCACCTTTGGCAGCAATTACAGCCTGGAGTCTTCTTGGGTATGACACACAAAGCTTGGCACACCTGTATTTGGGGAGTTTCTCCCCTTCTTCTCTGCAGATCCTCTCAAGCTCTGTCAAGTTGGATGGGGAGAGTTGCTGCAAGGCTATTTTCAGGTCTCTCCAGTGATGTTCGATTGGGTTCAAGTCCAGGCTCTGGCTGGGCCACTCAAGAACATTCAGAGACTTGTCTGAAAGCCACTCCTGTGTTGTCTTGGCTGTGTGCTTAGGGTCGTTTTCCTGTTGGAAGGTAAACCTTCGCGCCACTCTGGAGCACTTTTCAGAGACATGTTTTCATGTTGGTATTTCCACCCCTGGAGTGAAATAGTCCAATGAAAACACCTTTTACGCTCAACACTCAATCACTTTTTAAAAATCACTTTTTTGCCAGGCTCACTATGTTTAGCAAGTGCACTCACATAATTTACACAGAAAGTTACACTACACGTGACCCCTAGAAAACTCATTTCCACAATAGGCAGAAGTAACACACCTAGAAAACACATGTTTATTACCATGTTATGACTGTGTAATAACCTAGCATTATTATTCATTATCTGTTAGATGGTGAACTTGCAGTACAGCCGGGTACAGGATTGCGTGATGCTGATGGGCAGACACATGGTGCGAGACGTCAGCTGTAAGAACTGCAACAGTAAGCTGGTTTGCCTCAGAGGACAGCCAGCGCTATAAGGAGGGCACTGGTCAGGGAGAGTGAGGGCTTTGAAGAGCATGTCCCCTCTGACAACCCCTGAGCTGATGCTCAAAATACTCGCTCACACCCTTGCCCTAACCCTGTTCCCCCACACTCCACAGCCTCAAACTCAGCCTCCCAGGCAATATGGTCTTGGCTCCACCCTCACCTTTGACCCACAGGTAGCTATGACTTTTTGACCTCTCCTGATTGGCTGGATCTCTTGATGCTGTGTTGGCATCTCCTAAACCCCTCCTCCAAAGACAACCTGCTGTCACCTAGAGACTTTGACAAGGGCCTGCTTTCACATAGCTATGGACTCCATGCACACTCGCACACAAAATTCTGAACACAACTACAAACACTGCAAGACACACACACACTCATATTTACATACGAGACACTCACATTCATGATTAATTGGACCGGGACGATACAAGTATCTCACGAAAATATGTGCTTTAGCTTGGGAAATAAATCAATGTGACTCTGGGTGACAACATAATGTTTGTTTGTAATGTAATGTTTGTTTCCACAATTAAGGCTGCTTTCCTAAAGGAGTGAAATTTGCTTGGTGTATTTTCCCCTTGCCACCCTCCTAACAAGTATCGCGATACTGGTATCGTACCAGTCCTAATGATTAGTAGTAGATATGTTCACTCACTCTGGATATGTTGTCAACTTTATAGCTGGAGTCACTATAACTTCCTCCCAGTGCTGTGTACTGTGTATCATTATCCTCAATCTCTACCATTCTGGATGCTTGTCACCATGCACATCCCCACAAGTCCCTCTGTGTGAGTGAGGAATGCAAACAGCCCATTGCCTCTTTGTAAGTGTGGAGCTGAGCAGGGCAATAACATGCCCAAAGACTATTGGCCTGCTGGGCAGGCCTTTACATGAACTGGTGCTCTTCCTCCCAAACTCTGATGATTCCAGCCAATTGGAATGAAGGGAGCGGTGTTTTCAGTCACACTGTATCCTCTGTTTCCAACCTCTGCCCAGGACAATATACAATAGATCAATTTGAAACAGTATCAAATCATTATTTCATTAGTAGAGATGTCATTTTATTAATGGTTATCATTGTATTTTTATTCTTAGTAGTTATTATTATTCAGATGTTTTTCTTGATATGAGGTTAAAAAATAAAGAGCTAGATCATCTATTTTTCCCATTAGTCTGCTTTGTCAATTTTTCCTTTGTAGTGATGATTTCTGAATAAAGTGTGTATTCTTGCTGAAAGTAATTTTCCAATTGTTGTTTGGTGCAATTTGAGCTTTAGATCACTAGATGGCAACCGAATACAAATGACATACTGTGTGCTGCGACGGTAATCCTATGGACAGTCGGCACATTGGCCAAATTTAAAGTCGAGACTGACTGATCTAGAAATCCCCTAGCATCATAAATAACTACTCCATAGTATTTGTAGGTAAGTCACAATTTACCCATGATACATCACAGTTCTGATGCTCTCGAACACAGCCAATATCTTATCAATAGTTTTGTGTAGACTAAAAATAAGAGCAACGGCGAAGGGTTAATCACACTGTGTTAGTGCATAGCCTACACAGGAGTCACACACTTTGCCACTTTCACCTGTTTTGTCTAAAGAATGTATTTCACTTTTTTTTTTAACTCATGTACAGCACACTTTAAAATACAGGGAATAGGCTCTCCATTAGGGGACAGTGGGAATTAACAACAACAAAATGAATAGAAAACAATACCAACTCTCACAACAAACTGATAGTGGATAACTTCAAAGTGGGTACAGAGAGGAGTGGAAAGTGTGAGAGAATGGGGACCCCCCAGTCAACCCAGATAAGGAGACAAACAGGCACAGCTGTGCGACCAGACAACGTAACCACAAGCACTTTTGTGACTCAACACAGGCACAAAATATCCCCACTAAAGGGGTTTGGTGGTGTGTAAAATTGGCTTATTAAAAAAAGGCAGTGACAAAGCATTCCTAAACCACCCATAAATATTAGAGCTAAGCATGGGGGTTATTTTTTAGAGTTGATCCTGTTGGATGCCATCTTTGTCTGTGGGTGTCATGAATGGTAGAATCAGCAGGGGTCTGGAATCACTCAAGGAAGGAACAGAGTGCTAGCCAACACTTACTAGGCAGGCTCTCACAAATCTTGATTAACTACACAGGTTTGGCAGGATAGAATAGGTGGTCCATTTTGTTAGAACTAGGTGGGGTAGTGGACTTGTAAGGTACTGCATCTCAGCTGATTGAACTAAACAGGATAAGGGTCAGGAGGTTAAAAGAGGGTGGATTAAAAGATCAACACGATTAGGTCTGGCACTCAACAACTCCACCAATACTCAAGGTAGAAAACCCCCCAGAAAGATCAACAAACAAGTTTCTGGTCCCCAATATGCATTGTATTGGTGATTATTTTCCCTAGCAGTGTTGCCCCCCCATGCAGTCACACCCACCCTAAGCCACAGATCTCTTTCAGCAGACTTGGCCATTGAAGTCATCTCATGTTAATTACACTTCCTATTACTCTGCACGCAATAGGATATAAGTTAATACACTAGGAACTGTATATGTTGGGAAGCAACGTTCATATATACAGTGGCAAGAAAAAGTATGTGAAACCTTTGAAAATACCTGGACTTCTGTATTAATTGGTCATAACATTTGATCTGATCTTCATCTAGGTCACAACAGTAGACAGTCTGCTTAAACTAACAACACACAATTATAAGTTAATGTCTTCATTGAACACACCGTGTAAACATTCACAGTGCAGGGTGGAAAAAGTAGGATTTAATAACTGGTTGACCCTCCTTTGGCAGCAATAACCTCAACCAAATGTTTTCTGTAGTTGCGGATCAGACCTGCACAACGGCCAGGAGGAATTTTGGACGATTCCTCTTTACTAAACGGTTTCAGTTCAGCAATATTCTTGGGATGTCAGGTGTGAACTGCTCTCGAGGTCATGCCACAACATCTCAATCTGGTAGAGGTCAGGACTCTGGCTGGGCCACTCCAGAATATGTATTTTATTCTGTTGAAGCCTTTCTGTTGTTGATTTACTTCTGTCATTGTCCTGTTGCATCACCCAACTTCTGTTGAGCTTCAATTGGCAGACAGATAGCCTAACATTCTCCCGCAAAATGTCTTGATAAACTTGAGAATTTATTTTCCCGTCGATGAGAGCAAGCTGTCCTGGCCCTGAGGCAGCCAAGCAGCCCCAAACCATGATGCTCCCTTCCACCATACATTACAGTTGGGATGAGGTTTTGATGTTGGTGTGCTGTGACTTTTTTCTCCAAATAGTGTTGTGTGTTCCTTCCAAACAACTCAACTGTAGCTTCATCTGTCCACAGAATATATTGCCAGTAGCGCTGTGGAACATCCAGGTGCACTTTTGCAAACCAGACGTGCAGCAATGTTGTTTTTGGACAGCAGTGGCTTCTTCCGTGGTGTCCTCCCATGAACACCATTCTTGTTTAGTGTTTTACGTATCGTAGACTCGTCAACAGAGATGTTAGCATGTTCCAGAGATTTCTGTAAGTTTTTAGCTGACACTCTAGGATTCTTCTTAACCTCATTGAGCATTCTGCGCTGTGCTCTTGCAGTCATCTTTGCAGGACGGCCACTCCTAGAGAGTACCACAGTGCTGAACTTTCTCAATTTATAGACAACTTGTCTTATCGTGGACTGATGAACATCAAGGCTTTTCGAGATATGTTTGTAACCCTTTCCAGCTTTATGCAAGTCAACAATTCTTTTATGTTAGGTCTTCTGAGATCTCTTTTGTTCGATGCATGGTTCACATCAGGCAATGCTTCTTGTGAATAGTAAACACATTTTGTGAGTGTTTTTTACAGGGCAAGGCAGCCTCTAACCAACATCCCCAATCTCATCTCATTGATTGGACTCCAGGTTAACTGACTCCTGACTCCAATTAGCTTTTGGAGAAGTCATTAGCCTAGGTGTTCACATACTTTTTCCAACTTACACTGTGATTGTTTAAATGTAGTCAATATAGACAAGAATAAAATACACAAATGATTGTGTTATTAGTTTAAGCACACTATGTGTGTCTAATTTTGTGCCTTAGTTACATATCAGATCAAATTTGATGACCAATTTTTGGCAGAAATCAAGGTAATCCCAAAGGGTTCACATACTTTTTCTTGCCACTAAGTGACAGCATTATACTTCTTGCATAAACCTTCCTATGTAGTCAGTATACTGTTATGCAGCTCTTAAGAAAGCTACTCTATAAGGAGCCCCTGATTTCATGTCCCACCAGGAATGAGAAGGAATAGGACCATGTTCACAGAATGATGGAAGCTGTATGCATCCACCCACTGTCATATCCATCATAGTGAGTTGTGGACTTCAATTTGGCCAAAGCATAGATAAAAGAAACAGCTAAGGACAAACTGACAGAATAATTCAACTCATATACATAATTGCCCTGTGAGTAATAGTCCCTGGGGTGACGATTTAAAAAAAAGTCCTGTGTAAACCTGGTGTCTATACCTGCATTTTCCCAAAGATGTCAGCATCACTCCATCCCTCTCAACCACCAGCATTAATGAGCTGGGATTTCAAATCAGAGCAGACTCATGCTTGGAGACAAAGCTCAGACCCAACCGACGTGCACACACACACACAAACTGGCATCATTCCGTTAGCAGTAGAGAAAATAATAGCGTACTTTCCATTGACATCATTCTGCATCACGTTGCTAGGGAATGGTGGAGTCAACATTAGTTGCCACAGCAACACCGCTTCACCTTCAACTCTCTTGCCCTCTGTCTGTTGGCACTGCAGCAGACTGCAGTGGTGTGTGTATTTATATATACGGTCTATGGCATGAGCTCACCATGGCTCGGTGTTGTGTAACATGAGCGTGTAGGGTCTTGATTCATTCACTGCAATGTTTAGTAAGAACGCTCCAGGAGTCCACAACTACGAGATTCTAATGGTTGTGGAGGTTGGCAAAATTAGAACAATTTAGGACAATTTTGTATTAAGTTAGGTTGAATATCTGGACCACCCACAGTGGTGAGCTGACAATGTTGGGTCAGCATCCAGGAAGCAAACCAGTGAAGAAATAATTTGACATTACACATTTCTTAGAGACACGCAGAGCATCTGCATGGGTTGAAATGATATATTTATTGAACAGCGTGATAACTGATAACAGTGGCCAGTAAAGATTTACCTGAGGATAGTGATTGTAAAAGAGTCCAGCATCAGCAGTTGAGTCTATTATGGACAAGAACAAAAACACAACAAAAAGAGAATTTTGAACAACCAAGAAAGCTAGAAATAGGGAAACAAAGACAACAGATGAGAAAGATGGGAAAATTGTGGAAATTCTAGCTGGTTCAAAGATTCTAGTAATAGAGATGATTAGTAATTTGGTAAACCATTGACATGCTGATGAGAATTGTTAACACAGCCTAATCACAGTAACCAGCCCCTACACTTGAACAGGGCCTCGTATTTCAAGAAACAAGAACAGACAACCATCTATGACTTGGTACATAGGACACTTCTCTTACAAAAATGATCATTTGACCTGCAGCATTGAGGTGGTCGGTAGATCAAACAGTGCACAGTGTCATTGATAAAAACGGTTCTGGATTGTGCGAGAAACCATTCAACTCTATATACGGCAAGGTTGGAGGTGGCATTGAGAGCAGTGGCTAGGTACTAGTGGACAGAGCATTGCCCAATCTGATGCTCTCATTTAAATATTTTTTTCCCCTGGCACAACCAGTTAGAGCTTTCTCAGTTGTCATTTGCTAAATTGAATTTAGCAGCACACAGAGAACATCAATGCCAGTTCCCCAGGGAGAGAGAGAGGTGGGCATGAGTTTTTTTTAGATTAGGGTGACTTCAAGACCAGTTTTCCACTCCAAGTCTGGTCCTCTGTGGAGTGGTGTTGCCCAATGACATTCTTTGACCCTCTTTCGGTTGGTTCCGAAAAAGAGCAGAAAACTAAGCTGATTTTGTATGTGCTCAGTCACAGATGTCAAATCCTAAATCGTCACCCATTCCATCCAGGGTGCACGATAGTCTTGCTGCAGTCCACAGCACCTTTATCAGCAACGCGTGGTGAAAATGCCCTGCCCAGTTTTGGCAGATTACTACATTCTGTTTGGTTCCTTTTTATATCACATGGCCAATTCTTGCATTTGGATATCTTCCTGCAAAAGCATTTTTTTCCCAGCATGCATACAAAAATCATCAGGTTTATCAAGAGTTAAACAATGAAAACAGCTTAACTTATAAAAGGCTTAAAGCTGCAATTATGTAACTTTTTGGGCAACCTGACCAAATTCACATAGAAATGTGAGTTATATATCCGTCTTTAGCATTGAAAGCAAGTCTAAGAAGCAGTAGATCTGTTCTATATGCACTATTTCTATGCTTCCCATTAAATTTAGTTTTTGCATCTTTTACTTTCGGTTTTGTACACCAGCTTCAAAACAGCTGAAAATACAATATTTTTGGTTATTGAAAATATATTTCACTGATGGTACAATGATATGCTACACTATACATTGCTTTGTCACAAACTGAAATTTGGCAAACTATTCAAATTTTAGCAACCAGGGGATGGCAAAGCAATTTCTGCATATTGCACCTTTAATGTAAATGGCATGACAGTGACCTTAATGTCTTAAGAGTGTTCAGATTCAATGCCAGTAAACAATTCTACACTAAGTGTATAACTGACTCATCACTTGGACAGATAACATTCATTTCTACCGGTAATCATTTTTTTGTTGGCTAATGATTGCTTGCGGAAAACAGTGATTCATTTGGCTAGACTAATGGATAACCTACATTGGCTAAACACAGAACAATAACAGTTAAAATATGGACTAAAATAATCACAGCATACACTAATCTAATGTATGAGTGCTGTGTATATGGCTCTGTTCCATCACTTAAAATAAATAAATACATAACCAAGGAAATACGCAAAACAATAATAAAATCAATTTAAAAACACATGGCTAAGACATAATATTCTGTATATTATTGTGAAAACCATACACATGTATGGACACTGGTTCTAGAACGATACGAAATATAAACATAAGAACAAAAAGGATGACCAATGATAGTCCTCTTAATTGTAGACAGCAAAGGTGCTAGACAGTTAGACGCATGAAGGCTTTACAGCGTAATGGCTGTGATGAGCTACTATGACCCCAGCAAGCCAGCAAGAAGAACAACATCATTCTTTCCTGTGTTTTTTTTCTGCAACCTCAGCCGTGAGGTTAGCTCACCCTAGAAGCCATGCACATTGCCTGCCGGTTCACCCTTTACTGCCTGTGAAGCGAGGGAGATTGCCCATGACCCTCCAGCATATGCACCAAGCCCAACTGTGGACTCAGGCCTAGCATCCCCACTGAACACTGCAGAAACGTTAGCCTCCTGCCGTCCCTTCCTCCTCACTCCTTCTTCTTCCCGTCCACCACCTTTTCCTTATCGTCCCCAGTCACAGACTTCCAGTAGCGATGACAGGACAGCTCCAGTAGTTCTAGACCTCCTATTAGCTTCTGCTGGCCGAAATAGACGCCCATCATCACTAAGAAGTACAGACGGACCGGGGCCCAGAGCCAGAGGCCTGCGAAGGACAAGGCTATGAAAGAGCTCCAGTAGAACAGAGATGCTGCCTTGATCAGAGCCACGCGGAGCTCCGTCTTACAAGGGGGCACGCGGCACATGCCCTCCCTGTCGAAGCCCCGGGGCTCAGCGGCGTAGAAGTCCCTCAGGCGGACCTCCTTCTCTGCCCAGCGCTCCTGAGTCCAGGCCTGCAGGGCGGAAGGGGATGTGGGCAGGGCGGAGGCCTCGTAGCGGCGCACATGGAAGTGGATCTCCCGGGGGAACTGCCCTAGGATCAGGTGGCGCTCCGTCTGAGGGATGTTCTTGGGGTAGGCCACGGTGATGTCATGGACGGCATCCAGGTTGTCTCCTGTAAAGGAGGGGAGGTATGCATGACCGACGTGCATCTTTATTTTAACTGTAGGGTTTGTGTGGATGCTGATGCAGAAGATCCATATCCTTGAGTCAAATGTAACTAAGTATATTGAGGACATGCTTGCTTCCCACACTGAGCACTATATCATTCCTGTCTCTTAAATAAGCCTGCAGCCCCACTCCCATACCACACAATGAGCAGGGACCTGAGTGAAATTTCAGCCTGGGAGGATGACACGACACCTGCCAGCCCTGAGCTCCCACCGACTCCCTACTGTACTGTATGAGAGTCAGTGGATAGAAATAGGCCAGGGGCACAGCGCACTCAGACAAAGACCACCTAGATAACATGTCAATCACCAGAGGTGAGGGAACAGGGCTAAGTCCGATGACATCACTGTGGTTCAGAGCACCTGCTTGGTGAGTTAGTGCCCAGCTAAGCGCCGCAGGCGGCGGTATTTAAGACTGATGGAAGGCTGCCAGGATTAGCTCACAGGCCAATATGAGATGCCTTGGGGTGCTGTAATGTGTCACAGTGTTGATGAAGTACTAGTCTGAGATTCCTAAAGAAAAACAGGTAACACTGATGTGGCTTGTTATAATTCCTTCACGCTTGAGTCATTTGACATAGGCTAACTGTTGTCATAACAAGCGAAGACAGATGACTACAATACAAACAGCCAGTAAAACAGCCTTGGTTTCACTTTACTGCATGTTACAGCAACATGGGTCAAAAATGACAGTAAATATAGAAAAAGTTAACCCCTGACCTTTGCGGAGAGTGTCCACGATGAAGGTGAATCCAGTGGTGCGGGGGTGCAGCACATACTCAAACTTAGGCAAGCCGTTCTTTTCCGCAAAGTCATCACTTCTTGCTCTAGTGTAGTCTGCAGGAGAGAGAGAAAAACTGAAAATGAGAAGTAGGCTCAATAATATTGTCAGCATCTAGGATAATTGACTGTAATAAACTACATTTCTTGGATAGGGTTTAGCACACTACTGTAGGAGTGAGAGAACATTGATGTATGGTATATGACCACCCATTATGTAGTGTTGTCGTGATGTGTGTTTTGTCCTATTTTTTATTTATGTATATTTTTAATCCCAGCCCCTGTCCCCGCAAGAGGCCTTTTGCCAGGCCATCATTGTAAATAAGAATTTGTTCTTAACCGACTTGCCTAGTTAAATAAAGGTTAAATGAATAAAAAATGTCCTTACTAGATATGAATAAAATATAATTTCATAAGCTGATTTCATCAACAGATATGACACTGGCCTAGGGGGAGCAATACACCTATAGATCCTTAGATATCTTCTCAGGGATAAAGACATCTTTGATCTAGAAGGGGTCACATAAAAGCACACCCTGATCCAAATCCTATCACCAGCCCTCCAGGACAGTACGGGACGTGGAGGAATCATTACTAAAACTATTAGTAAATTGTCATATCTGGCCCAGGATCTGTAAGTCCAACTGATTTTAAGAGGATTGTATACACATACACAGATCACACATACATCCTCAGGGAGTTATAAAACCGATGTAAACAAGCTTGGGGATGAGAGATGGAAGAGGTTGATGCAGGGTACTATTGTTGATGTCCTAGCCAAACCATTACCCTGGTTGGCTAAGTGACTGTTGTCACTGAAAGCTGTTACCGGTGAGGTCAGTGCCCTCAGGGAAGAGGAGGAGCTGAAGGGGCTCTCTGATGTCACAGAAGTACTCTAGCATGTTCTCCATGTGGCTGCGGTCCTCCTCCCACCGACGCTTGATGAAGATAAAGCAGGCCACCTGCATGGCCCAGCCTGACGCAAATTAACCAGATTAATGCCACTCTTTTATCCAAAGCAACTTACAGTCGTGTGTATACATTTTTTTCCCACTGTGTAACCCATGCTGAGGTGTATGTGTGTTGCCTACACCCACCGAAGCCTGGCACAACTTTGAGGGCGGCCTTGAGGCAGATTTTCTCCAGTCGCAGGTAGCTGTACCTCAGCAGGCAACACCACAGGAACATCCAGTCCAGACGCGTCCGGTGGTTCATGATGATCACACTGCGCTCCCCTGGGATGAAGCCATCACCCGTGATCACCACCTTCACCCCAAACACCAGCTCCAGCAGGGCCTGCACAGGGGTAGGGAGGGAAACGGGGGAGGGAGGGGGCGGGAGGTACGTAGGAACAGGAAGACTCATTTCATTTGGTTCCAAAACACAGACACCAAGAATAGTACAAAAAAATAAAAAGTCAGTTATTATTATTTCTGAAGACTAGAATTTTTGTCAAAGAATATCAAGACAATAGATCAAAGAATCTTAGGTCAAAACCAAAAAGGTGAAACAGTTAACAACAGTGGTCAAACAAAGGTGATAAGAGACATAAGTGGATGCAGATATAAGGAACACCGAGAGACAGACAAGGGGTAAGATGACTCACCACGGGCAGGGTGAGCCAGGTGGCTACGATACGGTCTGTGATCCAGCGGTACCAGGAGGGTGACAGCAGCATTAGAGGTAGCACAGGGCCCAGCATGAAGATGCTGCCAAAGAAACTGCCCAGAAACAGGGTCACCACAAAGTACAGCCCACGCACAGACACCGCCATACCTGGGAAGGAGAGAGATTACTTCATATTCATATTCGGACTCTCCTTATACATCAGTGAAGACAACTTGTTAGTTCACTACAGTATTAAACTGATCATGAAGGAGATAAGTAGGATAAACACTTCCAGAGATGGCTAATCAATTCTGCCGAATTCCTATGTTGATGTGGAACGGCAAGTTGGGCATAATGAGGAAGGATTGGATTAATCACAAACCAGCCTAATGTAAGACAAAATGGAGTTATGTCCTCATCAATAGCAAACCCTCATGTTCTGTGGATCTTCCTACATTTCCACAAAAACAGTGGAAAAACCAAGGCAGACATTCCTATTGTGGAATGTAAATAAGGGTCGGAGCCAGGGGTTTCTTACTGCTAAAATGCTGTGATCAGCGAACTGGATTTTATGCAGCTCGCCGACAACCTCACCTTAGACCTGAATATTTCACATTTTCGCTGAATAGCCTAAATATAAAGAAGAAGTTACAGGTCTGTGAGAGCCAGAAATCTTGCGTGTTTGTAGGTGACCAAATAGTTATTTTCCACCATAATTTGCAAATAAATTCATTAAAAATCCTACGATGTGATTTTCTGGATTTGTTTTCTCATTTTGTCTGTCATAGTTAACGTGTACCTATGATGAAAATTACAGGCCTCTCTCATCTTTTTAAGTGGGAGAACTTGCAATTGGTGGCTGACTAAATACTTTTTGCCCCACTGTATATACTGTTACACTAGCAATACTAAAGTGCTTATAAGAACATCCAATAGTCAGAGGTTAATGAAATACAGGGAAATAGTCCTATAATTCCTATAATAATTACAACCTAAAACTTCTTACCTGGGAATATTGAAGACTCATGTTTAAAAGGAACCACCAGCTTTCATATGTTCTCATGTTCTGAGCAAGGAACTTAAACGTTAGCTTTTTTACATGGCACATATTGCACTTTTGCTTTCTTCTCCAACACTTTGTTTTTGCATTATTTAAACCAAATTGAACATGTTTAATTTATTTGAGGCTAAATTTATTTTATTATTTTATTATTCATTCAGTATTGTTGTAATTGTCATTATTACAAACAAAAAAAAAGTTTAAAAAGAAAATGGTCCGATTAATCGGTAGCGGCTTTTTTGGTCCTCCAATAATCGGTATCGGCGTTGAAAAATCACAGTCGGTCAACCTCTACAAACAATAGTATGCAAGTTTAAACACCATGGGACCACGCAGCCGTCATACCCCTCAGGAAGGAGACATTCTGCCTCCTAGAGATGAACGTACATTGGTGTGAAAAGTGCAAATCAATCCCAGAACAACAGCAAAGGACCTTGTGAAGATGCTGGAGGAAACAGGTACAAAAGTATCTATATCCAGAGTAAAACGAGTCCTACATCGACATAACCTGAAAGGCCACTCAGTAAGGAAGAAGCCACTGCTCCAAAACCACCATAAAAAAGGTTGCAACTGCACATGGGGGGGGGACAAAGATTGTACTTTTTGAAGAAATGTCCTCTGGTCTGATGAAACAAAAATAGAACTGTTTGGCCATAATGACCATCGTTACGTTTGGAAGAAAAAGGGGGAGGCTTGCAAGCTGAAAAGCACCATCCCAACTGTGAAGCACGGGGGTGGCAGCATCATGTTGTGGGGGTGCTTTGCTGCAGGAGGGACTGGTGCACTTTACAAAATAGATCGCATCATGAGGATGGAAAATTATGTGGATATATTGAAGCAACATCTCAAGACATCAGTCAGGAAGTTAAAACTTGGTCGCAAATGGGTCTTCCAAATGGACAATGACCCCAAGCACACTTCCAAAGTTGTGGCAAAATGGCTTAAGGACAACAAAGTCAAGGTATTGGAGTGGCCATCACAAAGCCCTGACCTCAATCCCATAGAAAATTTGTGGGCAGAACTGAAAAAGCGTGTGCGAGCAAGGAGGCCAACAAACCTGAGTTACACCAGCTCTGTCATGAGCAATGCGCCAAAATTCACCAAACTTATTGTGGGAAGCTTGTGGAAGGCAACCCAAAACGTTTGACCCAAGTTAAACAATTTAAAGGTAATGCTACAAAATACTAATTGAATGTATGTCAACTTCTGACCCACTGGGAATGTGATGAAAGAAATACAAGCTGAAATAAATCATTCTTTCTACTATTATTCTGACATCTCACATTCTTAAATTAAAGTGCTGATCCTAACTGACCTAAGACAGGGCATTTTACTAGGATTAAATTTCAGGAATTGTGAAAAACTGAGTTTAAATGTATTTGGCGAAGGTGTATGTAAACTTCCGACTTCAACTGTAAATGAGAACTTGTTCTCAACTGGCCTACCTGGTTAAATAAAGTTTAAAAAATAATAATATACATTTAGTTGGCATTTACACATGTCCCCATTACCAGTAAAACCCCATTTCTTTCACTTACGTGTCAAATAACACTGACCAATCAGGACCTGAATATGACTGTACATCACATAATAATGTAACGCATTCATACATTCTTTACGTAGCTATTACACATTGATTACACTATCACTCGTATTTCATATATGTCACAACTCTTCATCGATACGCATGCTATGATGCTGGTAGCACCTACAGTGCTGGTCATAAATAGCAGCTAGCTAGCTCATGGATGCAAACAATGTTCTTCCCCAAAAACATAGCAAAACGACAATGTTTCAGTAGCTAGGTGTCACCATCTAAAATAACCATAATCTGACCATTCTTATTTGATTATTGGTGGTCGGACCCATCTATGTGAAGCTAGCCACAATAAGGAATAGCCACAATAGTGGACTTAGCGATTAGCCTTCAGAATAAATATGGCATTGACAGTGATGCAAAGGAATACAAATAGTAGAATTATGCCATAATTGACTATATCATGCAAAACGATGTCGGAATGTTATATTAAAAAATATATAAAAACAAAAAACAAAAGACAATTCATTAATTTGACAAAAATCTGTTGAAATCACACTGGATGTATTATACTTTAGAATTGCATTGGGGGTATACTTAATTCACTGTACAGCCTTACCTATGGATTGTGGATAAATGACATGGGGTATCAGTCTACTCAGTGACACCCAAAAAACATTAGCATCGTCGATCTTATGGTGGGACTCTAAACAACCGAATTGAGCCATATATGTCAACCTGTCCCGCGATAAGAGCTACAATGCTAATATTGGCATAAACTCTTCAGTTCTGTGGGTGTCACAGAGTAGACTGATACCCCATTTCATGGCTTTACATTCCAACCTTGTTTAACATTATCTAGTCTAAATATTGGCTTGCACATGCAATTTCAGCACACACATCCTTCTATAATACAACTGTGTTATTTGGAGTGTCAAATTAAAAGCTTATTTAACGTGTCAAATAGTGTTATTGTCAAATAGTGTTATTTGACACGCAAAGACCCAAACGGCATTCCATAGTATGTTGTGAAGCTAATAGCAGTAACGTTATTACTGTGCAACTCCGGTAGGGCAACATCTGAAAAATAGCGCACTTGTTAGTGTGTACCGGTGCTCAACCAGTCGTGAAGGCCAACATCACCCACGACAGAACGGTTAACTGTCAAGGGCAATCAATTCCATTATCTTGGTGTTAATGGATTTCGCCTTTGAGTTGTCTCGCTGAAATGTTCTTACTCTTTCAAATGACTGCTTGATCCACACAGCAGTTTCCTGAAGTCCATGATCATCTCCTTTGTTTTGTTGACACCACACTCCGAGTGCCCTCATCTCCCTGTAGGCTGTCTCGTGGTTGTTGGTGATCAAGCCCACTGCAGTTGTGTCGTCTGCAAACTTGATGATTGAGTTGGAGGCATGCATGTCCACGCAGTCATGGGTAAACAGGGAGTACAGGAGAGGGCTGAGCACACACACTTGTGGGGCCCCAGTGTTGAGGGTCAGTGAAGTGGAAATGTTGTTTCCTACCTTCACCACCTCGGCGGCCAGTCAGAAAGTCCAGGAAACTGCCCAAACTTTTAATTTAGTCAATCGACACCCCCCCTCCCCTTTTGTTTTTACACTGCTGCTACTCGCTGTTTATTATCCATTCAGTCACGTTACCTTACATGTACAAATTACCTCGACTAACCTGTACCCCCGCACATTGACACGGTACCACTACCCGCTGTATATTGCCAGGTCGCAATTGTAAATGAGAACTTGTTCTCAACTTGCCTACCTGGTTAAATAAAGGTAAAATAAAAATAAATAAATAAATAAATATAGCCTCATGATTGTTATTTATTGTGTAACTTTTTTTATTTAGTATTTATTTTCTTAACTGCATTGTTGGTTAAGGGCTTGTAAGTAAGCATTTTACACTAAGGTCTACACCTGTTGTATTCAGCGCATGTGACAAATACAATTCTATTTGAAACCCAAGAGGTAGGACAAACTTTCCCAGAACTGTTAGTGTCAGCTACTGGCCTAAGAATAGGCTACGTATGCTATGCATGTGCTTTGGATAAAAGTATAAGCCTATCCTAAGGATATAAAGAAATTATTACACTAAATCAGTAGGAAAGAATCTAAAATGTAGAGCAAAATGAAGCTTTTTAATATGGCTTTATTTATGCAGCTAGTCTTTATTGCTCGGTCTTGCTGACTTGGTGAAGGGAGTTCTGCTCGACCAAGCAGGTGTTTCACCTGTGGGTTCATGCTCCTCCACCTCAATTACCGCTGTTATTGCACAAGTCTCCCAGTCCCAACCCCCCTCTTGTCATTACCACCATGCATAGCAACAGCATGACACAGCAGCTCTCACGGCAGCAGCACGCAAAGTGGATGATAGACTGGTGCACTAACAACTCAGGTGTGTCATACAAAGCCAGGATGGGGTTTAAGAGTTGTTTTTTAACATGAAGCGTGGCAGAGGTGAGGAACTCCCTGGCTCAGCACAATTACACATCCCCTGTTTCTGCTCTCTCCCACAACTTACTCCCAACACACACGCTGAAGAGCACACACAGGAAGTGTGGAGGACACACCTTTAGGGTCCTCAGAGGATGAGAGGTGAAAAGTAGAGTATTTCTGTCTGCACCACTCGGGTCTAAGGCACTGCATCTCAATGGTAGAGGAGTCACTAGAGACACCCTGGTTCGAATCAAGGCTGTAACACAACCAGCCGTGATTGGGAGTCCCATAGGGCGGCGCACAATTGGCCCAGCGTCGTCCGGGTTTGGCCAGTGTACGCCATCATTGTAAATAAGAATTTGTTCTTAACCGACTTGCCTAGTTAAATAAAGGCTGCGTCCCTGCCCAGTCATGTGAAATCCATAGATTAGGGTATAATTACATTTATTTCAAATCGACTGATTTGTTTACGAACTGTAATTCAGCAACAACAAAAATTACACACCCAGTAGCTCTCCTGGAGAAATTATGCTGTAACAGACTAACCAAAAAAAAGTATTATTATTTTAGAATATATATCCATTGAGTATAATATCCCCCATTCAGTGATTCAGGTATCAAATGTCTATACTTCGAAGCAAGGTAGCTAAGCGGGAGGGCTCGAGAATGACTTTTTCCAGTGCCAAGTAACACATGAAAGAAGTCAGCTATTTCATTTAGCATGTTCAGGGACTGCACAATGGACATTTGTCAAAATAGGATCCTGATACCTTGAGAGATGAATTTGCCTGCATGGTTTCTGTACATATTGGCCTAGGCTATTTTATGCATAATTTACCACCAGAGGAAGTGGGAACTCAAAACACATTAGCTAGATTGCAAACTCTGAATATGATATTGTTGCTGTTTAGCCATGGAATTGATCTAACAGTAAACTGTAATGTTCTGCAAAAGCATCCCTTTTGTAGGCCAATATAGGCTATTTGTGGTATTCATCGCAAATGCCCTCTGGGCTCCTTTGGCACTTCACCTCAATTACATTCTCTGTGGTGCTATTTCCTCTATACTGACAGTTTAGAAATAATTGTTATACTCACAAAGCAGAGACTCAACTCCAACAGTTTTAAAAACTGTTGCTCACTGTCAGTATGCATGCTTTACTAAGTGTGCAAGAGGGGGGAGCAGGAGTGAAGCGAAAAAGGGACAAGGCATACACTTTCATTGCAGGAAATGACTTGCCTAGTTAAATAAAAGGTTAAATAAAATATTTTAAAAATACAAATTCTGCACATTACTGTTGACAAATGTTTTTTAACCCCCAAAATCAGCAGGAACATTGTGTCACCTAATCACCGATGTCAGCAAAATTGTATTGGTAAGAGGAAGGCAACGTCAGTAATTTTTGGTTTATTGTCCCAGCTCTAGTTCAGTGTTTTTCCTATATCGTTTTCAGCAGCTTGGTTCAAGCCCAGGTAGGGGGGAGGAGAGGGGCGGAAGCTATACTGTTACACTGGCAATACTAGAGTGCCTATAAGAACATCCAATAGTAAAAGGTGTATGAAATACAAATCGTAGAGAGAGAAAGTCCTATAATTCCTATAACAACTTCTTACCTGGGAATATTGAAGACTCATGTTAAAAGGAACCACCAGCTTTCATATGTTCTCATGTTCTGAGCAAGGTACTTAAACGTTAGCTTTCTTACATGGCACATATTGCACTTTTACTTTCTTCTCCAACACTTTGTTTTTGCATTATTTAATCCAAATTGAACATGTTTCATTATTTATTTGAGGCTAAATTGATTTTATTGATGTATTATATTAAAGTTAAAATAAGTGTTCATTAGGTATTGTTGTAATTGTCATTATTACAAATACTTTTTATATATCTATTTTTTTTAAATTAAATCGGACGATTAATTGGTAGCGGCTTTTTTGGTCCTTCAATAAATCGGTATCCGTGTTGAAAAAAAAAAGTCGCTGCCAAAGGAGCTTTAACAAAGTACTGAGTAAAGGGCTTGAATACTGATGTGAATTTCATATCTTTAAAATGTTTAATAAATGTGCAATTATTTATTTTTTTGCTTTGTCATTGTGTTTTTGTATCAATTTTAGAAAAAGTAACATGTGGAAAAGTTAAGGAGTCTGAATACTTTCCAAATGCACTGTATAATTATACTCTGGACTAACATTGCTCAACCTAATATTAATTAATTCCATTCTTTTGCTTTTAACATGTGTCTATTGTTAGATATTACTGCACTGTTGGAGCTAGAACACACAAGCATTTGGCTACACCCTTAATAACATCTAAATGTGTGTATGCAAACAATAAAATGTGAGTTAAATCAAATTTCCTACAATACTACACATTTTGCGTGGGGAAAACATTTTACAGTTTTAAAAAGTGCCTTTAAAAAGCAATGAATCCCTTTGAAAATGTCCTATTTGGCATTGATATGAGTCAGAAAACAGTTATTCTAGTGTCAACACTGACTACAAAGTGTAAATAGGTTCATTTTGTCTAAAATGGAGTTTGGAACATCCGTGCGTCACAACAGGTAAATGAAGGTTGGGTTTTGATTTGACAATGTCCATTTGCCCACTAACATTGGGTGAACAGCTGCAGTGATTGCACTCTATCCAATAGCATTAGACAATGAGACAGACCTGCCCAGCAGCTCAGACTTTGTTTACGTAAGACCACACTTTTTTTTATTAACTTGGGAAATACAGCGCCAAACACCTTAGTGACATTGTAAAATTGCACAACTAAAACATCCTCGGCAAAAACAAACATTACAGATGTCTTGAGTCATCTTGGTTTCATTCTGGGGATTTTGAGGAAGTGAAATAGGCTTCACTGTCTCATGGGGGACAAATATAATTAATATAATAAACCAAAAGCGGATTCGGTCAGGAAACACACCAAGACTGAAATATGTTTTTTCTAATGAGCAACAAAATAACACACATGCCTATTGGAGTGTTCAGCTCTTTAATGCTAGTTTCCTGTAATTCTACACATTGTCAGAGTGACACAAACATTTTCACAAAATTTAAATGGGGACCGCATGTCATGACATTTTTGGAATTTTAGATTCTACCAGACTGTCTACATTTTATTTTGGTGATTGTTAGTTCAAAGACTGTTATTTAAAAATATATTGCTCCATAAAATGTTATACATACTTTATCTGATTTTAGTCATAAACAAAAAAAATACATACATAGTATTGTCTAACTAGTGTTTCCCCTATCAAATTGTAAAGGCTACCTACCCTGCTGTTAAGGCATTTTAAAATCTAATAAAAGGGTCAGTCTTAAATTAATTTAAGGACCTGCAGACAAATGTAATAAAATCATAAGATGAGGGTTGACTAAATGTTTATTCAAATCACCATAGCAATGTCCACAGAACATTGCCTAAAATAGGATCTTGCCTAACTGCAATGCAGAATATTTGCTGTTAGTCTGACCCTGCATACTCTGGCAATTGTATTG
Source organism: Oncorhynchus kisutch (assembly GCF_002021735.2). NCBI lineage: Eukaryota > Metazoa > Chordata > Actinopteri > Salmoniformes > Salmonidae > Oncorhynchus > Oncorhynchus kisutch. The sequence goes on along the minus strand of NC_034180.2, from coordinate 28,612,733 downwards.
CATTCCAGTCTGAGTCTAGACCAGATATCACCATAGAGCAAATGGAACTGAGAGCTCAACCATGTCTAAAAAGCAAGCCGAGTCTTGCCCATTCTTGGTTCTCTGCTCTCTAAACCATTTGCCTAAGTAATTATATTTAATTTCTTCCATTTGAGTAATTTGACATACTTCTATTCAGAGCGACTTATAGTAGTGAGTGCATACATTTTTCATACTGGTCCCGTGGGAATCAAACTGTGTCATTGCAAGTGCCATGCTCTACCAACTGAGCCACTAACTGAACTAGTGAGTTAGTCTAGCTGAACAGTTGCAGTGGAAAAACAGAGGACTTCTACCCCTGGGTTCCATCACCACTTTGCTCACAGCTAATTGCTGCAGTCTGATGAGCTGTGCAGTTTGCAGGGAGTGAAGTGTTAGTCAGAAAAAAACAACAACACTTTAATGACTTGTTTCCATTGGATCTCCGATAAAGGTCAGGGAGAGTGAAAGGCTTAGTTGTGCTAATGATCAATACACACAGCAGGAATCGACATACAGGGCTGCCCGCTGGCCCGGGAGGTTTTGAAAACCCTCCAGGGCCCGGTTTCCCGATAGCAATGGAATTTAGGCTTACAAGTGTTTTAACGATGCATCTTTCCTACAACCGTCAAAGATGTAACATGTTTCCCAGAACACAACCTAAAGAGAACATTCTCTCATTGCGTCGTTGAGGCATGTGTCGATACTGATTGAATCAAAAAGGCAGCACTGCTCTTTGGTGAGCTTTCTCCATTCAAAATCTTACCTTAACAGAATTATTCCACAATACTGACAACGAATTAGCTCCTAGAGATATATGATCAACAATGGTTGCAAATACCGAGGTGGCTTATTCTAATGCTTACTAGGGTTGCAAAGGGTCGGAAACTTTCCGAAAACTTTCAATGGGAAGTTAAACCCTGGAATTTTGGGAAATTTGCTAAATTCATTAACAAAATAGCTTATAACAGTGAACCTTTTTTGTGGGATAAGCATAGGGCAATTCTAGGTCTTGAGGCATATTTTGGTTAAACTATCCCCAAGTCAATGGACTTGCAACCCTCTGCATGCACAGTGCATTCTTCCATCACATGTACAGCTGATTCTCAAGATCTTGCACACTAATAAGATTAGAGGGCGACCGATTATGATTTTTCAACGCAGTTACCGATTACGATTATTGGAGGCCAAAAAAGACTATACCAATTAAATTGGCCGATTAAAAAAAAAAAAAAGTTATTTATAATAATGACAATTACAACAATACTGAATGAACACTTATTTTAACTTAATATAATACATCAATAAAATCAATTTAGCCTCAAATAAATAATGAAACATGTTCAATTTGGTTTAAATAATGCAAAAACAAAGTGTTGGAGAAGAAAGTAAAAGTGCAATATGTGTCATGTAAGAAAGCTAACGTTTAAGTTCCTTGCTCAGAACATGAGAACATATGAAAGCTGATTGTTCCTTTTAACATGAGTCTTCAATATTCCCAGGTAAGAAGTTTTAGGTTGTAGTTATTATAGGACTATTTCCCTCTATACCATTTGTATTTCATATACCTTTGACTATTGGATGTTCTTATAGGCACTTTAGTATTGCCAGTGTAACAGGATAGCTTGTGGAGTGCAACGAGAGAGAGGCAGGTCGTTATAGCGTTGGACTAGTTAACTGTAAGGTTGCAAGATTGGAACCCCGAGCTGACAAGGTGAAAATCTGTCGTTCTGCGAGATGCTTTTGAGCCCACAGTACTACACTGTCTGAGCCAAAGGACTACATTATTTCTGTAAGTTTTGATTACAATACTGGGTGGGGTGAATATATTTTATGACATACATGATTTTTTGATAACTAGTAAATAGTAGCCTACAGCAAAGTGTGTTAAATCATTTCTAACTTGTTAGCAATTTCTGCTAGTTAGTTTTTTCTACCATGTGGGTTTTTAGCTTGCTTGAGCCTGCTAACTGAGTGTTAATTCACCCGTTTCCATACACTTTTCATTTTAAAACATCTTACAAAAGGAGTTGTTTAAATCTAACTACCTAACTGTTTACCTGTACATGGAATTGTATTCGTTTTTTTTTTTACTACATTTTTCCCCCAATCTTTACAGGAAAATGCCACGGGTAATATCTGATGTGTGGAGACATTTCATTGCAGCTAATGTAGAACGAAAAGTGGTGTACATTTGAAAATACTGTGCCAAATCACATGTGAAGAATGTAACAAAGATGCAGAATCTGGCCAAGTGCATAAAGTTCTCTCAGCGCTCACAACCTGTGACAAAAGTCCCTCTTCTTCTAATCGAGGTGAAAATGATGAATCAGACACCTTATCGATAGCAATAGCTCATGGTCCTCCTTGAATTAGAAGTTTTTTGGACTCAATGGAGGAACGTAGTCAGATAAATGCTGATTAATGTCTTGCTTGAGCTGTGTACGCAACTGGTTCACCTCTGATGCCCACAGGCAATGTGTATTGGAAGAGAATTCTAAATGTTCTTCGCCCCGCATATATCCCTCAAAACAGACACGCTTTATCTAATTTGCTGGATGCAGAGTTCAACAGAATTCAAGTGAAGGCAAAGCAAATCATAGAGAAAGCAGTCTATTGCAATCATCTCTGATGGGGGGTCAAATGTTCGTGGCCAAGGAATAATTAACTACACCATCTCCACCCTCAACCACTATTCTACAAGAGCACAGACAAGGGACAACAGACACACCGGTCTGTACATTGCATGGATGATATATTTTGGGAGAGAGTGGTAAGCAGCCTGAAACCTATAGCAGTAGCCATTGCACGGATTGAGGGAGACAATGCCATCCTGTCTGATGTTCAGACTGCTTGCAGATGTAAGAGAAGAAATCCATACTGCCCTGCCCACATCACTGTTGCTCCAAGCAGAGGAAACTGTAGTTCTGAAATACATCAAAAAGCGTGAAGACTTCTGCGTGAAGACTTCTGCCTGAAGCCCATACATGCTGCAGCATACATGTCTGACCTAAGTATGCTGGCAAGAGCATTGGTCTGGTGCAGAACTCAACAAGGCCTACGGTGTCATCACTACCATATCTCGCCACCTTGGCCTGGATGAGGGCAAGGTTCTTGGCATTCTGGGGAAGTACACTTCTAAGCAAGGGCTTGGAATGTTAGCATGACTGCCATATTGCATCAGCCACCTGGTGGAAGGGACTTTGTGGATCTGAGGCTCTTTCCCCCGTTTGCCTCCATCATTCTCCAAATCCCACCAACATCAGCCACCTCAGAGCACAACTGGCCCTTGTTTGGGAACACAACAGGCTGATCAATACACGGGTTGAAAAATTGGTGGCCATTGGGCAAATGTGAGGCTTTCTGAGCCTGACAACAAGCCATCCTCAACAAGGTTGGAATGTGACAGTGAAGATGAGGCCTCAGAGTCTGATGTTCAAGTGGTGGACATTGAGGTCCAGGGAGAAGGCATGGAAGTCTGAGAGGAAGACAACCAAAGCTTTTGTTTCTAGACTATCATTTTACAGACGTATGTTGAAAATGTTTTTGAGATGCGATGGCTCATTGGGGATCATTCAATATTCCCTTTCTTTTATCCTCTTGAAACTAGGGGGCACTATTTATTTATATATTTTTAATAACGTTCCCAAAGTAAAGGGCCTATTTCTCAGGACCAGATGCTAGAATATGCATATAATTGACAGCTTAGGATAGAAAACAATAAAGTTTCCAAAACTGTAAAAATATTGTCTGTGAGTATAACAGAACTGATATTGCAGGCGAAAGCCTAAGAAAAATCCAATCAGGAAGTGACTCATGTTTAGAAACCGTTGTATTCCTTTGCACCCCTATTGGCCATTGAAAGGGATATCAACCAGATTCCTTTTTCCACGTATTCCCTAAGGTGTCTACAGCATTGACGTAGTTTCACGCCTTTATGTTGAAGAATGAGCGTAAACGACTACATTGCGTAAGTGGCCAGCTGAGGGCTCTCAGAGAGATTCTTGCGTAAAAGACAGAGGTAGTCATTTTTCCTGTCGCTCCTACTGAAAAGCCAATTGTCCCGGTTGACATACAATGCTCAAAAAAATAAAGGGAACACTAAAATAACATCCTAGATCTGAATGAATGAAATATTCTTATTAAATACTTTATTCTTTACATAGTTGAATGTGCTGACAACAAAATCACACAAAAATGATCAATGGAAATCAATTTTATTAACCCATGGAGGTCTGGATTTGGAGTCACACTCAAAATTAAAGTGGAAAACCACAATACAGGCTGATCCAACTTTGATTTAATGTCCTTAAAACAAGTCAAAATGAGGCTCAGTAGTGTGTGTGGCCTCCACGTGCCTGTATGACCTCCCTACAACGCCTGGGCATGCTCCTGATGAGGTGGCGGATGGTCTCCTGAGGGATCTCCTCCCAGACCTGGACTAAAGCATCCGCCAACTCCTGGACAGTCTGTGGTGCAACGTGGCGTTGGTGAATGGAGCGAGACATGATGTCCCAGATGTGCTCAATTGGATTCCTGTCTGGGGAATGGGTGGGCCAGTCCATAGCAGCATCAATGCCTTCCTCTTGCAGGAACTGCTGACACACTCCAGCCACATGAGGTCTAGCATTGTCTTGCATTAGGAGGAACCCAGGGCCAACTGCACCAGCATATGGTCTCACAAGGGGTCTGAGGATCTCATCTCGGTACCTAATGGCAGTCAGGCCACCTCTGGCGAGCACATGGAGGGCTATGCGGCCCCCCAAAGTAATGCCACCCCACACCATGACTGACCCAAAGCCAAACCGGTCATGCTGGAGGATGTTGCAGGCAGCAGAACGTTCTCCACTGCGTCTCCAGACTGTCACATGTGCTAAGTGTGAACCTGCTTTCATCTGTGAAGAGCACATGGCACCAGTGGCGAATTTGCCAATCTTGGTGTTCTCTGGCAAATGCCAAACGTCCTGCACAGTGTTGGGCTGTAAGCACAACCCCCACCTGTGGACGTCAGGCCCTCATACCACCCTCATGGAGTCTGCTCAAATGGTCAGAAACAGACACATGCACATTTGTGGCCTGCTGGAGGTCATTTTGCAGGGCTCTGGCAGTGCTCCTCCTGCTCCTCCTTGCACAAAGGCGGAGGCAGCGGTCCTGCTGCTGGGTTGTTGCCCTCCTACGGCCTCCTCCACATCTCCTGATGTACTGGCCTGTCTCCTGGTAGCGCCTCCATGCTCTGGACACTACGCTGACAGACACAGCAAGCCTTCTTTCCACAGCTCGCATTGATGTGCCATCCTGGATGAGCTGCACTACCTGAGCCACTTGTCTCATGCTACCACTAGAGTGAAAGCACCGCCAGCATTCAAAAGTGACCAAAACATCAGCCAGGAAGCATAAGAATTGAGAAGTGGTCTGTGGTCACCAGCTGCAGAACCACTCCTTTATTGGGGGTGTCTTGCTAATTGCCTATCATTTCCTATTCCATTTGCACAACAGCATGTGAAATTTATTGTCAATCAGTGTTGCTTCCTAAGTGGACAGTTTGATTTCACAGAAGTGTGATTGACTTAGAGTTACATTGTGTTGTTTAAGTGTTCCCTTTATTTATTTTTTAACAGTGTATATCGAATAGATATTTGAAAAACACCTTGAGGATTGATTATAAAAAACATTTGCCATGTTTCTGTCGATATTATGGATCTAATTTGGAATTTTGTTCGGCGTTGTCGTGACCGCTATTTGCGGTGGATTTCTCAACATAACGTGACCAACAAACGGAGGTATTTTGGGTATAAAAATAATCTTTATGGAACAAAAGGAACATTTGCTGTCTAACTGGGAGTCTCGTGAGTGAAAACATCCAAAGCTCAAAGGTAAACGGTTCATTTGATTGCTTTTCTGATTTTCGTGACCAAGCTTCCTGCTGCTAGCTGGACATAATGCTATGCTAGGTTATCGATAAACTTACACGCTCGTCTTGCTTTGGCTGTAAAGCATAATTTCAAAATCTGAGATGACAGGGTGATTAACAAAAGGCTAAGCTGTGTTTCACTATATTTCACTTGTGATTTCATGAATATTTTCTAGTAATATTTTTTGACCGTTGCGCTATGCTAATTAGTGTAGTTGATGACAATTCTGACAGATCCGGGATGGGTAGTTCCAAGAGGTTATTCAGTCAAATCATCACGTGAAGAGTCAACTCCTGCTATTAATGTTCAATTCATAACTAAATAGTTTTTTTATTTCTATTGGAAGGATTTAATTATGTCTACTTATGATAAGGTAAAAGGTTTATATTTGTCGCCATATGTTAAATATATCCTATGCAAAAAACATCTACATTTAACTGGTATTAATATTCATTTGCATATATTCCGTTAATTCCCATAAACTCCCGTTAATTCCCACAGAAAATGTCCACCTCTGAATATTGCCCAAATTGTGCAACCCTAATGCTTATCCTATAAAAATGTACTAAAGTTTTGGTGCATCACTATGCACATGATAGTTCATAATGAACATGAGCAAATTTGAGAACAAGGCTACTTAAATTCTATCACCATATTGATTGCAGCACTTGTACGGGTAATACACTGGATCACTGCTACTCTAACTTCTGCGATGCAAAAACGGCCCTCCCCCGCCCTCCCTTCGTCAAATGCTCCTACCGTCCTATAGGCAGAAACTCAAACAGGATGTACCCGTGACTAGAACTATTCAACATTGTTTCTGTACCAAAGACGGCAAAGAAAACTGAACTAAATGACTATTGCCCCTGTAGCACTCACGAAGAGCTTTGAGACTAGTCAAGGATCATATCACCTCCATCTAGACCCACTCCAATTTGCATACCTCCCCAACAGGTTGACAGACGATGCAATCACCATCACACTGCCCAACCCATCTGGACAAAAGGAATACCTACAGTGGGGCAAAAAAGCATTTAGTCAGCCACCAATTGTGCAAGTTGAAAAAGATGAGGCCTGTAATTTTCATCATAGGTACACTTCAACTATGACAGACAAAATGAGAAAAGAATAATCCAGAAATCACATTGTAGGATTTTTTATGAATGTATTTGCAAATTATGGTGGAAAATAAGTATTTGGTGAATAACAAAAGTTTCTCAATACTTTGTTATATACCCTTTGTTGGCAATGACAGAGGTCAGACGTTTTCTGTAAGTCTTCACAAGGTTCTCACACATTGTTGCTGGTATTTTGGCCCATTCCTCCATGCAGATCTCCTCTAGAGCAGTGATGTTTTGGGGTTGTTGCTGGGCAACACAGACTTTCAACTCCCTCCAAAGATTTTCTATGGGGTTGAGATCTGGAGACTGGCTAGGCCACTCCAGGACCTTGAGCACATGACCAGGACCTAGCTCTCTGCCAGACCACTGACTCAAAGAGCTCTCATCCGGCCCCACATCACAGTAGAAGCCTCATTCAAGTTTCTAAAGACGGTTGACATCTAGTGGAAGCCTTAGGAAGTGCAACATAACCAATATCCCACTGTGTATTCAATAAGGGCTGGGTTGAAAATCGACCAACCTCAGATTTCAGAAACGTTAGAGTGTTTTCTATCCAACTGGGACTGAGGAGCAGGCCGTTTACTCTGGGCACCTTTCATCCAAGCTACTCAATACAGCCCCTGTAGCCATAAGAAGTTAAGAAGCCTTTTGGACCTAGACGTGGTGCTCCGGTGCCGCTTGCCATGTGGTAGCAGAGAAAACAGTCTATGACTACGGTGGCTGGAGTCTGACAATTTCTGAGGCTTTCTCTGACCTAGCCTGGTATTGAGGTCCTGGATAGCAGGAAGCTTGGCCCCATTAATGTACTGGCCAGAAGCACTACCCTCTAGTGCCTTGTGGTCCAAGGCCGAGCAGTTGCCATACCAGGCAGTGATGCAACCAGTCAGGAGGCTCTCAATGGTGCAGCTGTAGAACCTTTTGAGGATATGAGGACCCATGCAAATCTTTTCAGTCTCCTGAGGGGGAATATGCTTTGTCGTGCCCTCTTCACGACAGTCTTGGTGTGCTTTGACCATGTTAGTTTGATGGTGATGTGGACACCAAGGAACTTTAAGCTCTCAACTTGCTCCACTATAGCCCCGTCGATGAGAATGGGGGCCATGCTCGGGCCTCCTTTTCCTGTAGTCCAGAACCATCTCCTTTGTCTTGATCACGTTGAGGGAGAGGTTGTTGTGCTTGCACGACACTGCCAGGTCTCTGCCTGGCCATGCAGTCATGAGTGAACAGGGAGCATAGGAGGGGACTGAGCACGCACCCCTGAGGGGCCCCCATAAAATGGTGTGGGAGGGCAAAAAAGCATTACCGACAAACAGCTGCTCTACGAGTCTGGGGAAGGCATTAGATTTACGAGGAACTGCCTGGAGCACAAAACACACCATTAGCCAAATACAATGGTCTCTAGCTTAATGACTAAAATGAACACCCTTTTTAGATTGCACAGGTTTTATTTATTTTTCCCCTCCAAACAATCAATCAATGTAGAAATATGACACATTGTAATTAAATTATTATCCGCTTTGTGAGATCTTGGCCAAGGCCTGTATTTTATATATACAGTGGGGAGAACAAGTATTTGATACACTGTCGATTTTGCAGGTTTTCCTACTTACAAAGCATGTAGAGGTCTGTACATTTTTATCATAGGTACACTTCAACTGTGAGAGACGGAATCAAAAATCCAGAATATCAAACCTTTGTTTGCAATTACAGAGATCAAACCAGGTTTGCACACACTGCAGCAAGGATTTTGGCCCGCTCCTCCATACAGACCTTCTCCAGATCCTTCAGGTTTTGGGGCTGTCACTGGGCAATACGGACTTTCAGCTGCCTCCAAAGATGTTCTATTGGGTTCAGGTCTGGAGACTGGCTAGGCCACTCCAGGACCTTGAGATGCTTCTTACGGAGCCACTCCTTAGTTGCCCTGGCTGTGTGTTTCAGGTCGTTGTCATGCTGGAAGACCCAGCCACGACCCATCTTCAATGGGGGGTAGGAGGTTGTTGGCCAAGATCTCGCGATACGTAGCACCATCCATCCTCGCCTCAATACGGTGCAGTCGTCCTGTCCCCTTTGCAGAAAAGCATCCCCAAAGAATTTCCACCTCCATGCTTCATGGTTGGGATGGTGTTCTTGGGGTTGTACTCATCCTTCTTCTTCCTCCAAACACGGCGAGTGGAGTTTAGACCAAAAAGCTCTATTTTTTGTCTCATCAGACCACATGACCTTCTCCCATTCCTCCTCTGGATCATCCAGATGGTCATTGGCAAACTTCAGACGGGCCTGGACATGCGCTGGCTTGAGCAGGGGGACCTTGCGTGCGCTGCAGGATTTGAATCCATGACGGCATAGTGTGTTACTAATGGTTTTCTTTGAGACTGTGGTCCCAGCTCTCTTCAGGTCATTGACCAGGTCCTGTCGTGTAGTTCTGGGCTGATCCCTCACCTTCCTCATGATCATTGATGCCCCACAAGGTGAGATCTTGCATGGAGCCCCAGACCGAGGGTGATTGACTGTCATCTTGAACTTCTTCCATTTTCTAATAATTGCGCCAACAGTTGTTGCCTTCTCACCAAGCTGCTTGCCTATTGTCCTGTAGCCCATCCCAGCCTTGTGCAGGTCTACAATTTTATCCCTGATGTCCTTACACAGCTCTTTGGTCTTGGCCATTGTGGAGAGGTTGGAGTCTGTTTGATTAAGTGTGTGGACAGGTTTCTTTTATCCAGGTAACGAGTTCAAACAGGTGCAGTTAATACAGGTAATGAGTGGAGAACAGGAGGGTTCTTAAAGAAAAACAAACAGGTCGGTGAGAGCCGGAATTCTTACTGGTTGGTAGGTGATCAAATACTTATGTCATGCAATAAAATGCAAATTAATTACTTAAAAATCATACAATGTGATTTTCTGGATTTTTGTTTTAGATTCTGTCTCTCAGTTGATTAAAATTACAGGCCTCTACATGCTTTTTAAGTAGGAAAACCTGCAAAATCAGCAGTGTATCAAATACTTTTTCACCCCACTGTGTGTGTGTGTGATATATATATATATATAGATTTCTTTTTTTATTCCAGGCAGTAGCTTTCAGTTGACACTGTCCCGTTTTGCCACAGAAATGTACCTGAATTTCAAGCCCTGCACTGCCTGTAGATCAAGTCGGTCCATACAGTAGACAAAGGTCAGCCTACTTTCAAAATGAACTAAGAAGATCTCAACAACATTAACTAGGCCTAACTGTGGCTGAATTATTAACCAGTAGTTACAAGTGTGGCATTATCTATGTATCACAGTACAACGTCCATTGCACTTGAATTGCATCACATGGGCTATTCCACCTCATTAGGTCAAAGTCAGGGCAATAGACAGGACACACTGATTGGACTTGAATAGCACCATTCAGCTAGGGCTCTTATCAGGGTCAGGGAAGTTTGCCAGGATACCGTGCCCACAGAGGCCCACATAAAGCACTGCCTTCCCTCCTCCTGAAAGAAACACCTTGTGAAGAACACGTGTGTGTACTGTGAATGTGCGTGGATAACAAAAACCTGAAAGCTCTTCAAAAATACCATCAAGAGTGAATAGGCCTAGAAATGCTTGAAATAAGATCATAAGATTGCCTGCTCATTTCGCTAATGGACATCACCACTGAGGATTTACGTTGGTGACAGAGGGCATGTGAGTTTATCAATGGGGTCGGCTTAATCCCTGTGAGAAACTCATACTGACAGAGAGAAAGCAGTTTAATTAGGTTGATGATTTAGTCTAAACAAAAAAACAAAAGGATAGTTAGTAGACTTAATTTGATCATGAGCCAAGCCATTTTCGCAATCTAACAGCACACCTTCATTTCAACTCAAAGACAGGGATTATTGGATACAATACTGGATAAATCCTTTCTAGCTAACGTTACTGGTTGCAACGAAGCCTATTTCTCCACCTTCACATGGAATACTTAGTTCTACACCCCTGCACAAATTACAATGTGTGTTCATGTGAAATAGTGTCAGCTGTAAACATAGCCAATTGTTAGGTAGTTCTGCGTCCTTGCACAAATTACAATGCGTCCTGTGAAATAGTACCATAGCCAATTGTTAGCTAGTTGGTTTGTCCAAAAAACAAAGTAATAATTGACCTGAAATGTAATCTAAGTAACGTATATGGGTCTGCTTTTCTTTTAGCTGCTTAGCTAAACACGCTAAATTAGCAAGCTAGCTCAGCCAGTCCATTACAGCTAGCCTGTTAGCCTAACTAACAGACGCTGGCAAGAGTTGGCTTGACAACACTGATTTGCAAACTGTTTCGTACAACAAAGTTTCACTCAATATCAGAGTATTATGAGAAATGTAAACATAAAACACAAAAAAATTGCCACCCACCTGAATGTTCTTCACACCAAATTCGCTACAAATGAGCACCAGTCGGGTGCGGCCAGAAGAAATGTCAACAACTTGGTTGCGACATACTAGCCAGCTAGATAGCTAGCGTTAGCAAGCATACAACCAGTTGCTGGTGCGAAAACAATTTTTTCTGACACCTGGTTGTAGTAAACGCATGCTAAGTAGAAGCAAAACTATTATTATTGGTTATAAAACTTGCATTTATGAAAGTTAACAGCGCGAGATGGATGCAAGCTTTGCAGCTGTCGCAGCACCAGCTAGCTACCTTTTCACCTCATACTACGACCTCTCAACTTCCAACTCTCACCCGTCACTGCACGCACGCGTCAACAGGGGACGCTGTTTATGTGAGTTGGGTGAGGAAAAGTGGACTTCATGTCTGTGTCGAAAGGGACTCAAACAGCTTTCTTAAACTTCCTCCCCCAATCAAACACCAAGCCTTTTAGAGCATTGCAAATGTTCAAGCAAGCATGAGTAGCACTTAGTCAAACTCAAGACTTTCCATGACCTGCTCCCTGTGGCATGCACTTTATCTGAGTGTCTGAGTAGGGGTTGACCAGTAAACTTCTCAAGGGTCAGCGCATGACTTCAGAGGGAGCATGAAAAAAATGTGCTGTGAAACAACCTCACTGCATTCTGTTTCAATGCCAGCTCTACGGGACTCCCAATCACAGCCGGTTGTGATACAGCCTGGAATCGAACCAGGGTCTGTTGTGATACCTTTAGGGCTGAGATGAAGTGCCTTAGACTGCTGCACCACCCAGGAGCCCCTAATGCACCATTTTAAGAGGTGACATCAGAAGTCCCTCCTGAAATAGACTACGTGGCTTTTAATTAAACATGTCAATGTGACACTCAGCGGTAGGCTACCCTTCCATGTCTCAGAAGAAATAGATTCTTAATGCAAAACCTGGATGTTTAACAGGGTGAAAATATCTGTAATAACATTTCATATATTCATAACAGTGCAAGAACATAATAATTTCACTTTGTCTGTGATGGACACCAGCTGTGAGAGAAACAGATCATGCACTTTAGCGATGCTTTATTGGAGAGGGAAAAAATATCCTATGTTTAAAAAAAAAAAACATTCTTGTCCCTTCTGACCCCTTGTGCTTTTTGGGATAAGAGAGAGGAGAGGAGAAAGGGGAGCATGGGGTTCCGAAAAGGAACAGGGATGATTTAACTGAAGTCTTATTCTCTTTCACCCCACACTGTTTAAACTGTATTCTATACTATTCTATGGTATCTTAGTCACTTAATGTTTACATATCTTGCATTACTCATCTCATATTTATATACTATTTTCTATACTATTCTACAGTATCTCATTCACTTAATAATGTTTACATATCTTGCATTACTCATCTCATATGTATATACTGTATTCTGTACTATTCTACTGTATCTTAGTCCGTTAAGTAATTCATTTGCATTTTATTGCATGACATAAGTATTTGATCACCTACCAACCGGTAAGAATTCCGGCTCTCACAGACCTGTTTGTTTTTCTTTAAGAAGCCCTCCTGTTCTCCCGTCTCATTATCTGTATTAACTGAACCTGTTTGAACTTGTTACCTGTATAAAAGACACCTGTCCACACACTCAATCAAACAGACTCCAACCTCTCCACAATGGCCAAGACCAGAGAGCTGTGTAAGGACATCAGGGATAAAATTGTAGACCTGCACAAGGCTGGGATGGGCTACAGGACAATAGGCAAGCAGCTTAGTGAGAAGGCAACAACTGTTGGCGCAATTATTAGAAAATCGAAGAAGTTCAAAAGGATGGTCAATCACCCTCGGTCTGGGGCTCCATGCAAGATCTCACCTTGTGGGGCATCAATGATCACGTGGAAGGTGAGAGATCAGCCCAGAACTAGACGGCAGGACTTGGTCAATGACCTGAAGAGAGCTGGGACCACAGTCTCAAAGAAAACCATTAGTAACACACTACGCCATCATGGAGCAAGGTCCCCTGCTCAAGCCACCGCATGTCCAGGCCCGTCTGAAGTTTGCCAATGACCATCTGGATGATCCAGAGGAGGAATGGGAGAAGGTCATGTGGTCTGATGAGACAAAAATAGAGCTTTTTGGTCTGAACTCCACTCGCCGTGTTTGGAGGAAGAAGAAGGATGAGTACAACCCCAAGAACACCATCCCAACCGTGAAGCATGGAGGTGGAAATTCTTTGGGGATGCTTTTCTGCAAAGGGGACAGGACGTCTGCACCGTATTGAGGGGAGGATGGATGGAGCCATGTATCGCGAGATCTTGGCCAACAACCTCCTTCCCTCAGTAAGAGCATTGAAGATGTGTAACGGCTTTCCTCTTCCTCTTCTGAGGAGGAGTAGCAAGGATCGGACCAATACGCAGCGTGGTAAGTGTTCATCTTGGTTTTTAATAAGAACACTGAACAAAACAATAAACGACAACGTGACAAAACAAAACCGAAACAGTTCCGTGTGGAAACAAACACTGACACGGAAAATAAACACTCACGAAACACAAGTGGGAAAAGGCTACCTAAGTATGATTCTCAATCAGAGACAACTAACGACACCTGCCTCTGATTGAGAACCACACCAGGCCAAATGCAAAAACACAACATAGAAAACGGAACATAGACAACCCACCCAACTCACGCCCTGACCATACTAAAACAAAGACATAACAAGGAACTAAGGTCAGAACGTGACAAGATGGGTCGTGGCTGGTTCTTCCAGCATGACAACGACCCGAAACACACAGCCAGGGCAACTAAGGAGTGGCTCCGTAAGAAGCATCTCAAGGTCCTGGAGTGGCCTAGCCAGTCTCCAGACCTGAACTCAATAGAACATCTTTGGAGGGAGGAGAAAATCCATATTGCCCAGCGACAGCCCCGAAACCTGAAGGATCTGGAGATGGTCTGTATGGAGGAGTGGGCCAAAATCCCTGCTGCAGTGTGTGCAAACCTGGTCAAGAACTACAGGAAACGTATGATCTCTGTAATTGCAAACAAAGGTTTCTGTACCAAATATTAAGTTCTGCTTTTCTGATGTATCAAATACTTATGTCATGCAATAAAATGCATATTAATTACAGTGCCTTGCGAAAGTATTCGGCCCCCTTGAACTTTGCGACCTTTTGCCACATTTCAGGCTTCAAACATAAAGATATAAAAGTCCAGAGCTGAATCCAATCGAGAATCTGTGGAAAGAACTGAAAACTGCTGTTCACAAATGCTCTCCATCCAACCTCACTGAGCTCGAGCTGTTTTGCAAGGAGGAATGGGAAAAAATGTCAGTCTCTCGATGTGCAAAACTGATAGAGACATACCCCAAGCGACTTACAGCTGTAATCGCAGCAAAAGGTGGCACTACAAAGTATTAACTTAAGGGGGCTGAATAATTTTACACGCCCAATTTTTCAGTTTGTGATTTGTTAAAAAAGTTTGAAATATCCAATAAATGTCGTTCCACTTCATGATTGTGTCCCACTTGTTGTTGATTCTTCACAAAAAAATACAGTTTTATATTTTTATGTTTGAAGCCTGAAATGTGGCAAAAGGTCGCAAAGTTCAAGGGGGCCGAATACTTTCGCAAGGCACTGTACTTAAAAATCATACAATGTGATTTTCTGGATTTTCTGGATTTTCCGTCTCTCACAGTTGAAGTGTACCTATGATAAAAATTACAGACCTCTACGTGATTTGTAAGTAGGAAAACCTGCAAAATCGGCAGTGTATCAAATACTTGTTCTCTCCACTGTCTATAGTCTTAATTCAATCCTACTTAGATTTGTGTGTATTGGGTATATGTTGTGTAATTTGTTAGATATTGCTGCACTGTCAGAGCTAGAAGCACAAGCATTTCGCTACACCCGCAATAACATCTACTGATCACGTGTATGTGACCAATACAATTTTGATATGATTTGATTTGACACTTCCTCTGTACCATCATCCTTTCTTCTCTCTTATTGGGTCTTGCATAATTGTCTCATTTCAATTTCCCCTGTCTTTCTGTTGTTACTCTCTACATGTCACTCGTTCTCATTATTCAGAACTATTGCCTTCTTTCTATCCAGATACATCTGCGTTAAAACACTGATGATAACATTGATTTGACACCTCTAAATGTCCATAGTGAAATCAGTCACCATTGTTCTGTTTTGAACTGATACCCCACCTGCCTCTATCTTTCTCTCTCTCTCCCTCTCTTTAGCTCTCTCTCTCTCTCTCTCTCTTGCTCTACCTCTTCTCCCTCTCTCTTTTTTAGAATGGTGATTTGAGCCATTTTTTTCCACTCTGGCCTTCAGGCATTACAGATCAGGGGGGGCATAAGCTGTCTATTTATATCAATGACAGGTTATGGAAGAGCATAACCTGTCATTGATATGAATAGAAAGATTAGCTGCAGATTAGCACATTAACACACAAAAGTACATCCGTAATTGATCAAAGCTCATAAAGCTTTGGGACAAGATGGCAGTGTACCCTAACATCACCATATTAAATAGCAGATTAATCCCTCTGATATGGAATGCTTTGAATCATCTGTCCTATTATGCATGCAGTATTGCACATTTGTGTAGGCTATATAGCCTATGTATTACTGTCTGCTGGGACTGCTTCAGTTGAATGTACCGTTTCCAAGTATTGACTGTGTTTGACTTTAATTCATTTACAAATCATTGAGGCTTTGTTTTGAACACCAGTCAATGAGTCAGTCTCTTTGCCACAATGGGTGTATTGATAATGAATTTGGTACTTTCACTTCTGTGGGGTAAAGACACATGCCCACACAACCCAAGAACCTCCCTGACCTCAAAGATGCATACCCTTTACTGCCTGACTATACATCATATCTCTGGGATGGTTTCCTGAAAAAAATCATACCATCATGTGTAACAATGTGCAAGCATAGACTGATTAAATTGACATAATACGATCAGAGACAAAGCTCCTTTGTTGTGCCCTTAACTAATTTCTGCTTTCAAATCTTCACTTTCCCTATCCTTATCCTATCTTTATCTTACCTTTGTTGGCCTACTTTGTAAGTCACCAAATAATTGATTGTTGATGAACCCAATGTAATTCCTAGCTATGCTCAATCCCTTGGCCAAATGTACCTCTTGCTCTGCTCTCTCTTGGCCCAGCCCTGCTCTGATCTCCCCCACCCCTCCTTTATGTTTTCCCATTTGTCCCTTCATCTCTTCTGTCTCTTCTCTCGTTATGCCCCTATGTGCGTATCTCTCCCTTGGTTGGTTGTGCCAGCTATGTGTACTCTTGGTGTCCAGTCTCCAGACAGGGTATAAATAACTAGCAGATGTTTTGCTTCATGCCCTGAGAGCTCTATTTGCTTCTCACACTTGAGGAACCATGGGAAAAAATATTTCCCTTACGCACATGGCACACACAAAAAAGCAGTCTTAAACGCACAAACTCTCACACAAATGTACTTGCAAATTTGCACTCGCGCGCGCGCGCACACACACACACACACACACACACACACACACACACACACACACACACACACACACACACACACACACACACACACATACACACACACACACACACACACACACACACACACACACACACACACACACACACATACAGCACACATACAGCACACTCAGCAAGCATACCATGATTGGGCACAAAACAGATACCAAGGTTATAAGTATTGTTGTAATGTCATGTAACATTAAATAACATGTAACGTGAGGCAGTGAATGTAACTGCAGTCAATTATGGGAAACTTACTAGAACATCAGAGTAGTATGGTGAAGGGGGTTAAAGATGTCAGAAAGAGAAAGGACGAGAGAGAAAGAGAGAGAGAGCCAGCATGAGCTCATACTGTCGCATAAGCCACTGTGTCAACCAAGATACAGTACCATGCTTGAGCGAGATAGAGAGGGTGTGTGGTGTGTGTGTGAGTGGTCGGGTCCGGATGTGAGTATGTGAATGTGGGGAATGGTGCTGGGAGTAGAAGGGAGAGCGAGAGAATGAGACAGCGAAGCGAGAGAGTGTGTGTGTTGATGTGGTTGACTTCAAGAGTCATTGAGAAGTTAGGGGGTGGAGGGACAGACTGTGCTGACACACTGGAATCAGTGGCAGATTGTTTCCATTGGAAAGAATTCCAAGAATGGCTAGAAGAGCTATCAGTGACTGTGCTTCAAGCCTTCTGACCAAAGTTTATTACACAGCCAAGCCCCCACTCACACTCTCACTAATACACATTCTCACACACCCAGTGCTACAAGCCAACAACAGTATAGGATACGCAATCTGTCCCCAGTGTCAATTTGGTGCTCTGATGTTATCGCTGGCCAAATGAAGGCTGTTGCCATTGCAACCCCAATGCACTTACATGGTTGTTCACACAAGGAAATTGGGAAAGCAATGACATTTATAGACCAGCAGGAAGAAAAGAAAAACAAATGGATTAAAATCAGATGTCAATTCACTAAGGGTTGAGTTATGTAACTACTACATGATTAACTTTAGATTTGCTCCAACTTGATTGAGAGATGGAGTGTTGGAACTTGAGCTGAGTGGATTGAATGTTACTGTTACGATACTGATGCAAGATAACTGATCAGAAGAAAAACCTCACTAACCCAGTTACAGTTAAAGTCGGAAGTTTACATACACTTAAATTGGAGTCATTAAAACTTGTTTTTCAACCACTCCACAAATTTCTTGTTAACAAACCATAGTTTTGGCAAGTCAGTTCGGACATCTACTTTGTGCATGACACAAGTAATTTTTCCAACAATTGTTTACAGACAGATTATTTCACTTATAATTCACTGTATCACAATTCCAGTTGATCAGAAGTTTACATACACTAAGTTAACTGTGTCTTTAAACTGTTTGGACAATTCCAGAAAATGATGTCATGGCTTTAGAAGCTTCTGATAGGCTAATTGATATCACTTGAGTCAATTGAAGGTGTACCTGTGGATGTATTTCAAGGCCTACCTTCAAACTCAGTGCCTCTTTGCTTGACATCATGGGAAAATCAAAAGAAATCAGCCAAGACCTCTGGAAAAAAATTGTAGACCTCCACAAGTCTGGTTCATCCTTGAGAGAAATTTCCAAACGCCTGAAGATACCACGTTCATCTGTACAAACAATAGTACGCAAGTATAAACACCATGGGACCACGCAGCCGTCACACCGCTCAGAAAGGAGACACGTTCTGTCTCCTAGAGATGAATGTACTTTGCTGCAAAAAGTGCAAATCAATCCCAGAACAACAGCAAAGGACCTTGTGAAGTTGCTGGAGGAAACAGGTACAAAAGTATCTATATCCACAGTAAAACGAGTCCTATATCGACATAACCTGAAAGGCCGCTCAGCAAGGAAGAAGCCACTGCTCCAAAACCGGCATAAAAAAGCCAGACTACGGTTTGCACCTGCACATGGGGACAAAGATTGTATTTTTTTAAGAAATGTCCTCTGGTCTGATGAAACAAAAATATAAATATTTGGCCATTATGACCATCGTTATGTTAGGAGGAATGAGGGGGAGGCTTGCAAGCCGGAGAACACCATCCCAACCGTGAAGCACGGGTGTGGCAGCATCATGTTGCGGGGATGCTTTGCTGCAGGAGGGACTTCTGCAGGAGCATACTTCTAAAGTTGTGGCAAAATGGCTTAAGCACAACAAAGTCAAGGTATTGGAGTGGCCATCACAAAGCTCTGACCTCAATCCCATAGGAAGTATGTAGGCAGAACTGAAAAAGCGTGTGCGGGCAAGGAGGCCTACAAACCTGACTCAGTTACACCAGCTCTGTCAGGAGGAATGGGCCAAAATTCACCCAACGTATTGTGGGATGCTTGTGGAAGGCTACCTGAAACATTTGACCCAAGTTAAAAAATGTAAAGGCAATGCTACCAAATACTAATTGAGCGTATGTAAACTTCTGACCAACTGGGAATGTGATGAAAGAAATAAAAGCTGAATAAATCATTCTCTCTACTATTATTCTGACATTTCACATTCTTAAAATAAAGTGGTGATCCTAACTGACCTAAGACAAGGAATTTTTACTAGGATTATATGTCAGGAATTGTGAAAAACAGAGTTTAAATGTATTTGGCTAAGGTGTATGTGAACGTCCGACTTCAACTGTATAAACAGTCAAATCCTGCTACACTTCTTTGTATGTATAGTGTACGATATCCTATAAATTTTGAGTATTCTTATCAACAAAGTGGTCCTGACAATGGGCCAGTTCGTATTGCATGGCCCGGTGCCCCAGGTGGGTGGAGAGTTCACCAATGGAATGATCTAAAATGTTCAAACCCCGCCCTCCCCCGGCACACTGTGCCATATGCAAAACAAATTACCCCAATATAGCAGTGGTGGCGGGACAAAGCAAGTGATAATTACTGATTGGCTGGGCCCGACCTTCTCCCTGTGGTCCCACGTCCCTTGCTGTTATGAGCTGACTATGTATTAATAACTTTTTAAGAACCACTTTTTCCAGGAAGAAGGAAGCAAGGGAGAATGTCAGCCATAGAGATACACAGAGGACTCATCTTTGTATTTGTGCCATTATGGCACCTGTGACAGCATGGGCAGCACCATTGAGGCAATCTCCAATTTGATGTAATAAATGTTCATATTCGCAATTGGCTAATCCCTCCTGATGACCTTGTTGGACATGACTCTAACAGGGTCATCAGCAAATGAAGTTCGAAGTCCCACCCAGTTGACCACATTAAAATGGTGGAAGCCCTCAATGGCGCTGCCCATGCTATTACAGCCTTGGCCACTAGAGGCCACTATCCTTCTCTATGTCAGCTCATTGTTCACATTCCAGAACGTGGTATGAGGACACTGAGAGTGCACCCTGGCCAATCTAAGAGGCCCTTGTCCCCCTCAGATAACGCCCTCTTCACCTTTGATGGACATTTCCAGGTACAAGTCAAACAAACTTGACCAGATCATGTTTATCAGTACAAAGCAGTGAGTCATCTGTGAAGTGTGTTTTCACAGACTTGACTTGTTCCTGTAAAGCCCTCAAACTCAACTCTGGACCTCAAAGCCAGTTTAACTGCACTTTTTTCATTGTTCCCCTCTAGTCAGGGGCTGATTAAGGCCTGTCTGTGACACCAGGTGTGTCACAGACATTAATTGTCAGGTAGAACAGAAAACCAGCAGGCTTCGGACCTCGTAGGGTAAGAGTTGAGTACCCCTGCTGTAAAGTATCGGCATGTGTGTTTTCCCTCATTGTACTATGATGTCACTGTTCATAGCACTCTTCACAAATCTTGAATTCAGCAATGCGTTTCAGTAGGTTGCAAAAATAATTTCAGTGTCTGAGAAGAGGTTAGAAAACAGGAAGTGTGGTCTATGCTGTTATATATTCATTTGAAGTCGGAAGTTTACAAACACTTAGGTTGGAGTCATTAAAACTCGTTTTTTCAACCACTCCAACAAACTATAGTTTTGGCAAGTCGGTTAGGACATCTACTTTGTGCCTGACAAGTCATTTTTCCAACAATTGTTTACAGATTATTTTGCTTATAATTCACTATCACAATTCTAGTGGATCAGAAGTTTACATACTAAGTTGACTGCGCCATTGGACAGCTTGGAAAATTCCAGAAAATTATGTAATGGCTTTAGAAGCTTCTGATAAGCTAATTGACATAATTTGAGTCAATTGGAGGTGTACCTGCAAATGTATTTCAAGGCCTACCTTCAAACTCAGTGCCTCTTTGCTTGACATCATGGGAAAATCCAAATAAATCAGCCAAGACCTCAGGAAAATAACAATTGTAGACCTCCACTAGTCTTGTTCATCCTTGGGAGCAATTTCCAAATGCCTGAAGGTACCAAGTTCATCTGTACAAACAATAGTACCCAAGTATAAACACCATGGGACCACGCAGCCGTCATACCACTCAGGAAGGAGACACATTCTGTCTCTTAGAGGTGAACGTACTTTGGAACAGAACAAAGGACCTTGTGAAGATGCTGAAGGAAACAGGTACAAAAGTATCTTTATCCACAGTAAAAACAAGTCCTATGTCGACATAACCTGAAAGGCCGCTCAGCAAGGAAGAAGCCACTGTTTCAAACCCGCCATAAAAGCCAGACTACGGTTTGCAACTGCACATGGGGACAAAGATTATACTTTTGGAGAAATGTCCTCTGGTCTGATGAAACAAAAATAGAACTGTTTGGCCATAATGACCATTGTTATGTTTGGAGGAAAAAGGGGGAGGTTTGCAAGCCGAAGAACACCATCCCAACCGTGAAGCACGGGGGTGGCAGCATCATGTTGTGGGGGTGCTTTGCTGCAGAGGGACTGGTGCACATCACAAAATAGATGGCGTCATGAGGGAGGAAAGTTATGTAGATATATTGAAGCAACATCTCAAGACGTCAGTCAGGAAATGAAAGCTTGGTCTCAAATGGGTCTTCTAAATGGACAATGACCCCAAGCATACTTCTGAAGTTAATGCAAAATGGCTTAAGCACAACAAAGTGAAGATATTGGAGTGGCCATCACAAAGCCATGACTTCATCCCATAGACAATTTGTGGGCAGAACTGAAAAAGCGTGTGCGAGCAAGGAGGCCTACAAACCTGACTGTTTTACCAGCTCTGTCAGGAGGAATGGGCCAAAATTCACCCAACTTATTGTGGGAAGCTTGTGGAAGGCTACCAAAAACATTTGACCCAAGTTAAACAATTTAAAGGCAACGCTACCAAATACTAATTGAGTGTATGTAAACTTCTGACCCACTGGGAATGTGATGAAAGAAATGAAAGCTGAAATAAATTTTAAAAAAAAATCACTGACATTTCACACTCTTAAAATAAAAAGTGGTGATCCTGACCTAAAACAGGGAATTTTCACTAGGATTAAAATGTCAGGAATTGTGAAAAACTGAGTTGAAATGTATATTCTGTATACATGCGTCAAGAAGCTAGAGACGCAATGATGTGCAGGAAGTAAAACAAAAGGGCACCAGATTCTGTAAACAATGCAGGTGAGGGGAATAAAAATACTTTAACAAAAGAAAAAAAAAGTGCATTTGTTGAAAACAAGGAACTATAGGGTTTCCCCAGAGTGTATTTTGCTCCATAGCACTGGATCTGCTTCTGCAACCTCTGACATAGCACAAGGAATCAGTCAGACAGTTGGAAACAAATTCAAATGTTTATTTACAACCTCTGTTCGTCAGAGTAAAGTGATCTAAATACAACAAAACATGAGCAAAATGGCAGCTATCCTCCCTGAGCTTTACAAAAACAAAGCCCAGTACCTGTGGGTGACAGCAGAGAGAAAAGGAGATGTTCTGTACAGAGCCCTAATGCCATTTACAGAGGGAGAGACATACACAACTTCATATACACTATCAGAACAATACATTAAGGTATCTTATTTTTTTCAGCAAACATCATGCCTTTAACATCTTTCCAAGAAGGCTGAACAGCTGGTGATGTAGAATAGAGAAATAGATTGCAATTTGTTAAACTAATGATGTTTTGCAAACAAACCAGGTGGCAATTTATGAGTCGGGGTCAACTAACTGGCTTTAACAAAACAAGGACAGATACCAGTAACTGTTTTTAAGATTATAAAAAGGAAGCTACTGTGGAGGACTTGTTAGTAAGAGAACAGAGTCCAGAGTGTATGAACTGGAAAATTGGGAGTTGTTCAGAAATGTACAAGAGGTAGCTAGTCAAGTCCCTGTATCGTGATATACCTTACTGGTTGAGGGTGACATAATGGCTGATCAGTGAAGATGTGATCAGTGAACTCAGCGCTCTGGTGAGAATCACTTAGAACTAATTTCAGCCTCATGAATGTTTCGTGACAATAACAAAATAAACCAATCAACAATAACCTCAGGTATTGGCTCCGAGGGCAAAAATGTCCTTCACTGAGTGTCTATTTTAGTGACATTGTTGGTTTTAAATCACTACATCTAAAAAAATACATTGATTCATATTGACTAATTCCCCCCCCCCCTCCCTCCAATACCTATCAAATGTCATCAGGGGGGACAAGACAAGGGAAAAAACAAAGCAGATGAGTGTTTCAGTGCACAACCAGCGTTCATATTATACTGTACATATCATGAACTTTTATAGAAGTAGGGAAGAGTTCCCTCTGTGTAAAAGTTACTCCTTTGCCCAACGGAGACTAACGGTCTCTTTGTGTTGTTCACAGTAACCCCTACTTCCTGTCAGTCATCACAATCCACCGAAACGAACAAAACAAACCCCACCAACATACACACAAGACTTTAAGACAGACTTTGAGATCCACAGACGGCAATGGCAATCGTAGTCATGTACATTTCAATCCATATATCGAAGGTATGAAAAACAGAAATCCGCTTGCGTACCAAAGCAGTAGTCTCTGGGTATAAGAGTCTCTGGAGTCATGTGGCCAGCAGATTTGGCGTGGGCATTGTAGTCTCCTTCAGTACGAGATCTGTCCATGGAGCACTGAGCTGCCACCGTTTTACTGGACCTGCATTTTAGGGTGAGACACAGGGGTGCTTGGTGTGTGTGTGTGTGTGTGTGTGTGTGTGGTTAAGCAACAGAGGTGAAATCCAAGAAGTAGATTAAGTAAAGCATGCATATTGCTTCTCTTTAGAGTGATGCTTTGGTGTCAAGGGAAGGAAAGTGAGCATCACTGACATGTGTTCCCCTAGTCACTCAGTGAGTGGTTAAGTGCGAGTGGGATGTAGGTGGGAGTAGGGTTTGTCGTTTGGCCTCTAGTCCTGGTTGTTCTGCGTTGGCTGTCCAGTTTGGCTTTTGCCATGGTTCTCCTTCTCCTCTTCTTCACTGACAATGAATTCCTCAGGAGGCCAACGCAGCTCGCCGCTCTCCACTTCCCCCTCTGTGGGCTCCACTACGATGGAGGGCAGGCGGTCTTTCAGCTTACAGCAGCGCTCGAAGTCTGAGGGGTCTGGAAAGATCTGAGGAAAGCACAAAAACACACTTAAAGTCCTGGGTGTCCTTGGGTCTGGTCACAGTTTTTCATGTGGCATCATGCTACATTTTACAGCTTTGGAAAGCATGGTGCCAAAGCTGTTTTTAAGTGCTTACAACTTGTTATCCAACACCGTGTGACTGACAAATGGGGAGATTATACAAGAGCAAGTCATAGCATTGAAAACCTACAGCAAGTCTGTTATCGTCAAGAAACAAAAAACCAAGCACACTAAGGAAGTAGACCTTACTAATAACTTAACCAAATGAAAACAAGGTGATAGATATTGTCAAGTTAATTTGTCATATATGCAGAGGATACACAGTACAATTAAATGCTTACTTACTCTGTGACAGGATGACTAAATAACAACCAATACCCTGATGATACTGAAAGCTAAGCAATGGGTTAACAAAATCATTAAAAAAAGCAGTGAAACCTAGACCCAAATGTGTTGTGGGTGTGCAATGCCAGACTTGCTGATTTTTTGGGATCTAAAATGAAGGGCATGAGAGATTACATGCATTCCCTGCCTTCCTTTTGCTCTCAAGACAAGAGAAATGGCAACAACAAAAAAAGAAAGAAAAAAATAGCCTTTCCTGGTCCAAGAACAGCATTTTTTAATGTTTGGATAAAGTGGAAGAATATTTTTAGATCTGCATATTTCAGTGGGAGACATTGGAAGAGGAAAGCGATGTCGCTGTCTGGGCAAAAACACAGTGGAAAGAAAGCATTAGATGAGGCTGAGAAGGATAGAGAGTGTGAGGGGGAGGAAGAGAGGTAGGGGGAGAGAGTGGCTGGGAGAGAGAGCGTCCAGCTGTGTCCAAGTCTCCCTGAATACAATGAGAGGGGGATGATGAGAGAAAGGGAGGAACAAAATGTTCTGAAAACGGCTGTGTTTCAGTATGTTTAGACGGGCTCATAGTAATGGCTGGAACGGAATAAATGGAACGGCATCAAACACGTGGTTTCAATGTGGTTGATACCGTCACATTCACTCCATTCTAGCCTTTATCATAAGCCGTCTTCCCCTCAGCCTCCTATGGTGTGGGTATGTGAGTGTGAGCATATGTGTTAGTCAGTGCATGTGTGTTTGAGTGAGTACGTGTATGTTAGTGCAGGTCTGAGAGATGGTGAGTATATGTGTGTGTTAGTGCATGTGTGCGCAGGGAGGTTTAGTATCTCCTTGCCTGTGTTGCTAATGTCTATGCGTCATCACCGAGGGGAATTGGGCAGAGATTAAGCTTGCTATAAGACCACCGGCAAACACGTCACAGCCTGTTCTACTTCCAGCGACAGGAAACGGCAATGCATCGCCAGCGAGGCACAATGACAGCTATTTTGGGTTGTAGTTGTAGATCAGGAATCACTCCAGCGCTGACTCGAACAACAATTGAAGCTGCCACAGACAAGCTCTCACCTCCGTAACATAATCAACCTCCAGTTCCTCTGCTCTGGAAAACTGCATTCCTTACATCACTCTTTCAGCGATGAATACCATGTTGCCTTGCAGAAACACAGCTGGCATTCAGGTGATGGACTCACAAATTGGACCAAAGCCAAAGAATTTGGATGAGGAAGCAGTTAAATCACCCAGCTGTCTGTCCACCCTCATGGGCAGAGAAGAGACCTTCACCACCTCCTTCCTTATCCTCACAGGACAGACACACAGATGGTGTGTAAATGGTGAGGGGCAGGCAGCCCACCTTCCTATAGGATCAGTCTGCATCCTCCGAGTCAACTCTGACACATACAGGTCACAGACGATCATAAAGGAGTGGGTTGGCCTTAATATGGCCCTGATTGTTTGTTTACAGAGATGAACCATTGACCCAGCAGTAATAAACAGAAGCAGCGGAAACAAATCAAACTTGTCAAGGCCACCAGATGGCTTGCTATTCAGAAAGTTGCCTGTGGGTTGTGACATTGCGATTCTACAAACTCCTATTCATTTCCTTTGCATGTTTTTAAAGTCTTCGCAATCATCTCTAACTCCGTGCAAAGCTGCACTCCTCCCCACCACGAGGCAAATACACATTTTTCCAACCACACAAAGACCCTTTCCTTAAACAGCCCCCTAAATTCCTAAAAAAGGTTTTGTTTGCATAACTTGCAACAATAACGCTGATGATTAGACCTCCTGATTGGGAAAACAAACCACTCCTTACCCATAGTCCCCTGGGTGAGCTGCTTACAGTAAGAGCTATAATGGAACATACAGCCTTGGCTGTCCCTAATCCATCCTTTTGTTCAGAGGGTTACTAATAGTGGTGGGGACATTTGAACAGTGACATAAACCAATTAAACTACTACACCCTCTGCTGCCCCCCCCCCTCCCCCTTTGTACCATGATCTAGCAGCAAACCAATTTCCCTCTGGGACAACAAAGTAGAAACTTGAACTTGTGTGTGCGTGTTACCTGGAAGGAGAGCCGGTCCTTGCTGGGGCTGAGCCTCATGTCCTCCATGGGGGTGCTACTGATCATCACCTCAGTCATGTCGTCTCCACTTGGCACAAACACTGGGCTGGAGAGAGACATAGGGGAAAGGACTGGGTTATTCGACTATTCAGGATCTACTGTTAGTCACTAATTTTCACACTGAGGAGCATTACACAGAACAGGTACATGTGTCACAATAATGGTGCTGTACAAGAGGCTGCACAATGAAGAACTGATAGGTTGGTGTAATATAATTTACGTGTAGCTATTACTTTGGGAAGTAATATGCAAATTCATCCAGTCCATTTAGTGAGATGACCGAGTATGACTTTCATGTAGTTGATGTGCATGAGATATGGCCCTTTGGTATTGTGTTTGCAATGAAAAAGCTACGCATAAGCCTTGTTCAGTCTTTCGTTTGGTCTGTATGCATGCATGCAGTGGTTTACATTTAGTCTGACCACTGACAGACTATGCAGCATAAATGTAGTGCACAACAAAGCTACACCACCACCAAGATGTGGTTTGCATTGAGTATGTCTTCGTACAAGATGAGGTATGATTTAACTAGCAGTGAGGGGACAGTCATAGCAAGAATGCATTGTGGGCGTGCAGTGCAATTTGACTGGAACCTCTAACACGGGACGGACCCAATACCCTCGGTTACATCAAAAGGTTCACAGAACTTTCCATTTTAGTTGAAGCAACAAGATGTTGTTTATCCACTTCAGTGCACTGTACATGCTGAAGCACTGTAAGAAATGACTGAACTGAGGCACTTTGTGGGAGGAAAAGTTATTCTTGGGATGTTTGAGAACCAAGATATCAACCGAGCAGAGCGTTCTTCTCACGCTTTCTATTTAAAGCCCGGTGGCACAGTGGTCAGCGTCCACAGGACTATGGTCAGGGTGGTCAACCCACTATAGGACAACTACAACTGGGACAGGAAACAGAACATACTGTAGATGACCACCTGCATCAGATGAGCAGCTCAAGCACATACTTGGTCCAAATATAACAAGTCAGTCATTTGTTTCCACAAAAAAGTAGAACATTGGGTGCCATTAACCTACTTTTAACCCTGAATATATAAAAAACATGTTTATTTTAGAGACGATGGAAAGTTAAGTGGTTAGCCATTTCGACATATTCTAGACATGATCAGTAAAACATTTTAGGTAAACCTATGAAGTGCACTTTAAAAAAAGGAGCCTAAATTCTTTATCATCTCAAATTAAAATATATATTTTCCCAATACTTGTCAAGTTTCCCCAGAGGTATTTTGACAGTAATCCTGTGTACAATGTCAGATAAGACCCTGAGCTGTGAACCCCGGACTTCAACTCCCTTTATGGAGAAATTAAGAGTGGCACCTTTCGATTTGTTAACATTCTGTCATCGGAGCATGAAACGTTTTCACCATAAGAGGTTGTGGGCAAAAATAGAGATGTTTCCTATGACTCAGTTTGCCAATCTCTCATGTTACTTCACTGCTTTGTTGAGTTCTTCTTTCCAACACGTCCATGTTTAACATCATTCAAGAACCTATTAATCCCTGCACAGTAACGTTAAGACCGTCTCCAATGGGAATCAAGACTTTCCATTAAAAGAACACGTCAGTTTAGAAAGCACCAAAATAAAAACTTCTCATACTCTGACTGGCAATAGACAAGTGGAGCTCAACAACCAGTATTTCATTGTACAGGGATTAAGTTCCAGATAAAAATCTTTGAACTTCGGTTAATCCAATAATTGCAAATAAAGGCCCTAGGCCATCCACATTTTCCAACATCACTTTCATGTAGAAAGTCAGCCTTTTGGTCCCATAATATAGGACCGAGGCAGATGAACACTTTATGGTATATGGGATTTGTTCCTTATCCTAAAGAATGTGTACATCTATTCTGAATCTGTCAGAAAGAGTCTCAATGGCTTCAAACTTGAAAAGGAGAAATGCGCACGAAAAATCTATTTACAGGGCAACATGTGCATTGCCACACCCCGAAGCAATGGCTACTGCTGTTAATCTTTCAATATTTCCATTCCCAAGTTTGCATTACCATGTGTCACATACAAATTGGGAGAAGCAAAAATTATTTTGTGCAGGTGGGAGCCACAGGGGGAAACGCACAAGCCAAGACCAAAGGGCAGAATAGGCTTCTGGAATCTTGTACTTTTACAAGTCAATCAAGTCGGTGACAACAATAGCCGGAAATCTACAAATAAAAAAACTTGCATAACCTTTGGACTAGTTGAGTGTCAAAAATGTTTTGTCAGCAAAGACATGCTCTTGAACCCATTTCATTCTTGAGGGGAGAGAGAGTGACATAGGGTACGCCAGAAACGCATAGACACAGAGCGGTGACAGTACAGACCTGTGCAGAAGAGAGGGGAGAAAGATAAACACTGCTTGTGCCAGTCATATTTCTGCTCTGGGATCGTACAAACATCCTGCTCAGCTAAGAATAACAGAACGTCAGCCTACTAAAACATAAAGGGGCACAATGACAAGGAAGTGGAGGAGCACACGTAACAATTCGACTCGGGGAGAGAACATACCACTCAAATACATTATATCTAAATGTGTCTGCTCGAGATTACGCAATGTGTCCTTTTTTTGTGGAAATGTCTGCCTCAAGCAGCCATGCTAAGTATAATCAAGAGGCTCCAAATTGATGAGGATAATGGATTACCACAGGCTCACGTCAGGGATGCAGATAGGAAACACTTCCAGTTCAAAGTTTGCAGCCATTGTGTCAACTAATTCAGAGGCCAAGAGATCAAATGTCTTGCACTCCTACTTCTACCCTAGCAGGACCCATACAAGTACACATTTATTCTATAAGGGCACCTCAAACCCTCTGTCTAAAACGCCCACTGCCAAAGATCAGTCACGGCACTCCAAATGTACTCAAAACATGCAGTCCAGATTTGACCTAGGATCTTAAATCATTCACCAGGATTGACCTGGAATGGCTCCTTTCTGAATGACCAGGCCCATTCAGGTAATTGTACAAGGTTTAAGTCTGTAGTAGTATTGCCAAGTAGAACTTTTGGCTAGACCTGTCATCCCATCTTCAATGGGCATGTGACATGATCAGGCACTTCAGTGCTTGGCACTTCAGTGACCCTCTTTAGCACTGTCCACAGGAACATCTAGGCCTACATACTGTACATAGTCACATGCTCATATGGGCTAATGCCAGTCCTATATGGGCTAATGCCAGCCTTAGACACATTCCAGTCAGAGGTCTGGCATGGGACGCATCTCAGACTGACACGTGTCCAGGCTAAACAAATAAAAAACGAAGGATCAGAGGTCACCTGCTGCATTTAAAAGATATAGGCCAAGTGAAGGGGTTATTTCAATCTAGATGGGCTTTTGGGAATCATTATGGCACATTTGTGAAGGTCTGTCTGTGGGTACATAGTTCCTGCCAAGTTGTCTACCAGTCTCTCTACCAGAGGCCCATGCTCGCCCAAGGTGCTGATGGAGACCAAACATATATCCCCATAGCAATGCGACTCAGTGCACAGGATGGGATATTACATGTTGCATAATTGACATGGTTTCCCCTCTACTCCTCCCAATGCTACGCGCATCATAAATCTGAGGTGCAGGGGCGACAACACGAAGCGGCTGCTGACATTCCATGCCATCGCTGGACTGCCTGGTGGCCAAGTCACAACCTGTAGGTGTGTAGAGGGTGGGAGGGGGCCCTCGTCACTCTCACTGAAACATGTTGGAATGAATGGGCCATGTCCTGATCACCGCTTTAGTCCATGGGCTGCTTTATGGAGTGGCTCAGCCTTCTCAGAATACAGGAAACACTTTCAGGCTTACTGGCTGGGCAGAAGAAGCTCATGTTTATTTCAACTCAACTTGATGACATATTGCCATGCCACATGTTTTTCTTAAAAGATGCCACAATAGAGTCATTTAGTCCATGATGACCTGATCAATTCATAGGAGAATGACATGTTCTTGTTTTTATTTTTTATTTTTTTTATGTTACACAACAACTGCCCATGGCAAAACATGGAAAGCTATCAAATGCCTTACATTGGACTGCAGTTATATAATTCATGATTTTATCAACCTGAAATTCAATAACTAAACATTTTGAAAAAGGAACAGAAAAGTGCTACATTAGGTAGCAATGCATGAGGAAACAATAATCAAGAGATCTAAGCAAAAGGATCCCCCATGTAGCAGATTCTCTGAAGAACAGAGAAGCACACTGAAAGCGCAGACGAGAAGCTTTGTGGTTACAGTAAGTAACAGGGTCGGGTCTTCACTTCCTGGTGCAGGCAAACCGAGACTTGCAGAGGTAAAAAAAAAAAAAACAACAGAAGCAAAACAAAGTCTTGGTTGAAGTTTTTGGACAAAGTCTTCTTAACCTAGATGCAATGTTACTAGCCTATATAGAGGTAGGAGTACAGAGTAAAATGGAGAGATTGAGTCACAAGCCTCCTCTAGGTGATGGACCAACCGTGAAAGGATAAGAGGGTCATTCCATCTCCCTCTATTACACCCTACCACAATCGCCTGCCAATAAAAGGTCAGTAGTCCCAACCACTAAAGGTCAAATGATGTGAAACAGTCTTACATATGGTTTAACACTCATTGTTGTATCTTTGCTTGCCGAGAAACAAAGCTAAACTCATGTTATGTTCTTACTTCTGCAATTGTATGTAGTCTGACTAAAAGCTATTGTATCTCAATGCTCCCATAGGAACGTGAAAACATTGGGTTGCCCATCTATGTCCCCTTGTGAAAGGAAAAAAAGGTGATCCTCAAACACACCTGAAAAGACAGTCTTGGTGGGCCACCTGACACCATGTGAAAAACAGAGCAGTGCTTTGTTTGCGATCTGCTCTCTTTCAAGTGGATTACACGTTGTGAAATAAATAAAATAATAATCCACTAACCTAAATCGTAGTCCTCTTGATTATACCCATTAGCAAATATAAAAACAATAAAAAAAAATAAAAAAAATCACATACAAAAATGAAATTCTGTTTAAAAAAACAATCATTAAAAAAGTATTTCAGCAACATAGAAGTCATTACATCGGCGTAAAAAAAAGAAAATCATTACAAAAATACTTACCAGTATATTTGGGGAGAAAATACAGACATGAATTCACACCTGCAGTTGATTCTGATGATCAAGGAATTAGTCTGATATTGATGGTGTATTTCCCCCACAACGGAACGTCTGTCACAAGAAGATTAAACGCAAGCGTTTTTTTTGTTGAGAAAAGTAGAAATCGAAGCGGAGCGGTGACCTTAGTGAAACAAACAACCCTCAAGTATTTTTGCCCATCTGATATCCTGACTAGTTTAAATGACTTTTATGTAAGAGGCGTGTACTGTCCTGAAGACACACCTCTTTCACATGGGGTCCAAATTATTAAATGGAAGCAGCATCACTACGGACCAATCAAATGACAGGTGCCTCGTACCCGCGCTGACGATAGCAAGGGATGAACAATTTGATTGGAAAGAGAAAAGATACTGCATCACGCAGGTTTCCATTGATCCAGGTTAATTCAACGAAAGCAATGTCGCAAAAAAACTAAATCATTGCGACATGTGTAATGGAAACGTCGGATATAGGATACATTTTCTAAAGATCGACAACATTTTTATCGTTCGACAAGGGTGGATTATTTTGTGGAACTTTCCTTATTGAGACAAATTGAATAAAGCACGTAACTATAAAGCTCCACTCTACACTGCTTGCCAAATCCATTTTTCAACTATAAACACGTTTCTTTGCAGGACAAGGCTTGTCATGACTTAAGAACGCCTGAATTGCTTCGCCTTGCATTTCTGGTTGGCTGGCAAATTTCACCATCCGATTATTTCAGATCTACATGAGTGCAAGTTTCACCATGTGGTGATATGTTGGCACATGAGAATTATTAGGATATGGGGCAAATATTAGTCAATTAATGCATTCAGGGGCGGACGCGGACACGAATTATCCACACCAGCCCACATCACTGTGCGCCTCTGCTCTAGCCATTTTGTTTTCCTCCCTGTTGTGCTGTCTGTTTCAGCATCTTTTTTTGTTGCTGTCACTCTATGCTTCTTCATGTTCTCTGTCTGTCTGCTTAAAACTGCACTGCAAAAATTACTCTGTCATTTCCTGGTTGCTAAAATAGATAATAGTTCACCTAATTTCAGTTTATGTGACAAAACAAGCAAGTACAGTGTAGGGAATCATTCTACCATTTAAACTGCTGTGAAATATATTTTCCAAAAACAAAATTATTGTATTTTCAGCTGTTTTAAGCTGGTGTACAAAATAAAGTAAAAGACTCAAAAACTAAACATAAGAACAAGCATAGAAAGAGTGCACATAGAACAAATCTACCACTTCTTAGACTTGCTTGCAATGAGAAAGACAGATCAATAACTCACATTGCTATCTTTATTTGGTCGGGTCCCCCAAAAAGCTTTAAGCCTAATACCTAATAAAAGCCAAGATAATGACCTTGGCTATATTGCAAATTAGTCCCTGTCATATGTGTTCCCCCTGAATCAACACCTACCCTAAGTGTTAATTACTACACTCTTAGAAAAAAGAGGTGCTATCTAGAACCTAAAATTGTTCTTCAGGTGTCCCCATAAGAGAACCCTTTTTGGTTCCAGGTAGAACCCTTTCCACAGACAAACGGGTTCTACCTGAAACTAAAAATGGTTTTACCTGGAACCAAAAAGGGATCTCATATGGGGACACCTGAAGAACCCTTTATTTCCCTAAAGAGTGTATTACAGGGTGCCACTAATTTGTTCAGTTGGTGGCAACAGCCCGTGATTTAGTCAGACCCAAATCATAAATCTTCATCTTATAAAGTAATTAATTCTTTATTAAGAAGTATAATAAAGACTACTGAGGTATTAAATAATTAAGTTATCTAACACGTCCAAGCAGGAATGCCTGATTGAAGATAGTATTTTGATGTGCAACCTAATCCAGTGATTGTTGTGAATTTTGGGTTGACAATTAGACTAGTTGTTATATTCTACTGTCCAAATAGGACTCTAGATTTGTTTTGTTCAATAGAGAGGAATTACATACATCTTTATGTGCACCAACTAATAACAAACTAATTGATTTGGGGAAAATGGAAACTCAAAACACATGAACTAGATTGCTAACTCTAAATATAATACCCACTGCTAGTAGTCATGCATTCATACAACAGTAAATGTAATGTCCTAAAATAACAGCCTACTACACGAGACCAAAAGGCATATGCTCTCGCAATGGCCGGTACACATTTCACACACACCACTCCATATCTCATAGCCATATCAAATATCTTGGCTGTAAAATAGTTGCTATTCAGCTGAATATTGAGAGTTGGGAAATACATATTATACCTACAGAAGGCTGAGACCCTCCTCTCTTTGACAAGGACAAGGAGACGAAGCTTCCAAAGCAGTGTTTTTCCCACAATTGCATTTTGAAACGTTATACTATCAGAACAATTCTTTCTCTCAAACACATGGGGGAGGAGGAAGGTGGCTCGCTCATCACAAAAAATAATAATAATATTTGTCCAGCCCATCTGGCATTTGCCAGAATTGGCAGATGGCCAATCCACGATTGCGTTCCATCCATGCTGGGTTTTGTAGGTGTGATGTCATTACTTCCATCTGTTTTTATCGACACAAGATATTTCAATGGAAAGACACCATAGCAGGCAATTGTCACATCTATTTTCTATGCAAACTTTCAAAATGTTAACAGCAATAAAATCACTGGACAAGTTAATGGAAACATAGCTATTGCTAGTCGCTATGTTGATATGACTTGGATCTAATATTTTTTATTGAGGGGTCGGGACTTAATTACAAATCATTTGTAGACTGCAAATTGACCGCAAGAAGCTCAGATATATTTGACTAGAACATCATTTCAAACCTTGCTTACATTTGTATACGGTCACATATATCGCTCTATTATGAATGGGAATACTTTGCAAAAGATTTCCAAAATTAAAATCACTTGGAGCTGATTTGCTAGTTTTTTTCTTATTTTTGCTCAGAATATTTGGGAGCGGGCCACTAGCTCCAAAATTAAACCCGAATAAACCAAAAAGTCACACCAGTCTCTGCTTATTTATCCTTTACGTAAATGATTTATATTATGAAACTCAGGTCAGAATATCCAGTGTCAATTCACTAACATGTCCAAAGAAATATACAGTACATTTGATTTTCAAATATTGCAATTATATTTGCATAATAGGAGGGGATGATGATTCCAGAGTAAGAGTAAGCTATAAGGTTCTTTTTCTGAATGCATTGAGATACAAATGTGACTGGTTAAGATCAAGAATCCACAACAATACTGAAAATGTAAAGGTCACATCTAAAGTAGCCCTATACAATATTTACAAGGCTATATAAAAGGTTAAAGCTGGAGCTTCCTAGTGTCATATACAGGATGCTGTCTCAAGCTCTGGGACACAGCAACCATATGGCAGACGAGGTCTATAATGGATTTTATTACAACTTCACTGTCCTCTGCTGAACAGAATACAAATGACCTGGCTTCAAACTAGTATTCTAGCATCACCTTGTGGCAATATTTCTACTAGATTTTAGACCTATATACATCACATAATGCCTTTTCCACATTTTGTTGTGTTACAGCCTGAATGTAACTCACTGGCCTACACACAATAACCCATAATGTCAAAGTGAAATTATATTTTTCAAAATGTTTACAAATTCATTCCGAATGAAAGGCTGAAATGTCTTGAGTCAAGTGTACAACACCTTTCTTATGGCAAGCCTAAATACATTCAGGAATAAAAATGTGCTTAAAACAGGTCACATAATAAGGTGCATGTACTCACTCTGTGTGCAATAGGGTTTAACATGATTTTTAAATGACTACCCCATCTCTGTACCCCACACATACAATTATCTGTAAGGTCCCTAAGTTCAGCACTGAATTTCAAACACCGATTCAACCACAAAGACCAGGGAGGTTTTCCAATGCCTCGCAAAGGGCACCTATTGGTAGGTGTGTAAAAAATACATGAAAAAAAAGCAGATATTGAATATCTCTTTGAGTATGGTTAAGTAATTAATTACACTGGATGGTGTATAAATGCACCCAGTCACTACAAAGATGCAGGCGTCCTTCCTAACTCAGTCGTTGGAGAGGAAGGAAAGGATTTAACCATGAGGCCAATGGTGGCTTTAAAACAGTTACAAAGTTTAACGGCTGTGATAGAAAATGGCAGATGGATCAGCAAATTGTAGTTACTCCACAATACTAATCTTGGATGCAGTCTATCACAGTGCAATCCGTTTTATCACCAAAGCCCCATATACTACCCACCATTGCGACCTGTACGCTCTCGTTGGCTGGCCCTCGCTTCATACTCGTCGCCAAACCCACTGGCTCCATGTCATCTACAAGACCCTGCTAGGTAAAGTCCCCCCTTATCTCAGCTCGCTGGTCACCATAGCATCTCCCACCTGTAGCACACGCTCCAGCAGGTATATCTCTCTAGTCACCCCCAAAACCAATTCTTTCTTTGGCCGCCTCTCCTTCCAGTTCTCTGCTGCCAATGACTGGAACGAACTACAAAAATCTCTGAAACTGGAAACACTTATCTCCCTCACTAGCTTTAAGCACCAACTGTCAGAGCAGCTCACAGATTACTGCACCTGTACATAGCCCACCTATAATTTAGCCCAAACAACTACCTCTTTCCCAACTGTATTTAATTTTAATTTATTTATTTATTTTGCTCCTTTGCACCCCATTATTTTTTATTTCTACTTTGCACATTCTTCCATTGCAAAACTACCATTCCAGTATTTTACTTGCTATATTGTATTTACTTTGCCATCATGGCCTTTTTTGCCTTTACCTCCCTTCTCACCTCACATTGTATATAGACTTGTTTATACTGCATTATTGACTGTATGTTTGTTTTTACTCCATGTGTAACTCTGTGTCGTTTTATCTGTCGAACTGCTTTGCTTTATCTTGGCCAGGTCGCAATTGTAAATGAGAACTTGTTCTCAACTTGCCTACCTGGTTAAATAAAGGTAAAATAAATCAAATCTAACTGACAGAGTGAAAAAAAAGAAGCCTGTACAGGATTTTTTTATTCCAAAACATGCGTCCTGTTTGCAACAAGGGGGCACTAAAGGAACACATTACTGAATACCATTCTCCATATTTTCAAGCATAGTGGTGGCTGCATCATGTTATGGGTATGCTTGTAATCGTTAAGGACTGGTAAGTTTTTCAGGATAAAAAAGAAACGTAACGGAGCCAAGCACAAGGAAAATCGTAGAGGGAAACCTGTTTCAGCGCTTTCCAACGGACACTTGAGAAATTAATTCACCTTTCAGCAGGACAATAACCTAAAACACAAGGCCAAATCTACACTGGAGTTGCTTCCCAAGAAGACAGTGAATGTTCCTGAGTGGCCGAGTTACAGTTTTGACTTAAATCTACATGAAACTCTATGGCAAGACCTGAAAATGGTTGTCTAGCAATGATCAACAACCAATTTGACAGAGCTTGAAGAATTTCAAAAATAATAAAAAGGGCAAATGTTGCACAATCCAGGTGTGCAAAGCTCTTAGAGACTCACAGCTGTAATCAATGCAAAATGTGCTTCTACAAAAAGTATTTACTCAGGGGTGTGGATAGTTACTTAAATGAGATACTTGTGCATTTCATTTTCAATAAATTACCAAACATTTCCAAAAACATGTTTTCACTTTGTCATTATGGGGTATTGCATGTAGATTGGTGGGAAAAAAAACATTGAATCCATTTTGAATTCAGGCTGTAACACAAAATGTGGAATAAGTGAAGGGGTATGAATACTATCTGAAGGCACCATACTTTTACTCATACTCAGAATGTTACTTGGTCATATGGTGCAGCTAGTGATAAACAACATTTAGAGACAGAAGACAATTTACATACATCCAAAAGTAATTTGAACAGTAAACACACAAGCTGCGACCAAACACTGTGGCTGCCTCACCGGGTGCAAAACAGCTCTTTATGGCGTTCCCACATTCGATTATGTTTTCCATAACTTAAAAGAAGTTGATTGAAAGCATGTTGGAGCTATTATTTTTCCATCATGCGGCACCTTCTTGGGATCAAGAAATAGGACAGCATATATATTGATTGGGTGCCATTTTTATTGCAGCAGTAGTTTTAGAGGGGAATCTTTTCTGAAATTCAAGATCAAAGACAGAAGGAAAATTTTTATGCTTGCCAGTGAAGACATTTACAGTCAACGACAAGGCACGTTAACCTGTAGTCATACGATGCATTTTAAAGCAGCAATCAGCAATTGAAACAATAACAAAGTGTGTCTCGTAGCTATTTCTGTAAAAAAGCTGAGGGATGGGGCTGCAGAAATGTAACTGCTCAAATTCAAAGACAAAGCTATGGATGCAAGGACTGACCTGCCATGATATCAAAATGAGGCTATATAATGTTTGTTTACATTTACTTTGTTTACAAACATGAGTAAAACAACCTTATATTTTGGGTTCTGATGGGGTACGACAGTTGAACTAAGCTCATGAGGCATTTATAAGTTATATTCTTCAAGAATCAATGGGTTCATATAATTAATTTCTAAGTCTAAAAATGTTTGTGGCAACTGCAATTTAAGTCAGTACTTTCCATTTTGTCTTCTCCACCATTTAGTGGAGTTATGACAAACTTTAATATGGCACAACGTCAGCCATAAATCTCAACCATTTCTTGAATCAGACTAGTGAAACTGCCAAATGCAAAAATGAAAAGTACATGACATTGTGGTTTTGAGTCTGAATTCCAAAAATCCATAAGGATATTTTACACTGACTGGTGTATTGCTCAGTAACCTCTGAATGGGCATTAAGATAATCATATGATTGGATATAAGATGGTTGACAGCTTATTTAAATATGTATTCTTATGCAAACTACGGAAATAAAAACCAAACCATATTTTTCACCACACAAGTCTGTATTAGCTAAACATTTTAAATGATGTCTTTGAAATATACATTTGGAATACAGTAAAACCACAAATATGTTTGCTTTTGTCGTCTGTTCCTTCACTCTTTCCAGACTCAAATTACCATATATTTCCTGATAGGTTGGTTGGTGGTACTATCATAAAGGCTTGTAGTCCAGCTTGGATTCCAGTTTCTTAGAATCTGCAACCTTGCGAACGGCCTTCATGAAATCTTCCTGGGTCACATACTCATGGTCAGCACGGATTGCAAACATACCTGGGAAACACACATAGTAGGGTTCATACAGACTGTGGCAAGTCAAACTCAAGGACTTTCAAGTACTTCTTGGAGCACTAATAAAGTTGAAGTCGGAAGTTTACATACACTTAGGTTGGAGTCATTAAAACTCGCATTTCAACCACTCCACAAATTTCTTGTTAACAAACTAGTTTTGGCAAGTCGGTAAGGACATCTACTTTGTGCATGACACAAGTCATTTTTACAACAGTTGTTTACAGACAGATTATTTCACTGTATCACAATTACAGTGGGTCAGAAGTTTACATACACTAAGTTGACTTTGCCTTTAAACAGCTTGGGAAAAATTCCAGAAAATTATGTCATGGCTTTAGAAGCTTCTGATAGGCTAATTGACATCATGAGTCAATTGGAGCTGTACCTGTATTTCAAGGCCTACCTTCAAACTGGCTGCCTCTTTGCTTGACATCATGGGAAAATCAAAAGAAATCAGCCAAGACCTCAGGAAAATAAATTGTAGACCTCCACAAGTCATCCTTCATTCCAAACGCCTTAAGGTACAACCTTCATCTGTACAAACAATAGTACGTAAGTATAAACACCATGGGACCACGCAGCCGTCATACCGCTCAGGAAGGAGACACGTTCTGTCTCCTAGAGATGAACGTATTTTAGTGTGAAAAGTGAAAATCAATCCCAGAACAACAGCAAAGGACCTTGTGAAGATGCTGGAAGAAACAGTTACAAAAGTATCTACATCCACAGTAAAACGAGTCCTATATCGACATAACCTGAAAGGCCGCTCAGCAAAGAAGAAGCCACTGCTTCAAACCCGTCATAAAAAAGCCAGACTATGGTTTGCAACTGCACATGGGGACAAAGATTGTACTTTTGGAGAAATGTCCTCTGGTCTGATGAAACAAAAATAGAACTGTTTGGTCATAATGACCATGTTGTTTGGAGGAAAAAGGGGGAGGCTTGAAAGCCTAAGAACACCATCCCAACCGTGAAGCACGGGGGTGACAGCATGTTGTGGGGGTGCTTTGCTGCAGGAGGGACTGGTGCACTTCACAAAATAGATGGCATCATGGGGAAAGAAAATTATGTGGATATATTGAGAGCAACATCTCAAGACATCAGTTAGGAAGTTAAAGCTTGGTCGTAAATGGGTCTTCCAAATGGACAATGACCCCAAGCATACTTCCAAAGTTGTGACAAAATGGCTTAAGGACAACAAAGTCAAGGTATTAGTGGCCATCACAAAGCCCTGACCTCAAACCCATAGAAAATCTGTGGGCAGAACTGAAAAAGCGTGTGCGAGCGAGGAGGCCTAGAAACCTGACTCAAGTTACACCAGCTCTGTCAGGAGGAATGGGCCAAAATTCACCCAATTTATTGTGGGAAGCTTGTGGAAGGCTACCTGAAGCGTTTGACCAAAGTTAAACAATTTAAAGACAATGCTACCAAATACTAATTGAGTGTATGTAAACTTCTGACCCACTGGGAATGTGGGAAGAAATAAAAGCTAAATAAATCCTTCTTTCTACTATTATTCTGACATTTCACATTCTTAAAATAAAGTGGTGATCCTAACTAACCTAAGACAGGGAATTTTTACATGGATTAAATGTCAGGAATTGTGGAAAAACTGAGTATAAATGTATTTGGCTAAGGTGTATGTGAACGTCCGACTTCAACTGTATATATTTGTAATAGGTCATATTATGAAATTGTTTCTAGTCGCCAACAGATGGCAGTATATCGCCAGAACCTCATGAAAAAATAAATTAATATCTAACTTACTATTCATTACTACCTTAAGTTCTACTCAATAATACGTGTTTCACTACATACACAAGTGGTAAGTCAGGACTGATGATGTTGACTGATTTCCTCATATGAACTGTAACTCAGTAAAATCTTTGAAATTGTTGCGTTTATATTTCTGTTCAGTGTACATAATATATTGTCTTTATATTTAAAATTGTCTTTATAATTCACAAAATGTTAGGTTCCATAGGCTGTCCCAAAACAGACATGAAAATGAATTCTGACAGTGTAAAAGAGCCTTAGTTGACTCTAAAATGTTGTATTCTATACGCATTTGAAGAGAAAGAAGTTATGAATGTGTTTGTTAAGATTAAAGACTCTCAGGACCCTATTTACATTTTAGGGGACCCCACATGGGTCACGGAACCCCTAGTTTGGGAACCACTGTACTACTAACACCTCAATCACACCTACAGCGAATTGTGCAATTGGTACGCAGCATCATCTGGATGTGTGTGCAACAGAAGTTCAGCATTCTCCTTCTGCCACCATTTCTGTCAAGCCGTTTATGCATAACTTCGATAAATCCAAGGTATGCACCACACAGAACGTACTGCAACTGCCTCTGCAACGCAATGCTGCAAGTCAAACGCAGCGTTCCATTGGAAATTAATGTACAGTACTTCTGGTGTACCAAAATGCATTCACGCTGTCGGTGTGATCAAGGCGTAACCTCTCTCCCTGCTCGCGTCAATGCTTCCTCTCTCTGTGCATCTCCTTTACCTCCTTCATTACAGCCTGACACACCACACTGTCTGTCTCACTACTCTCAATAAAGAAAAGGAATTTTGTTATGATAACTTATTTCAGTCAACTGCTCATGCTGCGGTCAGGCTCCGTTCAACATTAGCTTCTAACTTCATCCTTCCAGTCAGGTAGTTATAGTTAGCTGCCTGGCTAATAGCCGGAGCCCTTGAGCTACCTAGCTAGACATCGGACTGAAATATCAGTGACAATTTACCAGTTGTACACTCATTCGCTGAGAGTCAGGGGTTGGTTTGTTTGGGGGATGTCTGTTGAAGTCAAGGGTTGTTAAAATAAGTCTCACTGTCAGTGACATCTCTCTGCTACTTGCCACTGTAGGTCTGGGCTGAGCTAGTTCGTTTCACCTCTCGGCCTATGTCGTGGGCGGAGTTTCCCGCTGGACAGAGTGGTGAATGAATGCGCTGCTAACAAGGCAAATCCGGGGTAGCAGACGAACATAACAAGCATACATTAATAATTTATGATTCCCCTTGTTCGCAGAGGTAGGCACGATTAGAACTCAGATCAAGAAGCCTTCAGAGCGGTGATCAACACGCAATAAGTGTGTAAATGATAATTAACAAAAACGTGAGTAAACGCTATTTCCCAAATAAAGAAGGTATAAACGGTGTTCACCCTCCACCACATCCCTGGTTAGGTCTGGCAAACCCCATTCAGAAACGTCAATATCCTGCAGGCAAGTTTGAATCTACATTTGCCTGGCTATCGATGTGACATTTGGCAGCGCCGAATCAGTCAGTTCTGTACCTGCTTGGCTGAGTGGCAGTGTAGGTGGAATGAGCAAGCTTGCCTGGCATCCAGAGTGGGAAACATGTGAGGAAATAAAACTCTGTAGTCTGCCTGGAAATTTATTCGGAAGACCCATACATTTTTCAAATATTTGTCATATTAACATATTTGAAAGTTCCCTGTTCTCCTCATTTTAATTCAAGTACTCTTCAAGGAACAACTTAAGAAAATGACAGATTTTCAAGGTATTCTAGTACTTGAATTTCAGAGTGCCAAATTCAAATACTTTAAGCACCTTGTGCAAACCCTAATATAGGGACAGACTGAGTGAATGGCTTGTTTTTAACATGTAGAATATACAGTTATAGTGTATTGGATAGGTTACTAACCTGCTTCAGTGCACACGTTCCTTAAATCAGCTCCATTAAATCCATCAGACAACTTCACAATGGCCTCGTAATCTGCAAATAAATTCAAGTTACAGCCCACCATGAAATTCACAACATGCAACTTCATTTCATCACAAAAATATGTCACATCCACAGCACACTATCCAGTCCCTAAATTCACCCATCTCTCCATGCTTAGTGATTGGTCCAGAGTGTATCTTCAGAATGTCCATCCGAGCCTGCTCATTGGGCAGTTCGATGTCTGTAAAGACAAAGCCAGAAGTTAAGATTTCTGCAGTTCCTTGTAATTTACCAAGTCCTAGTTATTTTTCAGCCACTTTCCCTGGCCCTTTGGGGAAGTGACTAGGTGCTGAAATGGAACCAGGACCAAAGATTTTTTGCAACATGATTATCTATGCTTCTCAAACCAGGATAGTTAAAAATCTCGAGAGGAAACATACGGATCTTGCGGTCCAGTCTCCCTGGCCTTAGAAGGGCAGGGTCCAGCGTGTCTGGACGGTTGGTGGCCATGATCATCTTCACTCTGTGCAGGGTGTCAAAGCCATCCATTTGGTTCAGCAGCTAGACAGGACAGACGAAAAAGTTGGCATCTTCAGTCGTAATTGGCTGATAAAACCAAGTGTTTACAGGTTTAGCCTTTAACACTTTGAGGCTCAATAATATGAGTAGCACCACAGTTGAGTTTCTAACCCAGAAGCCCAACACTTCCGGGAACAATTGCAAAGCAGAGGTCAATGAGAGAAGAGAAAATGTCTTCCTTAGTTCTAAAATAAATTCTCAATCTAAAAAGCACACAACCTATAGTACCTTCTCAAGGTGCCTCTACACCACAATTTCAATGATAGAGTTGAACCGCTAGGAGCAAAAAGACTAGATTTACTACTACTAAAATATTACCTTTGCAACAAACTGTGAAAATGAAAACTAGAATTCACTAGTTTCACTTGAACTAAGACATCTGGTCTTTGATGAAAAACATGTTTTTTTCATGAAAGTTACTCTATGTAGCTGAATATGTCTTTACTCCAACCTTGTGAAAGTGACAAACTGACACGTTTTCATTTTAGT
Organism: Oncorhynchus kisutch; assembly: GCF_002021735.2. Classification (NCBI taxonomy): domain Eukaryota; kingdom Metazoa; phylum Chordata; class Actinopteri; order Salmoniformes; family Salmonidae; genus Oncorhynchus; species Oncorhynchus kisutch. The sequence continues at coordinate 28,568,808 of NC_034180.2, read as the reverse complement.
CAAAAACAACTTTACATCGAAGGAGTGCCTTTGATTTGACGGCCTCCACATGCGCAGTTCGGCGAAAGGCGACCGTTAGATCCGATTATGTGTTTCTGCGCATGAGCGTGATCTGGGATTTCTATCAGGGAAGCAGTTTCTACATACACTACCGTTCAAAGGTTTGGGGTCACTTAGAAATGTCCTCGTTTCTGAAAGAAAAGCACATTGTTTGTCCATTAAATAACATCAAATTGATCAGCAATACAGTGTAGACAATGTTAATGTTGTAAATGACCATTGTAGCTTGAGTCGGCTGATTTTTAATGGAATATCTACATAGGCGTACAGAGGCCCATTATCAGCAACCATCACTCCTGTGTTCCAATGGCACGTTGTGTTGGCTAATTCAAGTTCATAATTTTAAAAGGCTAATTGATCATTAGAAAACCCTTTTGCGATTAAGTTTGCACAGCTGAAAACTGTTGGTCTGATTAAAGAAGCAATAAAACTGGCCCCCTTTAGACTAATTGAGTATCTGGAGCATCAGCATTTGTGGGTTCGATTACAGGCTCAAATGGCTAGAAACAAAGAACTTTCTTCTGAAACTCGTCAGTCTATTCTTGTTCTGAGAAATTAAGGCTATTGCATGTGAGAAATTGCCAAGAAACTGAAGATCTCGTACAACGCTCTGTACTACTCACTTCACAGTACAGCGCAAACTGGCCCTAACCAGAATATAAAGAGGAGTGGGAGGCCCCGGTGCACAACTGAGCAAGAGGACAAGTACATTTTTATTTATTTCACCTTTATTTAACCAGGTAGGCTAGTTGAGAACAAGTTCTCATGTGCAACTGCGACCTGGCCAAGATAAAGCATAGCAGTGTGAGCATACAACAAAGAGTTACACATGGAGTAAACAATTAACAAGTCAATAACACAGTAGAAAACGAAGGGGGGGTCTATATACAATGTGTGCAAAAGGCATGAGGAGGTAGGCAAATAATTACAATTTTGCAGATTAACACTGGAGTGATAAAAGATCAGATGGTCATGTACAGGTAGAGATATTGGTGTGCAGAAGAGCAGAAAAGTAAATAAATAAAAACAGTACGGGGATGAGGTAGGTGAAAAGGGTGGGCTATTTACCAATAGACTATGTACAGCTGCAGCGATCGGTTAGCTGCTCAGATAGCTGATGTTTGAAGTTGGTGAGGGAGATAAAAGTCTCCAACTTCAGCGATTTTTGCAATTCGTTCCAGTCACAGGCAGCAGAGTACTGGAACGAAAGGCGGCCAAATGAGGTGTTGGCTTTAGGGATGATCAGTGAGATACACCTGCTGGAGCGCGTGCTACGGATGGGTGTTGCCATCGTGACCAGTGAGCTGAGATAAGGCGGAGCTTTACCTAGCATAGACTTGTAGATGACCTGGAGCCAGTGGGTCTGGCGACGAATATGTAGCGAGGGCCAGCCGACTAGAGCATACAAGTCGCAGTGGTGGGTAGTATAAGGTGCTTTAGTGACAAAACGGATGGCACTGTGATAGACTGCATCCAGTTTGCTGAGTAGAGTGTTGGAAGCCATTTTGTAGATGACATCGCCGAAGTCGAGGATCGGTAGGATAGTCAGTTTTACTAGGGTAAGCTTGGCGGCTTGAGTGAAGGAGGCTTTGTTGCGGAATAGAAAGCCGACTCTTGATTTGATTTTCGATTGGAGATGTTTGATATGAGTCTGGAAGGAGAGTTTGCAGTCTAGCCAGACACCTAGGTACTTATAGACGTCCACATATTCTAGGTCGGAACCATCCAGGGTGGTGATGCTAGTCGGGCATGCAGGTGCAGGCAGCGACCGGTTGAAAAGCATGCATTTGGTTTTACTAGCGTTTAAGAGCAGTTGGAGGCCACGGAAGGAGTGTTGTATGGCATTGAAGCTTGTTTGGAGGTTAGATAGCACAGTGTCCAAAGACGGGCCGAAAGTATATAGAATGGTGTCGTCTGCGTAGAGGTGGATCAGGGAATCGCCCGCAGCAAGAGCAACATCATTGATATACACAGAGAAAAGAGTCTGCCCGAGAATTGAACCCTGTGGCACCCCCATAGAGACTGCCAGAGGACCGGACAGCATGCCCTCCGATTTGACACACTGAACTCTGTCTGCAAAGTAATTGGTGAACCAGGCAAGGCAGTCATCCGAAAAACCGAGGCTACTGAGTCTGCCGATAAGAATATGGTGATTGACAGAGTCGAAAGCCTTGGCAAGGTCGATGAAGACGGCTGCACAGTACTGTCTTTTATCGATGGCGGTTATGATGTCGTTTAGTACCTTGAGTGTGGCTGAGGTGCACCCATGACCGGCTCGGAAACCAGATTGCACAGCGGAGAAGGTACGGTGGGATTCGAGATGGTCAGTGACCTGTTTGTTGACTTGGCTTTCGAAGACCTTAGATAGGCAGGGCAGGATGGATATAGGTCTGTAACAGTTTGGGTCCAGGGTGTCTCCCCCTTTGAAGAGGGGGATGACTGCGGCAGCTTTCCAATCCTTGGGGATCTCAGACGAGATGAAAGAGAGGTTGAACAGGCTGGTAATAGGGGTTGCGACAATGGTGGCAGATAGTTTCAGAAATAGAGGGTCCAGATTGTCAAGCCCAGCTGATTTGTACGGGTCCAGGTTTTGCAGCTCTTTCAGAACATCTGCTATCTGGATTTGGGTAAAGGAGAACCTGGAGAGGCTTGGGCGAGGAGCTGCGGGGGGGGCGGAGCTGTTGGCCGAGGTTGAAGTAGCCAGGCGGAAGGCATGGCCAGCCGTTGAGAAATGCTTATTGAAGTTTTCGATAATCATGGATTTATCAGTGGTGACCGTGTTACCTAGCCTCAGTGCAGTGGGCAGCTGGGAGGAGGTGCTCTTGTTCTCCATGGACTTCACAGTGTCCCAGAACTTTTTGGAGTTGGAGCTACAGATTAGAGTGTCTAGTTTGAGAACCAGACACCTCAAGTCCTCAACTGGCAGCTTCATTAAATAGTACCCGCAAAACACCAGTCTCAATGTCAACAGTGAAGACGCGACTCCGGGATGCTAGTCTTCTAGGGCCTACGTATGCCTATGTAGATATTTCATTAAAATATATATATATATTTTTTTTTTTGCCATTTCCAGCTACAATTGTCTTTTACAACAACATTAACAATGTCTACACTGTATTTCTGATCAATTTGATGTTCTTTTAATGGACTTTTTTTGTGTGTTTTTCTTTCAAAAACAAGGACATTTCAAAGTGATGCCAAACTTTTGAATGGTAGTGTATCTTCATACTAAACCATCTTTGGTAGTACTTTGTATGCAGTTAAGCTTATAGTTGCTCTCTGTTGAGAGACTCACCTCCATCAGTGTCCTCTGGATTTCTCTGTCTGCAGACGTCCCCTCAGAGAAACGACGACCACCTGTTAAACAGACAAAGACTCATGTGTGTGTGTGTCTGGAACTCTATTGTTCAGTTAGTTTGTTGATTTCTATAGTCTGTAGCTCTAGTCATGTACCTATGGCATCGATCTCATCCATGAAGATGATGCAGGGCTGGTGGTCTCTGGCGTAGTTGAACATCTCTCGGATCAGCCTAGCGCTCTCACCAATGTACTTGTCCACTATGGAGCTGGACACCACCTTTAGAAAATTGCAGTCAAGCTGGCTAGCAACTGCTCTGGCCAAAAGTGTTTTTCCAGTTCCTGAAAAGCATGAAAAGAAAATACAGTAAATTAATAGGCACAGAATACTGGCTTCTGGAAAGCAACCCTCAGGCTAGCATGTAGTGCTATCAGAGAACCAGGCCAGTTGATCTCCTCACCTGGGGGTCCGTAGAGCAGGCAGCCTTTAGGGGGGATGATGCCCACCCTCAGGAAGAGCTCAGGGTTGGTCAGAGGCAGCTCAATCACCTGAAACAACATTTTCAAATCAAATGTTATTTGTCACAAACATGTTTAGCATATGTTATTGTGGGTGTAGCGAAATGCATCAACATCCATCCCTCTCACAATTGGACCATAAATATCTTCCGCACTCTCAATTTTATTTGCTCAACTCCTATATCCTCCCTCCTCTCTGGCCTCCATTTAAAATGAGAGGTGGCAAGTAGAGGGAATGTGGACAAAAATACACTTGTATAAAGTGAGACTCCTTCTCCAATTGTACGTCATCAGGCAAATTAAGTTTACAGGGTGGAATAAAGTGATAAAAAAAAAACATTTCGCTAGTTGTACAAAACATTTTATAGATAAAAGGATAAGTAGCATATCATTTTAAAATGTTTGCATGCTTTTTTCTTTCGAGAAAACAATAGCTGATTAAAAAGGCAGTGTATCTTCCGCGAAGGACTCAGGTAGGATAAACTTGTGCTTCCTCGCCAAAAGGAGTCTATCAAGGAGGTGAGGACCATTTTCCTACTAACGAATTGACACTCTCCTCGACCACTTATCGGTTTCCGGGTCACGGAGGAGAAAGGGCGGACTTTTCCCAAATGAGAAAAAGCCCCCAGAAAAAGCTAACTCTGTCCTGTATAGATAAAGTGTGTGTCTGTGCCTCACTGACCTCTCTGAGCTCTCTGATCTGCTCAGCCAAGCCTCCGATCTCAGAGTAGGAGACGCTGCCAGGGTCTTCATGAGACATATTGTACACAAGGGGGTCCACCTCTCTGGGAAGGTACCTGCATGGGGGAACAGCACACCGATATGTCATCACAGTGTGCCTTTGTTCTTACTGATTATATAGGTCATAGAGATGTCTTATAAGCAGAATATATATAATTTGTTTTTCTTAAAACGCTTTCAATAGGGAGACTGTTGCAGAAAGTCAGATGCAGGCTAACACAATACAATGGTGTTTTGCTTGGTAAACATATGAAATAATAAGAGGCATTATAGACTTGGGAAAGTATATCAACTCACCTCATGATAGTCAGAGTGGTCATATCCAATGCAACTCTAGTACCAGGTTTGAGCATAGCCTTGTCCAGCTGGGTGACAAAATATAAGGTTGGCACCTCAAGCATAATCAATATGAAATGGGAAGTGAAATACAAGTTGCAATGTTATTTGTAAATATTTTGTTGTGGCTATGGGTTTTCACCTACTTGCCGTCTGCATCCAACCACATATCGTGGGCCATTGGTTGCTTTGACAATGACTGAATAACACGAAAGGATAGAAGAAAACCCCACGTTACAGACAATATAATAAATGCAAGCTAGTAGGAACATTTAAACTTTTTCAGCCATGTAGGCCTAGCGGTAGATTCAACAAAACAACATCATATGCAGCAAAGGGATTTTCATTCTAATTTAGGACTTACATTTTTCCTCTGTAAGCTGCTTCAGGACCTCACCAACAATCTAGAGAGGAGTCAAGAGAGACCGTTGTAAATAAAATAAAAACCTATATCAAGGCTTCTGATGACTTGTGATTAAACTTGCAGTCACCTGTCCAACACTTTGTAGAGCTTTCAGATCATTTTCTGATTTTTCATACTGTTTCGTCTGTTCTCTCAGTTGTTCACGCACTGGAATGACAAACAAAAACAAATACAATGATTGACACTGACTACGTGGGTACCATCACATAGGCTGTCATCATCATCTGGTCGAACACTAGCTAGTTAGCTAGCTAACTAATGTTATAAAACTAGCTTGCTCGTTCGGGTGCGTCCTAAACATTGTGCATAAATAAAAGGTACATGAACAGTTACACACTAGATAGTTTAGTATAAATAACCTGGTGTTGAACTCATTTTCAAGGCTACAATAGCTATGTTGGTCTAGCTAGCTAGGTAACTGGAGAGGGTTACATTATGATGACAAAGCTACATGGACAGTTGTTGTGGCTGCTAAAGCCTGGCTATTAACAGAGACGATACATACATTCTTTCAAGCGTCCATCAATTTCTTTGTGCTCGAGCAATTTCTTTCTGTAATCTTGAAGACCCCTGTCTCTGGGATCCGCCATGATGCCTTGAAAAAACCGGCTCTGCCACGCTGAATTGTGGGATTGAAAGTTGTGACATCAGAGGAAATGTTTTGCCATGTTTACAGTATGTTGTCAGAGGAACGTCGTAATTCATTTTAAGTGGATTTAATTGTGCATTGATTTACATTGAGAACATGTGACATTTTTGTGACGACATTAATTCAAAACAACATATTATTAGTATTTTGTGGAGCTTTTAGAAATGCATTCAATTTACCGTTTACCCCAATTACTAATTTCGCGTTCAAGTGCTAGTCGGAACTCAGGAACTCGGTCATGTCCGATTTGCTAACTGGTTGAACGCGGAACGTGTATAACTACTATAACCGTTTAGCTTGTCCGATGTTTTCGAGTTTTAAAGTTACAAAAGCAATGTACCATGCCATAGAGGAATCATTTGAACACAATGGGCACAGTCTCAGGGGTCCTACATCAATCTGGGTTTGAGTCACAGAGGGCAGGGATGGTCAGTCAGTGGGGTGATGGAGATGAACAGATAAGTTATTTGATACAGGGGGTTACTAAAGGGTTGTGACAGTCAGGGTTTAAACTTTAGGTTGGAGAACTTGGTAAGACACCTTGGTTTTGGAGTGAACTAGGCCTATCAACCGCCCAAAACAATCGTCAAAGGGATAATTTGTTTGTTTTGTTTTACTTCTAAAATTCTAATATTTCTAACTGAGCTTGAACCTGTAGTTAACCGCAAACAATAGGATAAAACCAGAGTGGTTGGTTTCTCCCAGCGGAGTGGTGGCCACGGCGGCGCCCTCCACTGTTTGCTGGGAGCATTCTCAGGCCAGCTGTCAGGATCGCTGCTCCACATAAACAAATGCACATCTGGGCGGGCGAGGCGGGAGGCCGTCCGCACAATGTGTAAACGGACGGCCTTCGCCAAGCACCCGTCATCTTCTTGGCAACCTTTCCAAAAAGGCTTAAATTCCTTCCACGGAGCTCTGGACATTCCGTGTGCTGTTCTTTTTCTTATTCTCTTCTTCTTGGTCGTTGTTTTCAGCTGCTGGTCATTTTGTGTATACCCACCTTTGAGTTTGTGAGGTGAAGGGTCCTTGCACATTGCATGCCACAATGTACTTATACGCCTAAAGCCAGAGTGGTCAGAAACCCTGTAAGGGGTGTGAAGGGTCAGTTCAGCTCATCCAGATTGTGTGTGTCCTGTCACCTCTGACACTTGTGACACAGCTGTGTATCACTGAGATTGGTCACACTATCAGCAGTTAGAGAAGGGTAATACAAAGCTATATATTCAACGGTAATGGAGGTATCTTTGTGACTTCATGTTGGTATTTAGAATGCATGCAGTAACAGTGAATATGTGCATAACTGGTACGCCCTACATGCTTTTCAAGTTTAGTGTGTCTATGTTCATGCATCTGTGCTTGGGACATTTTTAGATAATTTCTGTGAGTGTGCAACTGTTTGTGTGCGTGTGTCTGCTGGGGGACATCCGATCCCCTCGTTCGCCGCATGCCACGCTTGCTTGCAGGTGGTCTGTCCCTGCTCGGGGCTGGCAGCAGATTTCATAGGAACGGAGCACTCCCCTGGACGCCATCATTGAGTCCACATGGCAAGCCGGAAAGGCACTCTGTGAACACTTGGCTGAAATATGTGCTTAGCCAGCCCCCCCTTTCCAGCCTGCTCGCTCGCTGGGCCTCACAATTACAAGCCAGCTACAAATGTTGGTAGCTGTCTTTAACCCGTTGGATGCCATACTGGAGCCCTCTGTTTTAATGACCTCTGTGGGTTCTTTAGTGAATAGTTGAAATTGCTATGGGGATATGAATGAAGGAGTCACACAGAAGGAGAAAGGACATCTATCTATAGAGGGGCCTTGGTCTGGAGAACTTTGTACATTAAGTTTGATTACTAAGTATTGCTTTTTTACTTTTTTAAATTAAAATTTAACCTTTATCTAACTAGGAAAGTCAGCTTAGAACAAATTCTTATTTACAATGACAGCCTGTGTATGTATGTTAGAGAGTGGTGGCGGGAGATACAGGGAAAGAAAGAGCGAGACGGAAAGAGAAAAAGTGAGCTTGGAGAGATGCCATTGCCTACAGCGCTTAAGACTGAGGATCACCAGCAGGCGGAGATGGTTCAGCTCCAGCCATCCTATTTTAATGTCCTCTCCACTTCCACAGACTATATAAACAGAAAGCATAAACCAAACATGTTTATGAAACAATTGTGAAATCTGTTGTACAGAGCTGAAGTTCAGCTAAGAATTCCATTCAACAACTTTAAGGCAGTGGCGTGTCCAGAATATTTTTGAATAGGGTGGCCAAGTGGGCAGCCTGGTCTCATAGACTAGACGTAACATAGTAAAAGTAAATTCGGGACACTCAAATTAGTGTGATATGTTACGTTTGCTATGGTTACATAAGACAGATGGTTACATAAGGCAAAAAGGAAAGTAGGGTGGTTAGTAACATGAATGTATAGCAACCCAAAGGTTGTTAGTTCGAATCTGACCATGGACAACTTGAGCATTTTAGCTAATTAGCAACTTTTCAACTACTTACTACTTTTTAGCTACTTTACAACTACTTAGCATGTAAGCAAACTCTTTAACCTAACTCCTAAACTTAATCTTAACCCTAACTTCTAACCCATAGCCTCATTAATGTTAGCCACCTAGCTACAATTTGTAACATATCATATGTTCAGCAAATTCGTAACATATTGCAGTTTTAAAAAATTCGTAACAAATCTAAATTGTAATTTGTAACATAACATATGAAATGGCCGATGTACATCCACAAATTAATACATACCATACAAAACTTAGCATACTATATGGTAGCCTAGTGGTTAGAGCATTGGGTCAGTAACTGAAAGGTTGTTGGATTGAATCCCTGCGCTGACAAGGTAAAAATCTGTTGTTCTGAGCAAGGCAGTTAACCCACTGTTCACTGTGGATGTCAATTAAAGCAGCCCCATGCACCTCTCTGATTCAGAGGGGTTGGGTTAAATGTGGAAGACACATTTCAGCTGAATACATTATTGGACAACTGACTAGGTATCTTCCCTTATATAGGCAGTTAACCCACTGTTCCTAGGCTGTCATTGAAAATAAGAATTTGTTCTTAACTGACTTGCCTAGTTAAATAAAGGTAAAATAAAGTAAAAAATATGGAGTGTCTCCGATTTACGTATAAAATAATATGAAATGCCCCGAGACAAGGTGGAGGTGGGGCACAGACCCAGTTTAGGGGGCCATAACATTTTGAACCTTAATAGATGCAATATTTAGGTTTTTATTTTCCTTGTTTTCATTTGTGTTTCTTGTGAAGCAGAATGCGTTGCATTCCATGTTTGAAATATACTGTATAAATAAAGCTTGATTTGATTTGATAAATCAATTCCAAAAAGTATTGTTACAGTATTTGCATTCAATGTCTGGATTTTATATAAGGGTTTTAGCATACAGCAGTAAATTCACTTGAAACTGCCATCCAGAGTGTGGTTTGTACCCATGACATTCGTGGGGGGGGGGGGTATTTTTCTCACGGGAACTTCAATGTGTGCACACGCTTGCGCGTGCACAAACATGATTTGATGTGCTTTATAGTAAAGATGTTATATAAATATAAAAATGTATTACCTTTTAATGTTTCATGAACACAACCTTAATGTTTTCATCTGATTGTCAAACAAATCACTTCAAAAAGTAGGTTAAGTAGGTTACCTGCACACGTTCGTCGACTGTACTCCAAAATAAGTGCAGCATCCGAACAGTGCGCTGTGCACCTGCCATTTGAATGGATATGGACATATATTACAAACCCCGTGTAATGATATTCAGCCTACAAAGTGCTTTCTCCGGATGCTTTCGTTAGGATGCTTTCTCGCTTCTTGGTCAAATGTATCAATATTTTCAGAGACGACCTATCAGATCTCAGAATTTCTGGGGTGTGCACTGGGGTGGCCAAACATATATCAGAGTGGGGCGTGGCCACCCTGGGCCGGGCCACCCCCTGGACACGCCACTGGTTCAAGGGGCTCAGTACATCTACCCTGTAAAAGGATGTCAGCTCTTTTTTTCAGAGTTTGTTTTAACTAAGAAACTTGCAAATTGCGCTGTGAGTCCAGGTTGGCTCGCAACCAAAGAGAGCAATACAAGATGGCACCGTACTGTATGACTGCCGTCTTGTGATCGCTGACCCAACTTTGCTATTTTGTGGCTTATTCATCCCCCTCCTCTCCCCTGTAATTATTCCCCAGGTCGTTGCTGCAAATGAGAACGTGTTCTCAGTCAACTTACCTGGTAAAATAACAGATACATAAAAACATACTGACACATTCATACTGATTCTTCACACACACACAGTAGCTTACTTACATCCTCGTGTTCTTCTTATTTCTATTTCTCTTGTGTTTTTGTCCTACTTTACTTTTTTATAAATGTTTTATAGTACTAATGATATTGAAACTCTATTTTTGGGGTATAGGAAATAAGAAAACCATTTTAACTGAATTGTGCACGTGACACTAAAACTTGAAACAACAAACCCAATTTTAAATTTGGAAACCAAGCCAGAGTAGGGCATCTTGAAACTGTTAGGAAACTATTCCAGATCTCTTAAACAGACCAAGGGGACTGTGTACATGTCCATAATTGCACGTCAATTTATGTACAAACACACGGTTTAGTCAAGCTCCTTTACAACCCCCACTACTACACCCCCCCCCCCCCACACACACACACACATACATAAAAGTATGTGGACACCCCTTAAAATTAGTGGATTCGGCTATTTCAGTCACACCAGTTGCTGTCAGGTGTATAAAATCAAGCACACAGCCATGCAATCTCCATAGACAAGCATTGTCAGTGCAATGGCCTTACTGAAGAGCTTAGTGACTTTCAATGTTGCACCGTCATAGGATGCCACCTTTCCAATAAGTCAGTTTGAGTTGCCCCGGTCAACAGTGAGTGCTGTTATTGTGAAGTGGAAATGTCTAGAAGCAACAAAGGCTCAGCCGCAAAGTGGTAGGCCATACAAGCTCACAGAACGGGACTGCAGAGTGCTGAAGCGCGTAAAAATGGTCTGTTCTCGGTTGCAACACTTACTACTGACTTCCAAACTGCCTCTGGAAGCAACGTTAGCACAAGAACTGTTCGTCTGGAGCTTCTTGAAACAGGTTTCCATGGACAAGCTGCCGCACACAAGCCTAAGATCACCATGTGCAATGCCAAGTGTCGGCTGGAGTGGTGTAAAGCTCGCTGCCATTAGACTCTGGAGCAGTGGAAATGCATTCTCTGGAGACTAATGAATTTGGCAGATGCCAGGAGAACGCTACCTGCCCCAATGCATAGTGTCAACTGTAACGTTTGGTGGAGGATGATTAACGGTTTGGGACTATTTTCCATGCTTCGGACTAGGCCCCTTAGTTCCAGTGAAGGGACATCGTAATGCAACAGCATACAATGCCATTCTAAACGATACTGTGCTTCCAACTTTGTGGCAACAGTTTGGGGAATGCCCTTTCCTGTTTCAGCATGACAATGCCCCAGTGCACAAAGTGAGGTTCATACAGAAATTGTTTGTTGAGATCGGTGTGGAAGAACTTGACTGGCATGCACAGAGCCCTGACCTCAACTGCATTGAACACCTTTGGGATGAATCGGAACACCCACTGTGAGCCAGGCCTTATCGCCCAGCATCAGTGCCTGACCTAACTAATGCTTGTGTGGCTGAATGGAAGCAAGACCCCACAGCAATGTTCCAACATCTAGTGGAAAGCTTTCCCAGAAGAGTGGAGGCTGTTATAGCAGCAAAGGGACCAACTCCATATTAATGCCCGTGATTTTGGAATGAGATGTTCGACGAGCAGGTATCCACATACTTTTGGTCATGTAGTGTAGATACACACTCACAGCCCCCCTCAGCCTTTCCACTGAGCAGTCCCATGCACACACACACACAACACATACACACCGCCCCCCGAATAAACAAGACCAGAGGAGCAAACAACAATTCTCAAACATATCAGCCTTCAGCTCGACAGCTTGTCCATGTTGTGGGACTTCACTGAGGACTATGGGTTCCTCAGGATTTATGTTATGTTAAGTTATGTTATGTACGTTATGTTATCTTATAATTTCAGTCATGGGAATACACTGTAAATGTGGAACTAGTATTTACTGTACTTCTCTCGATGATTGAGCCAAACATTTCACAAGTATGTTCTCAACTCAAAATCTCACCACCAAACTCTAAACTATACTAACAGTTGCTGGCTGGATTATGGTCATTGTGCAATAAAATGACAGGTGAAAGGTTATGCACAGTTCTCGACCAACCCCTGACCTTATGGTCCTGTTGTCCACCCAGTGCATTGACCATAACCCAACCAGGACAGGGTTCGGCTACTGTCTTGAGGTCTAAGGCATGAAGCAGCATACTGTATGTATGACACAACCATTCCCCATTCATGGGAGAGTGACCAAAGCAAACACAAAGCCTTGTTACTGTGGGGCTGTGTGGGCTGTTCCCCCGTGTCGTTCACATGTCAATGACCTCATGTTATGGAGGAGACAACAGACAGGCTTAACACACACACACACACGCACGTCCTTCCCCCTTCTACCCAACCTGCCTGTCTCCGGAACATTCTCCTCACTTAATTCATAGCTAAAGTAGAACTGGAGCGTTCTGGGAGTGTTTCTCATTAACAGGGGGCCTGCCTGGTCCCTGAGCTGCATGCTGTGAAGTTGTGTAAGTCCTCCGCTCTGCTTACTCACTCCAACGGAGGACCATAAGGACCATAAGAAGCAGGTGTTTGCTGATCCAGCGGCCCTTTGGTCCCCCTGCTAGGGATCCCTGGCCATTTTAGATGTGCTTTATTAGTTAGAGGGAGTGATCCCAGCTCTGGCAACACGCGCCTCTGGCCTGGTGGGACTTGCACCAGGGCTGGTGGGGCTTGCAGCTGTGCATGCTAGTCCTAACTAGCCCTGTATTTCTGTTGTTCTTTCTCTTCTACACACTCATTCGATAGTTCTCTCTGTCAGTCCATCTCTCTTATTCTCTTTTCTCTCTCTCTCTCTCTCTCTCTCTCTCTCTCTCTACTGTATGTTGATGTTCTCTATGACCCCTGACCCCTGGAGTTAATGACCACATCACAGAGACCTCTGCTCCGTACCAACACAGAGGCACAGGGAAGGGGAGAGGGTCGAGCTCTAAAAACAATCCTGTCTGACAATGGCCTCTCAGTCCTTGAAGGCAGGCATCTTGGATTTCTTCAATGGGGTGTTTTTGGAAAGCAATCATCCTGCATACAGAGTTGTATACAGTCACAGGATGAAAGAAAATACTAACCTTGAGTCAGGCAAGCACCTGTGAGGTGGATTACAGGTCAGCTCCTAGTCTCTGGGAAGTATCTCAGTGTTCTCCTTCCCTCTTCTTCACTCCCCTCTTCTGCACGTATCCATAAAGACATGACAGGTGAAAGGAACATGGTGGAGGCCTTAAGGCTTCCCATCCGGAACAGTTTGTGCATACTGTTTATTATGACAACATTTTGTGACGTTTTTTTTTCTCGTTTTGATCTTCGAAAAGTAATTTTCTCGGCTGTTCGTTCACATACAAACAAGTCTATGCCCCTACGTCGGTGATTTGTCAACAGTAGGTATTCTTCAATTGAGTGTTTGTTGTCATTCAACAAGAAAAATATTTGAGAAATACTGCAGATATCTTAGATTATTTTTGACTATTTTGAGGAAGTGTATACTGGCTTTGGCATCTCAAGATGGACAAACAGTACTATTGCCACATTCTTTTTGTTTTTTAAGCAAAGGTATTTTAAGGGAGTATCCGAGCACAATTGTTCAGTTTGGATAGCCAAATTTGGCAATGCGCTAGCCGTTTCGAAGCATGTAGAAGGCATTCGTTTCTAAGGATTGATTGAAACTGAAAAACACAAACATAATTTTTAGCACTAACAACATCTTATTAGGAAATGGACGAATAATGATTTTAATGCTAAAGATTATCTTCGTGTGTTTGGGAAACTGACCCCAGCTATTTCAAGGACGGAAAGGAGACAAGGAGTGTGATGGCCCTGGAGGGGATGGCTGCCGTCTAATCCGCTCTTAATCAGCCATGCTATTTGTTTGTTTTTTCGAGTTGTTTGTAAGTTGTTTTACACATAATGTTGCTGCTACCGTCTCTTATGACTGAAAAGAGCGTTTGGGCATCAGAACTGCAATTACTCACCTCAAATTGGACGAAGAGTTTTTCTTCAATGAGTCGGATGGGAAGGATATACTACAGACACCCGACCAGGCCCAGATCCCCGTCATTCGCTGGAGAAGGAAACTGAGATTTTGCGGAAAAAGATCGGGGTGCCTTGTGAGGATCAGGCGAAGAGTGGCTAATCTGCCTTTGCCTTCTGTCCTGCTAGCTAATGTTCAATCACTGGAAAATAAATTGGACGAACTGAAAGCACGTATATCCTAACAACAGGACATTAAAAACTAATATCTTATGTTTCACCGAGTCGTGGTTGAACGACGACATTAAGAACAAACAGCTGGCGGGTAATACACTCTATCGGCAGGATAAAACAGCAGCCTCTGGTAAGACACTGGGCGGGGCCTATGCATATATGTAAACAACAGCTGGTGCATGGTATCTAAGGACGTTTTGAGGTTTTGATTGGCTGTTGTAGAGTATCTCATAATAAGCTGTACACCACACTATCTACCTAGAGAGTTTTCATCTGTATTTTTTGTAGCTGTCTACATACCACCACAGACCAATGCAGGCACTAAAACCGCACTCAATGAGCTGTATAAGCAAACAGGAAAACGCTCATCCAGGGGCTGGGGACTTTAATGCAGGGAAACTTAAATGAGTTTTACCTCATTTCTATCAGCATGTTAAATGTGCAACCAGAGGGGGAAAAATTCTAGACTACCTTTACTCCACACACAGAGACTTGTACACAGCTCTCCCTCGCCCTCCATTTGGCAAATCTGTCCATAATTCTATCCTCCTGATTTCTGCTTACAAGCAAAAATTAATGCAGGAAGCACCAGTGACTCAGTCTATAAAAAAGTGGTCAGATAAAGCTAAACTATAGTACAGTTTTGCTAGCACAGACTGGGATATGTTCTGAGATTCTTCTGATGGCATTGAGGAGTACACCACATCAGTCACTGGCTTTATCAGTAAGTGCATCGAGGACGTCGTCCCCACAGTGACTGTACATACATACCCCAACCAGAAGCCATAGATTACAGGCAACTTTCGCACTGAGCTAAAGGGTAGAGCTGTCGCTTTCATGGAGCGGGACTCTAACACAGAAGCTTATAAGAAATCCCACTATGCTCGCTTTGAGGCAAGTAACACTGAAACATGCATGAGAGCATCAGCTGTTCCGGACAACTGTGTGGTCACGCTCTCCGCAGCCGATATGAGTAAGACATTTAAACAGGTCAACATTCACAAGGCTGTAGGGCCAGACGGATTACCAGGACGTGTACTCCGAGCATGCGCTGACCAACTGGCAAGTGTCTTCACTGACATTTTCAATCTCTCCCTGTCTGAGTCTGTAATACCAACATGTTTCAAGCAGACCACCATAGTCCCTGTGCCCAAGAACACTAAGGTAACCTGCCTAAATGAGGTTTGAAATGCTTTGAAAGGCTGGTCATGCTCATATCAACACCATTATCCCAGAAACCCTAGGCCCACTCCAATTTGCATACCGCACCAACAGATTCACAGATGATGCAATCTCTATTGCACTCCACACTGCCCTTTCACACATGGACAAAAGGAACACCTACGTGAGAATGCTATTCATTGACTACAGCTCAGCGTTCAACACTATAGGCAGTCTCATCGTTGTCGGTGATCAGGCCTACCACTGTTGTGTCATCAGCAAACATAATGATGGTCATGAGTGAACAGGGAGTACATGTGGGGACTGAGCATGCATCCATCAGGGGCCCCAGTGTTGAGGATCAGCATGGCGGATATACCTACCTTTACCACCTGGGGGCAGCCTGTCAGGAAGTCCAGGATCCAGTTGCAGAGGGAGGTGTTTAGTCCCAGGATCCTTGCATACAGAGGGTGGTGTGGACAGTCCAGTACTTCACTGGGGCCAAGCTTCTTGCAATCCAGGACCTCTACTCCAGCCAACCTAGTCATAGACTGTTCGCGCCAAGTCTAGGTCCAAGAGGCTTCTAAACAGCATCTACCCCCAAGCCATAAGACTCCTGAACAGCTAATCAAATGGCTACCCAGACTATTTTCATTGCCCTCCCCTTCTATGCTGCTACTCTCTGTTATTATCTATGCATAGTCACTTTAATAACTCTGCCTAAATGTACATATTACCTCAATTACCTTGACAACGGTGCCCCCGCACATTGACTCTGTACTGGTACCCCCTGTATAATATTGTTATTTACAGCTGCTCTTTAATAATTTTTATTCTTATCTCATTTTTTTTTTGTTATTTTCTTAAAACTGCATTGTTGGTTAAGGGCTTGTAAGTTAGCATTTCACTGTAAGGTTAGGGTTGTATTCGGCACATGTGACAAATAAAATTTGATTTGACATTAGACTATTGAGATGCTCCCAGTCCCTACGTGTGGGTGCTTGATCTGTTCACCACTGGAGGGCAGTGTCTTCCAATGTGATGAGGTGTGTCCTGACTGCCCCAGTGCACTACCCACCTCTTTCCTGGATGGATACAGCCATAAGAATGTGTGAAAAAGACCAGAGACAACTAACAGAGGTGTTGTCATACCAGATCTCAGAAACACAGAGAGGTGGCAGTGTTGTATTATGGGTGCACCTCAAAGAGAAAGGGAGTCCCGCCATTCTACAGTTCCACAGAATGACAGAGGAACATGTTTGCTCATGCCGCAGGACGCAATGTTTTCAGAGGAAAAGCAGGAGCGATGAGAGTGAGGTAGAGAAAGGGAGAGATGAGGGAGTCTGGTGGCCACATGTCCCTTCTTTTGCTCAGTGCATGGTTATTGCAGGGTAGGGTTTCATGCTAAACATCCACAGAGAGGCTGAAAATAAACCCTCTCCAAACACAGGGGCTGGGGGGTGTTGTGGTGAGGACAGGCCCAAGACAACCCCCCAGCCAAACCTCTACATCCTCAGCTTTAGCTCAATTAGACTGCCTATACTATAGTATACTCTCCTGAACCCCCTTGTCCCAGCCGCATATAACCCCTGACACACACACACACACACACACACACACACACACACACACACACACACACACACACACACACACACACACACACACACACACACACACACACAAGGTAGCATGTATTTCAAATGTTAGGCCAAAACATATGGCAAAAAACTTTGTGTTTATTTGACCCAAATAGGCCTGCAGTTTTGTGGGAATATTCTGTAAAAGGAGTAAGACAATGGCAAAAGGCCTAATCGTAGTGATCCTCAACCAAAGAGATGCACACATACCAGACAGACAGTGTTAAAGGAACACTGTGCAACATTAGCAGCCTGTAAAACATGGAAAAAAGACGTTAATTGCCGTTTGCCGTCCTTTGAAATTCTTCTACTCTTCTGAAGAACACGTTCCCCTGCCAAAAGAGAAGTCAAAGTAGGAGCGGAGTTGGGGAACCACATCAAACAGACTTTGATTATGAATCTGTCAGCGTTGAAGGGCTATTACTATAGTAGCAGCTCTGTGCCTTAGGGAGGAACCTGTCAATATCCTCATTAAAGGGCCTTCACCCTCACATGACTTTTAGCTGGTTCACTCGAGGCACTGCAACTGTCTCTGTTTCTGTATGCTTTTACATAATCCAGGCCTCAGAGCTTTGTGCTGCAAGCTGGATCATATGTAAGAGAGAGGGGCAAGAGTGTGTGTGAGGGTGTAAGTGTGTGTGTGCACTGCAGTGTGAAAACCTATGTCCATGAATGTGTATTGAACATGTGTATGCATATGCACATGTGTGCGTGTGTATGTGTCTACGGTGTGTGTGTGTGTGTGTGTGTGTGTGTGTGTGTGTGTGTGTGTGTGTGTGTGTGTGTGTGTGTGTGTGTGTGTGTATGTGTGTGTGTGTGTGTGTGTGTGTGTGTGTGTGTGTGTGTGTGAAGGGATAAGTGGGGGTGGTGGGGTTGAGGGGGGATGAGGGGGTTATGGAGGGGGGACAGGAAAAAGAGTGAGGGAGAGGCGAGAGGTGAGGTCTCAGGTTAGGGGGGCGGTAATGATAAACAGTGTTTGTCTGGATAGTTCGACTGAGTGAAATAAAAGAGAAAGAGAGAAAGAGATACTTTGCTTCTCTCCTGTCACCACACTGTTGCTTTTCTGTGCCTGACCCAATTGAGGTGTTGTAAGATAGCTCCTTTCTCCCCTCCTTAACGCCTCTTTTATTTCCGATAGTTAACTGATATGACACACTCACTGATGACAGTGGCTAAAAAATATATGATTGATGGTTACATTGAGGAAGTTATTACATAGGAAGGATGCATTTCTGAGAAATTTGGATGAGAATATTTGATTTCAAGTCCCACCCTGACGCAGTGATTATTCAATCCCACTTAATAACATGATCTCCCTCTCTAGCTCTGCTTTGACACAGACTCACCCATTCACCTCAAAGTCTCTCTCTATGTTTCTGTCTCTATCTTTCTCGATCTCTTCCCCCTGTATTTCCTTTCCTCTCAAAACAGCAGAGGCATATCAACCATCTCTGTCTCTGTCTCTCTCTGTTTCTCTCGCTCTTATAGAGCTTGTAGAGTCTATATACATGTCGGAGCTGCCCCCTCCTCTCTCTCATTGGGCCAGACGGCCTGACCCTGACATTCTGAAATTGATTCACAAGAAGCTCTCTATGCCCCATGGCTCTTTGTGTGTCCTGGTGGGTCCGGGCCGGGCAGTATATTACATGACCTGTGTTCAGAGAAGAGAAGAGAAGAGAAGAGAAGAGAAGAGAAGAGAAGAGAAGAGAAGAGAAGAGAAGAGAAGAGAAGAGAAGAGAAGAGAAGAAAGACAGCCCTTGTGTTGAGAGACTTAACCTTTAGTGCCTCTATGGTGAGTAGTGCTATGAGACACTCTTTGTTCCCCCTTGTTCCAATCGTCTGATCTCTGATGTACTCAGTGACCAGGGGTGTGTGTGTGTGTGTATGTGTGTGTGTGTGTGTGTGTGTGTGTGTGTGTGTGTGTGTGTGTGTGTGTGTGTGTGTGTGTGTGTGTGTGTGTGTGTGTGTGTGTGTGTGTGTGCGTGCATTTGAAACCCTTCTGATGGTTCCTCCGGTGCACTCCAGGAAACGTTTGTCTGTGCATTGGGTGAGTTCCTCCAGATGTTGTCGTAATTCTGGTGGACTGTGTGTGTGTGTGTGTGTGTGTGTGTGTGTGTGTGTGTGTGTGTGTGTGTGTGTGTGTGTGTGTGTGTGTGTGTGTGTGTGTGTGCGCGCGCGTATGTGCTTGCACGACTGTGTGTGTGTGTGTGGTGGGAGGGGGTGTGGAGGGGCATGTTCCAATTAGCCATGGGTAAACTGTTGATGTAAAAGTAGCTAAAGCTAACATTTACAGGCCATGACTCTATGACGTTTCCAATTGCTCAATCCTATTCAGGTCTACATAGCTGAATTATAAGGCTCTTTCATTCAAGAGGCTGGCTGGCTGTCCAATCAAATGTACTATTATTTAGTAGTGTCATTCACCTCGCGCAGTGTCCCTTTTGGCTCCTGAGAATGGGGTTGGCATCATTCATTTAGTGTAGAGAGTGTCCATTTTGGCTCCTGAGAGTGGGGTTGGCTTCTGGGACATCCTCTCCCTTCTCATTCAGCAGATAAGACATACCCTCTGTCTGGACGTTGCCTCTGTTCTCTGGTCCGGCTCCAACATTCACATCCCTGGCTCTGGTCTTTAATAGGTCCAGCTCTCTCAATACAGTCCATTCATTCAGCTAGCCACTAATTGGCTACGGAAGAGCAGACAGTTACAACAGGAAGTAGTTCTCTCCTCAGCCTTCCATGTTGCACCTAATCCGCTAATGTGCATTTCCTCACTGAAAGGCCGTCTGGACTTGCCTTCCTGAAAATGATACCTCAGAAAAATGACCAAATCCATACTTTCACAAACCCGGTGGGATTTTCCTAGAGATTTTTTTTTGTCTTTACAGCTTCCCGAGAAAAAGAACAGTAAATGAGTTGTGAATGTAAATACCTGTGGATATAGGGGGGAAAACATCAAGGAGATTTGTGTAAGACTCAATGGTGGAGAGAGACACAATGAACCAGTCAAAAGCACAGGAAATGTCAGGATGAAAATACCTGCATGTGCCCCAAACAAATAAGGAGGACAATGGGACTGTGTCTGTGTTTGTGTCTGTGTCTGTGTCTGTGTGTGGGCCTGATGGCGAGCAGGCTGTTCATGGCCATTCTTCACCAGGCTTCTTATCTCCAAGTAATTGTCTGACATCTTCTGTCCATTTCTCATCTGGGCTAAAGTTTAGCCAGAGGCCTCTGCGCTACGAGTCTGGAACAGAGTGCAGCCTAAATCCCCAAATATCCAACCGACAATGTGATCAAAGACAATAAAATCGTTTTAATTTCACCCATTTTCTTCCTCTTTCTTGAATTCATTCTCATATGCTCCCCCCTTTTTGTCCCTCTCCTCCCTCTTCCTCTTATGTGTTCATGTGTTTCACTCTGTCTGTATGTCTGTCTGTCTGTTTGTCTGTCGTTCTATCCCTCTCACACACCCTCCCTCTCTCTTCTATTAAGACAGATGGGATCTCTCAAACCCAAAATGTTCTGTTCTGTTCTCTTCACTCCTATTGTTTGCAGGTGGGCCAAAAGTAGAGGGTTGAACAGCAGATCTGAAGCTCATATTTATCAGCGTGTGCACACAAAAAAAGATACACCTTGCAGGGTGATTTATTCACGTTCTGGAGCTAGTAGTGTTTCCCTCTGAACCAGGACTCGGGTGACTGCTGGCAATGTTGAATTTTGGATAAGAGTCATGACCCCTAAAAGGTAACACAAGAATATGTGTGGTAAGTCGCATGATGACTGTGATCTTTTTTTCAGTAGCCTTCCTACACTGACAGGCTAAGTGTGTGTGTATATGCATGTCTCTCCTCTAGCAAGTGTGTGTGTGTGTATGCTGTGTGTATGTGTTCTCCACATCTTATCCCAGCACTCCTAGGAATTCTAATCCCCCTCTCCCTCTGAAGAGGTGCACTTGAGCTGTGACCTCATTTAGGAGGCGAGCACCTGTAGAGTGCAAACAATTATCTGATTAGTGGCAAAAGGACAGTCTCACCCTACCTACCTACCTACCTATACCCCCCTACCCCCCAAATAGGCTTTGGTTTCTCCCAGGTCCTACATCTAAGACGGGGGAGTATTTGAGAGGTGTGGTAGCACTCTAAAGGAGAGAGGAGGAAGCAGAGAGATCAATGGTGTGACAGAGCTGGTTGACAGAGCTCAGACAAAAAGGGCCTTTTTCTCTCAGACAGCCGGGTGCAGCCCATACACACCTGGACAGGCAGAGTAGAGGGGAATCACAGGGAGGGAGGGAGGCTAACCGCGCTTCAACGCTACACTGCCACCTGGGAGTGGGGGGAAGGAGGTGAGGGGGGAGATGAATGTGACACACACACAAGCGTGCAGACACACACACAAGGAAGCAGACACAAACACACTGTATGCTTAAACACACCACCCAAGACAAACAATGTTTGAGACCACTAACCCTATCAGGACTCCACCCCTGTATCATATAAATATATACAGACACACAAACCGCACAAACACACATACTGTACATACATGCCGATCTACAGAAACATAAACACCACCCATCGTCCCACCACCCCACCCTATAGAATACAACACAGGAGGTTATCGGCACCTTAATTGAAGAGGACGGCCTCATGGTAATGGCTGGAGCGGCATAAGGGGAATGGTATCAAATACATGGTTTCAATTTGTTTGATGCCATTCCATTTGCTCTGTTCCCGCCATTATTATGAGACGTCCTGCCCTCAGCAGCCTCCTGTGACAGAAACACACATGCCACAAAACACTCGTACACACATGATACACAGAAACGTACACTCAACCTCTCCCCACACATTGGCCTATCGGTGTGGGGCTGCTGCATGCATGGGAACCAGGGTTTGGGGTGCTGCTGTGCTGCAGGAGCTGTTTGAAGCCAGCTGTCACAACCTGACAGGCTGTTGTTTTAGAGGCCTTTGGTATGGCCGAGGGGGCCAAGGGGAGAAAAACAACACCAGGAATGTGTACAAGTCAGGACCCAACAATAAATCCTTCGTCCATTTCCTCTCTCTCCCACTGCAGACTGGGGAGGGTAGCAGGGTCGGCTGAGGAGGGGAGCAGGGACGTGGGAGCAGGGAGCAGACTCAAGTCGATACTCAGGCTATGGGACTACATAGCCACTCTTCTCTCTCTCTCTCCCTCTCTCTGATGGTCATTTTCTATCTTTATCTTTCTCTCTCTCGCTCACTCCCTCGCGCTCTCTCTGTCTCTCTTACGCTCTCGCTCTCGTGTGTCGCCACTCGTAGTCTGTTTATCACTTCTGAAGCAGTGCTCAGTCAGAACAGGCACACATAAACAACTGCTCAGAGAGAGAGCAAGAGAGGCGAGAAGAAGGACAGACAGACAGACAGACACACACACACACACATGCACACTCCATGCTACTGTAGATAGTGAGACATGAGAACATCCTGAGGCAGACAAGTGTAGACAGACATAGAACAAAAACAGCAGGCCTGTTGCATCCTGGAAAATCCTGGTTGTGTTTCCAAGCTGCCCTACAAGGCTGTTCTTCCCTACCCTTCGCCCACCGCCCACCACCCCTACCACGCACAACCTAGGGTTCCTCTCAGAAGAGAAACAAAACCATCAGTAATGTCCTATGGGTTCAAAGCACACTGGAGCCATGGAAACGGTCTGTTTTTGTACTTTTTGGGAGGGGTGCTCAGTGTATGTATATGTGTTTTTACAGTATTTGTGTGAGATAGTGTGCATACATGTGTGTGGTGTTCACTCCATCCCTGAAACACACACACACACACACACACACACACACACACACACACACACACACACACACACAACAAAGCCATGTTCCGTGACCCTGGTGGTCTGCTAAGAGCTCCAGGCCAATACATCATCCTCCTCAACACTCGGCTCACTCCTCTCCCTGCTTTGAACTGAGCACAGTTCACTGAGCTAACTACTGCCGCTCTATAGGGATACATACAGAAACCCCCACAATCACCCCAAACTATGTGGAGTAACTTTATGGGGCTCTCAATGGAAAAATCAACAGATGTTTAAGGCAGGGTCTTTGTTTTTTTATACCTACTATTGTTTGGTGAGTATGTCCTCTCCTCCTTTTCTCTACTGTATATTTCAGTCATTGGTTTTACGGTTGAATATCCGATTACTTAAACAGCCATACCCTGCCAGTGGTCTACATTGCCTAACATGACTGTGGCTGGGATGAGCATTCGTTGAATAACATAGGGACTGAGGGTTTTGAAAGCCATGCTGTAAATATCTTTGGCTAGCGAGAGCTCTCCAACATTCTCAATGAGTAATTAAGTGTCTGAGTAATTCCATCAGCAGGCCACAGAGAAAGTCTTCTCCGAGAGGAATGGTGGAGTTTACGCAATTACTCTGCTATGTTTCCTCTGGAATGGTTGAGGATGTGATGTGTGCGTGTGGGGGGCTTAGAGTGTTTTGATGCCTGCTTAGCTTCGAGGTCAAATGGTGTTGCCCTCACTCAACTACACTCTTAGAAAAAAGGGTTCCATAAGGGTTCTATGGCTGTTCCCATAGGAGAACCCTATTTTGGTTCCAGGTAGAAGGCCTTTTTGTTGTTGTTGAAGAGTGTACTTGAGCTCACATCTTCCTTGACCATATGGGTAGCGTGGTTACAGCGGGCTCACTAAAATTCTAGAATGAGCTATGACTAGGGGTCACGTAATTTCGTCAGCCGGTGATTGTCAAGCAAATAACTGTCGGTGTCACGGTAATTGAGCCTTAATTAACATAAACACATTTAGCATCTCCTGGCTTCCAAACATAGCCTACATAGCCTACAAGGAATGTCTACATTTCAAAAGTCTAATAAATACATGTAATATAGCCTACACCTTCACAATAAATCCATTATTTGCTTTAGACAGGTCTGAAGAGGCATGATATGAAGAAAATGTAGTCTATTTCAGAAGAACAGAATAGCACACTCTGAGTTGTCCTTATGTTAGGTCCTGATCTGGCAATGCCAAATGGCTGTGGGCTACACTAGTTCATTTAGCAGACAAGATTAGCTTTTTTTTTATAAAGCTGAATAAAATAGAAAGGATATTTTCTCCAAACGATTTGAGGGAGTGCGCACATAACGCTGTTCTGTGTTGAGCGCTTAACAAAGAAATAGGTACTCCTATATGCTTAATTTAGAGTTATTAATGTAACTTAAGTTCTACAAATGTTGGGCTATATGTTTTTATTTTTAATACATTGTAAGGCTACATGATGCGACTCTAATGATGATTTGAAAAAGGTTTATTGAAAGGCATGAGCTCTGCTTTGTTTTTTGCACAGGCTGTACACACTAGAATTTCATGGCGGCATCCCCTTTGTGTGGCTGTAATGCACCCTAAAAATATCAATGCCTTCTGCGGCCAGTGGCTGTTGTGCCCCTCTTCCTGAGTGCTGAGCAATCTGAATCACCTCTCACTCACTATCATGTGATCAGGTCTTTCTCACAGGCTATAAGTGAAGACCAACACATCAGGGATGCAACTGCGTGAGTCCTTATCCAATTCTGAGGCGCATATTGAAAATATTGGAAGAACTGTTCATATTTACTTTTCATCATCCATCAAGATGAGTAGGCCTAACAAACAGCAAAAGCATTAGCCCATGTCAATCTACTATCCCCATAGTACAAAAGTCGACCTATTCTATTCTGTGTGAGAAATAAATATTCCAGACATAGTCTGGGACAGTGGTGGGATGCGATAGATCCCTAATTAATACAACCACTAGCATCAAAAAACGTTTTTACGCAATGTGGCTGAAGCAACAGATCGAAACATTTAGCCTATATCTTCACATTATAAGCGCAGCAATGTGCACATGGTAGTAGGCTATAAGCAGGAATGTTCCATTAGAGGAAAACACCATTATCAAAAGTGACCACAAATGCAATTATTCTGTAATGCTTTTATTATAAAAGGAACATTTGTGGTGAATATTATCTTCCCCAAACTTGAAACTCACGCGCTGCTTATGTATGCCAGTTAGGATCTACACTCCTTGTAAAGGGGAATAATGTGCTTCATTTTAAGAAGTTATTTGAATCAAACCTTATCAAAACATATGGGCTATGGGCTAGACTACATGATTAGAAAAAGTGTAACGGTTTTCCTCCTCTTCTGAGGAGGAGTGGGAAGGATCGGACCAATATGCAGCGTGGTAAGTGTTGTCATTTTGTTAAACTGAACACTACAATACAAAGTAAACAAAAAAGAACAACCGAAAAGGTTCCGTCTGGTAACTAATACAAAGACAGAAAGCAACTACCCACAAGCCATAGTGGGAAAACAGGCTGCCTAAGTATGGTTCTCAATCAGAGACAACGATAAACAGCTGCCTCTGATTGGGAACCATACCAGGCCAAACACAGAAATACAAAAACATAGAACAACACATAGAATGCCCACCCCAACTCACGCCCTGACCAAACTAAAATAGAGATATAAAAAAGGAACTAAGGTCAGGGCGTGACAAAAAGTCACACAAAAAAGGCATTGTTTCCTATGCTGGGCATCATTCACAAGTGATAGGCTAATATTGTCACCCATCAGACTATTCTTGATTTAATCTTGTTGTTACATATACTAAATAATATATGTGTGAAATGTGTTTTGATTTAGAATGGACCATTATCATGCACCTGTATGGAAACAGGGGCAGTGGGAAAAAATACATGTCATCTAACCGCTTTTCGAGGGGTTCATTTTCATGCCAGCCAGGTAGGCTATACTCCTGTTGTAAATATAAGCAATGTGCTTAATATCAGGAAAGATGAGAAATAAATATAGTCGGCCCTGCCTATAGAAAGATGATTGGATCCTCTTCTTAATAGAGCCATCGCTTTGTTTTCTCTCGTGCAATTGCATAGCCTATAGAAATGTTGCGTAACATGATCTCATGGGCTCTCATTAAGTGTTTGATTAGATTCTCAATTACATTTGCATTGATGTCAAAGTGATTAGAGAGACAATAGAATGCTGGGTACCAGGCAGATAGTATGTTTGGTAGGCTACTACTGACCAGCAGCAGCATCAGAGCTTGGAGAAGCCTAATTACCGTGACTAAACCGTCACGTGGAATTTGACTGCCTTCATGACTTGTGACTGCCTGTGTGGCGGTAATACGGTCATCCGCAACAGCCTTAGCTATGACCCCGTTTTTGTGGTTATGGAATATTCTTGCACCACTGACGTGCTGCTCTGTGTAAGAGAGGAAGGGTATAGGTAAAAACAAATGTCCTCTGTATATGTGAGGCCTGTACAGAAATGCTAACAGGGGTCTTCTGAGCTTAGGTCTCCATGTCAGTGCCTGAACCCCCTTTTAACTGCCCTCTCACTCTCCTCGGAATTCATAGTAGTTGGATCACTCCAGGATTGACCCTGGGCCCCAGGGCTGCCCCGTAGTGCAGGCTGGGGGTCCCCACACACCCCCACCCCAGCCTTGGGGGTCATCCCTAACACCTCCCCAGGCCGCCCTGTCAAGTTAGGACCTATGGGGACCAATGTTAGCAACCCCACTCCTCTGGCTCTCTCCTCTCCAGGAAACAGGGCCCTACTCCTCCACCACTCTGGCCGCTGCAGCGCTTGACAGCTAATATTTGTCTGCCAAAATCTGTGTCTGTAATCCGTACTTCCACGCAGGGATCCCGTTACGGCCTGTCTTGAGTATGCCAGCTGTTCAAACATGGTGATTAATTAAAGGAATTCTGTTTGTAAAACAATCCCCCAACCTCTCTCTCTCTTGGCCCCGTTCACCAATTCCCCCTCCCCTCCCATCCTCTCCCCTCGTACCCCCAGCTCTGCCTCAGCCTCGGCCCGGCGAGCGGTCAGCCATTATTAAGACCCCCAAGCGGCAGAGCGAGCGGTCTCCTTGCATTAAGCATGATTCTCCCAGAGGTCCCCCACATTAGCAAGACAAACATCTCAGATGGCGGAGAGGGGAGGGGGTGGTAATGGAAGGGAGGATTGGACCTCTCAGGCTAGCAGGACAGCAGATGGGTGGGAGCCTGTAGAGTCGGGCTAGTGGTGTGGTTGTTAGATGTATGTTTTATTGCTCCATTCCTTAGCAGGTGAGGTCTCTTGTTGCTGATTGAAACTGGACGTTCTCTTTTGCCCTCCCTCCTCCGTCTCTCTCTCCCTCTTGCTTTCTCTCTCCCCCTGGTTCTCGTGAGCAGTGCAGGTGCTTTCTATTCATCATGAGTGAGACAGATGCCTCAACTCTCATCAGGCCATGGTAAGCGGTGACCTTGCTCATTCACACCACGCTGCAGCACCAGGGCCAGAGGTCACATGGGCTTCAGCGGCACCCTGGCATCTGTCTGCACACACACACGTGCAAATGCGAACACTCTAACACACACACTCGCACAGCTGCCTCATCACAGGGACCCCAGAGCACATAAAAGTCTAGCCTTGGAGACACCAGAGAGTAGGGTGTCCAATCAAAAACACATCTTTTGACCAATGGGTACAATTGTGTAATCGTGTAGATAATCTTCAAAGAAAACCAATGGTTCAAACCTCATGTCTCTATCATAATCCATTCAAAAGTTATTGGAGTTTTTATCCTTATAAAAGGACAAAACTAGAGTGACTAACCAGAGAAAAATGTGGTCAGAAATCAGGAAAATGTCTATAGCATCGCATAAGCTAGGCTGGATGCTGTACGAGAATTAAGGCTACCTGACAGGCTTTCTTTCCTGTTGAACTCATCATCTTTTGATATCAATTTTGAGACATGATGTAGTATTTTCATATTTTAGACAGTTCTGGTCTTTTTCGAAGATTTCTCACAAAACAAATGTATCTATGAAATGTCAACAGAGCGCTGAGCGTATAGCAAGATTATTATCTTCAAAGCCTTTTTCATTTAATTCAGCTCGTGTCATCCTAATTTGACTTTTTGTGACTTGCGGAAACAACTTTGAAGACACTTTGAAGACATGCAAAATCCTCAAAAGTGGCTGTGAGTAAGCTGCATCGCTCTGTCAACAGAACTCAGTGCTTATTACCAGGGGTATTAGGTTACGAAATACGACTTTTTGGATATAATGTTAATGATATGTTAAAGAAGACACCACTGAATGATTCAGAACATGAAGAATTATATTTATCTTGGTAAAATATATTTGATAAAGTAAGGAAGTGAAATGTAATCACCAAAGTGTGTTTTCATCTACTCTGGGCTGTCACGCCCTGACCTTAGAGAGCCTGTTTATGTCTCTATTTGGTTTGGTCAGGGTGTGATTTGGGTGGGCATTCTATGTTCTTTTTTCTATGTTTTGTATTTCTTTGTTTTGGCCAGGTATGGTTCTCAGTCAGGAACAGCTGACTATCGTTGTCTCTGATTGGGAACCATACTTAGGTAGCTTTTTCCCTCCTATGTTTTGTGGGTAGTTGTTTTCTGTTTAGTGTTTTCTGCACCTGACAGGACTGTTTCGGTTTCGTTATTCACTTTGTTATTTTAGTTTCAGTGTTCAGTTAAATAAAAGTCATGAACACTTACCACTCGCGCTTTGGTCCGATTCCTCCTCATCAGACGACAACACCCGTTACATGGGCAGTCACTCTACAGAGAGGTTGGAGTGCTCACAGGACGTATGTGACTCACCACCTGGATTCGTTCTTTTGTAGCAAAATTTTAAATGTGATTTCTTACATTGGTAAAAAGTAGAGACTCAGAGCTACAACGTGTTATATCGTACACTGCATTTCTGAGGAACAATGGGGGGGCTAACTTGTTAACTTACTTTTGAGAAGGGCCTTTGAATGTTTTGGTACCAATTGGAGAACTCTCATTTGTCTACACCCATTCAGCATTGTTCACACCCTCTTAAGCCAGCCCCACCCATCTCTTTAACGATTCACATGTGAGGTCAGGTGCTAAACAGTGAGCAGTGTAGTAAAGATTAAGAGTAAAAGTGGTAGTAGCCTATAATAAGGAAAAAGTGTCCAGATCAAAATATTTTATAGATATTAGATGACGCTTACCCAGACACACTTGTCTAAATTGCTATAAAAATGCTATAACCCCCAGCCACATCCAGTGGTGGAAAAGGTCATACTTGAGTAAAAGTAAAGATACCTTAATAGAAAATGACTGAAGTAAAAGTCACCCAGTAAAATACTACTTGAGTACAAGTATTTGGTTTTAAAAATACTTAAGTATCAAAAGTAAACGTATAAATCATTTCAAATTCCTTATATTAAACCAGATGGCCTAATTGTTTTTATTTTTTATTGACGGATAGGCAGGTGCACACTCCAACACTCAGACATAACTACAAAAAAAGCATTTGTGTTTAGTGAGGCAGAAGGGATGACGGGGGATGTTCTCTTGATAAGTGTGTGAAGTACTTTGGGTGCCAGGGAAAATGTTTGGAGTAAGAAGTACATTTTTTTTCCGGAATGTGGTGAAGGTAAAGTAAAAGTTGCCAAAAATATAGATAGTAAAGTAATGTACAGATACCCCCAAATACAAAAGTAGTATTTTACTGAAGTACATTACACCACTGCCCAAATGCCTTCACAACAGTACATTAGCATATTTTATATACTGTTACACACGCACTTATCACGTAGTATTCCATACATAAGTTAAGGCCATGCAACCTGAGTTGAAACCTGAGTGAGGTGCACAGGTTCATACAGTACATAAACAGTACGTAAACTCTTGATATGGTCACATGATATTGTTGTGGTATGTCACAAAATCATGTTACGACCACACATATCAATATTCATTTTATATATCAATATTCTGCTAAGTCTTGCTACGTGGATTGGTCTCTACAGAAGGTGTAAACGGTACAGCCAAATGGTTAATTGTATAGTAGCAATATCAGAAATAGCATCAACATAAATAAAATAATACGCAGTACAAGAACAATATCAATATCAGTGATAGACAAGGTAGTTATATGCATACAATCAGGGGTAAAGTGGCTGAGCAGCAGGATATCTTTTTGTTTTTGTAGCAGCAACGTATGGCGTGTGTGTTAGGAGAGAGTTATTTGAATAGAGGAACTGCAGATAGTGCTGATGACTGGTCCATCCGAACCACGCATGAACAAGGGAATCTACATTCGTAGAGCCTGTTTCTGTCCTGCCCTTGACTTTGGCGCAGGGCATGTGACGTCCATAGCCTCTTCGTCTTAAAACTTCCTGATCTTGTCAGAAAGATACGTTTGTCTGTGTAAAGTCCAGGTGGTGATTGTATAGGCAGACCATCTATAGGAGGAAGGATGTCAGCGTTGCGCAGCAGCTGAAACCTGGTTCCGACTGAGTCCGAACAGTCCATGGCGACAACAACACCAGGCTCCAGAGCACCGAAGCTGTAAAACATGGAATAACAACAACAAAAAATCTGAAGACATTACAACCTCGCACAACATCAATTCACCTCCCCAGTTTATATAAGAAGAATAACCTCATACAATGCAATGAAAATGTTTTTCACCTGAAGTGCTGGTACTGCTTGATCTGTGGTACAGAGTCAGGTGTTGTTTCCAGCCATAGCTTTCCACCAGCACAGTATCATCCTCCAGTCCAACCAGCTGTGGGATGCTGATCCCTGTTACACTATATTATAGTGTTCTGCTGGAAAACAGGAGGACCAGGAGATCGTAAACAGCCGGGGCCACATCTAGCACACGAGACATGCTATGGACACTGTGCTCTGAACAAACCAATGGGTCTGTCTGCAAATGCACACAGATATCTCATCACAGAAACCTAAAGAGCTCATAAAAGCAATTGGACCGAAGCGCATCAAACACCACCAAAGGAATCTGTACTTTCTAAACAGCCAACAGGAAGTTCCGTAGGTTCTTTTTATGTGTCTGCCTAATAACGACAAAAAAAGTGTTCCAAAACGGTTCTTCAGCTGTCCCCATAGGAGAACCCTTTTTGGTTCCAGGTAGAACTCTTTTGGATTCCATGTAGAACCCTCTGTGGAAAGGGTTCTACCTGGAACCAGAAGGGTTCTTCAAAGGATACTCCTATGGAGACAGCCGAAGAACCTTTTCAGGTTCTAGATAGCACCTTTTTTTTCTAAGAGTGTGCACTGCAAAGGACTTGGTGAAATAAATTAGGGCACCGGCCTACAACATGGCCACTTGCTACCTGGGTCACCGACCCATTTCTCCTATGATCATCCAGTCACCTTGGGTCTCAGACATCAAGCAGACTGCTGTCACTTGCTCTCTCCGGGTCTAAGCGCTTAAATCCGGTTGTCCGACCTAATTCACACCACAGTCCCAGTCTCAGGACCCCGAGAGGGGGAACAAGAACAAATACCCTCCTTAAAACCCAACCTTATCTCTGGGCCATGGCCCTAGAGTTAGTTAGACATACTGGGACAGACAACTGCGTCTCCACTTAACACAATGGAAGCAATTGTGGGGGGGGGGGGGAATATAAGTGGCCAAGAAATTCTAAAATGCAAATGCAGAATTGACCAATTTAGTTATTTATGGCAATTGACTTGATCTTTCCAGTCCTGTTTATTGAAATCGACTCTTATTTCCTTCATGTGAGGTAACCAAAGAGGCAGTGTGGGGTAGACGGAGGCACGGTGCTAAGCTGACAGACTGTAATGCAGAAAAGTAGAACTTATAGTGGTATTACAGCGCTCCTGAGCGGCTTATGATGGCCTGGGCTCTTCCACTCTGGATTCAGGGAAATCTGGGATTCCTGGGAGGTATTAGATGACTCTAACCGGAAATCCCCTCTCTGTGACCACTGGTGTTTGTTTTTCTTAGCCAGGCCCCGAGATGGGTGGCATTCCGGGCTAGGCCACCGCTCTCACACTTCCAGATGCCCAGGAGTGAATCGTTAGCGGCGGTCTTCATGCCTGGCTGGCATTGTGTGGAAGGGATCCAGCCTATAACAAGCTGAGAAAACCAGCTACAGTACACTCCCCCAACACCACCACCTCCTTCTTCCTCCTCCACCTCCACCTTGCCCTGTGGCAAAAATACCACCTGACCGGGGAGAGAACCATGCCACGCAGGATGGGGGCTCAGAGGCCTTCCTGTGTAATCATGGACATACATGGAGAGACTTTTGGTAAATTGACAATCTCACACCCTCCTCTGTTCTGTTCTTTTGGCTACCCTACACAGTTTATAGGAGTGAGCCAAGGGACAGGCAGGCCGGCAAAGAGGCAGAAATGCAGGCAGGCACAGAGGCAGGCAGACAGCCAAGGAGACAGGCAGGCAAGGCAAGGAATCAGGAAGAGAGGCAGCAAGATAGAGAGGCAGGCAGAGAGGCAAGCAGAGAGGCAGGCAGGCAGGCAGAGAGGCAGGCATCAGAAGCTAGGTATTAAAATTGCCCCCTGGTCGAGGTGGTTTGTGATGACAAAAACCTGTTTTAAGAAGCCAGAAGACTGGGCTTCACTGTGATGTGTGGGGCTGATCTGGACCTGCTGTTCCCCTTCTACACTGAAGCCCTGCCTGCCTGCCTGGAAACAACTCAGTGGAATAGGGAGGGAAGAAAAAAGGAAAGAGAAGAAGAAAAAAACATCTTGAGCTGGAAGCGTTCATTTATTCTGGCGAATCTCGGCTGCACCTGCGATGACAACGCCTTGTGTGCAGTGTAGTGATTTTGTATTGTTGAATTGGGGGCTGAGGCTGGCGTGGTGCAGGGCTACATGGAGAGAGAGAATGACATCAAGCATTCCCCCAACCTGTATATCCATGACAAGACCCAGACGGTCACACCGAAACCCCCACCCAGCTTCCCCCCCATGCACTACAGGGGGAGATAGAGAGTAGGGGGAAAGCTGGGGCAGAAATCCACATCTCCCCAATAC
The DNA here is from genome assembly GCF_002021735.2 of Oncorhynchus kisutch. Classification (NCBI taxonomy): domain Eukaryota; kingdom Metazoa; phylum Chordata; class Actinopteri; order Salmoniformes; family Salmonidae; genus Oncorhynchus; species Oncorhynchus kisutch. The sequence goes on along the minus strand of NC_034180.2, from coordinate 28,535,677 downwards.
CACCCTGTTCACGCACCCCTCACCAACCCTTCCTGCCCCTTTCCTGCCCCTCTCACATGCACACACACACACACACACATACATACACTACCGTTCAAAAGTTTGGGGTCACTTAGAAATGTCCTTGTTTTTTAAATAAAAGCAAAAAGAATTATCCATTAAAATAACATCAAATTATTTATCCATTACCAGCAACCATCACACCTGTGTTCCAATGGCACGTTGTGTTAGCTAATCCAAGTTTATCATTTTAAAAGGCTAATTGATCATTAGAATACTCTTTTGCAATTAAGTTAGCACAGCTGAAACCTGTTGGTCTGATTAAAGAAGCAATAAAACTGGCCTCCTTTAGACTAGTTGAGTATCTGGAGCATCAGCATTTGTGGGTTTGATTACAGACTCAATATGTCCAGAAACTGGAAGGAATAGCCTTCATTTCTCAGAACAAGTATAGACTGACGAGTTTCAGAAGAAAGTTCTTTGATTCTGTCCATTAGTAGTGTACACATACATACACATACACATTCACGTACATGTACACACGGAGACAAGTTTGTTCTACTATCCATGTGAGGACCAAACAATTGAATCCCATTCAAAATCCTATTTTCCATAACCCTTTAACCCTAACCCTAAACCTAACCTTAATAAACCCAAACCTCTGACTCTAACTTTAAATCGAACCCCTAACCCTAAATCTTACCCTAACCCTAATGGCGTTGGGGGAGGTAAACCCCTAAGCCAAAAATAGCCTTTTTCCTTTTGGTGACAGGCAAAATGTCCCCACTTCTCCAAATTGTACCTGTTTTACTGTCATTGTGAGGATTTCTGGTCCTCACAAAGATAGTAAAACCAAAAACACACACACACACTCTCAAGTTGTTTTAAATCATAATATGTAACCAGGCTGTAATCACATTATTGCACACATGGTGATTTTGACAAGTGAAGGGGAGTCATGTGCTGGGGCTTTGGCAACGTTCACACACACCACTCTCCCAGCTGTGAGCTCAGTCCTTCCTCCCCACCACGCTGCCTCCCTCCCAGACCCCAAACTATGTGCTGCTCCAATCCACTTCATTCGCTCTGCTCATAGTTCTGGACTTGTGGCAGCACAATAATGCAGAGTGTAGGCTACATGAAAGGTATTAATTTGTCCACCTCTATGTTGATAGTAGCTTTCTAGCCTTCATTCAAGGTGTTATGTTTGGTACCTATATGTGGCCAAGTATATTTTGGATGTGCTTTACATCTGCCCTCTTATGAGCAAAACACTTCCTTTAATCTTCCTAGCTGGTTTGGTGCTAGTCAACCCCCGCCCCTTGTGTGTCTGTACGTGCGTGGATATGTAAATGATCGGTATCGTGTGTATGTATGGATATAATTTGATGTGTACTCGGTGTGTGTGTACTGCACATGTTTGCGTGCAAGTGTGTGTGCGCAAGTCATGACAGTGATCAGATGGAGATGGGGCCCGGGGATGGACATGCCGTCAGGCCCCAAGCTGCAGGCCAGTTAACCAGCCCCAGAGCCTCCACAGAGCCTCCACAGAGCCTCCACAGAGCCTCCACAGAGCCTCCACGCCTCAGGATAACGTGAGAGAGGAAAGAGGTCGACGGCGGAGCACTCGCTCTTCCCATCTTCTCTTTCATTCTTTCTGAGGTGTGGCTGCACTCACAGCCGCTCTACTAACAAGATCAGGCTGTGGGTTGGGCCTCCCTCTGCCAGCTGTGTGTGTGTGTGTGTGTGTGTGTGTGTGTGTGTGTGTGTGTGTGTGTGTGTGTGTGTGTGTGTGTGTGTGTGTGTGTGTGTGTGTGTGTGTGTGTGTGTGTGTGTGTGTGTGTGTGTGTGTGTGTGTGTGTGTGTGTGTGTGTGTGTGTACTAGGAAGAGGGTGGGGGGAGAGGGTAGAACTTATTTCCAGATTTACTTCTGCAATTTTACCTGCACTCTTTTACTTGTACATGGACTAACCTTAATTATTGTTGCACAAAATCAACATAATGTCACATTTCCATTCACAACTGGAGGATATACTAAAAACATGCTTGAAAACAGTGCACACAGAGTAAGATCTCATCTCTAAATGCTCACAGGTTCAACCCTGTCTCTTATGAGCTTTCTCTAGGACGATGGTCAAAACAGAAGATAACGCTCATGGCCCAGGAATGTCAGGAATGGCTTTGTTTGACGTTCCCTTCAGGGGGAAATATATTGTTACGATGCCTGGAAATATGATGCCCATATTTGCCTCTTATCTACATTTCTGAGGCCCAAAGAGCCGAAACCGCTCCAACGCCTTGCTATCGGGCTTTAATAGCCAGAGAGATAAGTATGGTTAGTGGCTAAGCATGGTGGGGAGAGACTGTGAAACAAACACAGGCAGGCTGCAGTACACCTCTTCAGAAATCTCCCAGACTGTTATCTTGTCTCCACCACGTGGAGGGGGGACGACTGAGGTACATCTTCTTATCGGCACATGTGGGTGACTTGGCTTTAATCCTAACAAGGTATTAATGTGTGTGTTTGTTTGTGTGCATGTATGCATGTGTGTGAGTATGCGTGCATATCTGTGCAGACCATTTTGTAAAAACAAGGAATTAGTATTTTTTTGTGTCAGTGGAAGTACACAGAATTTAATCTCAAACCAAGAGAGTAAGCAATAGGGTTGAGCCTTGAAAGAAAACCATGTGTTTCTGTGTATATGTATTTCCCTGCCTGTTCTGTATTTGAGTCAGGGTGTATTCATTTCAGAAGAAAGATGGCCAGCAAGAGCGCACAGATGCCATGCCCCAGTTAGTACATAGGCTCTAATTTCTGCTCCCTTTGAAGTGTGTGTGTGTGAGTGTGTGAGTGAGTGTGTGTGTGTGTGTGTGTGTGTGTGTGTGTGTGTGTGTGTGTGTGTGTGTGTGTGTGTGTGTGTGTGTGTGTGTGTGTGTGTGTGTGTGTGTGTGTGTGTGTGTGTGTGTGTGTGCTTCTGTGCATGCATGTGTGTGTGTCTGGGAAATATAGGCTACACTATAATGGAACATGACTATACTAGCCTACACTGAAATATTCTAGGCCGCTGACCTTAGATAAACTGGCACAAACTACAGTTCAAGGACCTTCCATGTTGCATTTGAGATTCACTGATATGGATCCTTTGAAGCCAAATTGGTGGACATTTGGCCAAACTGTACCGTACTGTATTTCAATGGCTCAGGCTCTGGACCATACTCTCATCAGAATAACTAATTCTCCAGATATCCATGCTATTCCTGTCCACAGGCACTAGGGCTGCCATGAAAGGAGTCAAATCCCTCCACTCAACACTGCAAAGATACTGAGGGGAAAGGTTGGTAGCCAGGGAGCCATTTGAGGGTGCAATTGTGCTGTGTGTAGGTTGACCCAGTACTCCAATGTTTCTCATTTTCATCCCCTGCTCCTATGGTTGGGTTGTATGGCTTGACCTGGAGGGTCCCTTTTGTAAGGTGATACTTAGTGTATGGGAAAAAATCTGGGAACATTGTGTGTGTTTGTGTGTCTGTGTGTGTGTGCATATGTCTGTCTGTCTGTCACCTTTAGATGGGGAAATGTAGTGAAGCTGTGGTAACGAGGCAGTTTTAGTCAGGGCCTCTGTTTAGTAATACTCCACGTACAACCCTCTTAGTTGGGAACATCAAAGAAGCCTCAAATTAGGGAACCATTTTGTTCAAAACAGCAGGTACCTAGAAAAATTAGGAAGTCTCTGTGTAGCAGGAAATACAATGACTCGAGTCATAAACTGACTCACAAACAGCATTGACTCACAAAGTGACTCACAGACACAATGGACTCACTATCTGAGGAACTCCAAATGACTTTGGGTAAAAAGGTTCTGTGGCATGCCAACATGTTGTTTCCTCCCACAGTAATTGGCTCAAGAGTTTTCTGAAAAAGTAACACAGATATAAGATCCATTTACAGTGCATGGTGTAATCCCTAACGTTAACTCTTGAGAGGAAAAAGGCTAATCTGACTTTAAACCAGGTCCTATAGAGCCAACTTCAAGCAACACTCTTCAACTCCTCTCAAACTTCAGACGGATCATATTAAACTCAAATAATGTTCAGCTCTAATGGAAGCAAATCTTTAATTTGGAAAAACTTGCTTCATACAAAACCCAACTATCACACTGTCTGGCTATCTTGAATCTCCAGAGTGAGTTTTGCAACATCACCTGAGTGTTGGCATGGCGTGGACTTGTCTGATCTTGCGTCGGGAGCCATCTCCGCCCCTGGTGCCCCCATGGCCAGATAAAGTTCAGTCGCCGTCCAGATAGCGGCCCCTGAGCTGTGAATCCCCATGCTTGGCAGGATGAAGGGTTGTGATAGGATGAGATAACTCACCTGTGTACAGATGGAAGCAGAGACAATGTCCAAACTAGATTAGAGAGAAAGAGGGGAAGATATCCAAACGAGATGCATAGTTTCCCCCAGAAGGAAAACATGATAAACATACAAGTGAGATGAAAGAAGGTGTTTGATCTCGTGTTTGATTCAGTGCTGGATCTCTGTGTGGGAGTGTGTGTGCGTGTGTGTATTCATATTGGAGTATTTATATAAGGGTGTGTACTTGTATGTTTATATACTGTATATGTGTGTATTTCAATATTCTGTTGTTTATATTTACACTCCTGGCCTGTGGCCACTCTAATATCAAACCACTTGCTAACTTGATAGGAACCTCTCCTTCATGGCAAAACTCATTGAAGAGGAGAGTTCCTGAGAGCCTCAATCGCAATCTGATCTCCTCTCCTCCTGTTGCTTTTGGAGAGATGGTCTGTTGTCACGCAAAAGTCTTCACGGTCTGATGGCAAAAATGTCATTTCAAACAGTTCCACTGTCAGGGCGGGTGAGAGATTGGGCCATCTAATCTCTAACCACAGACGGAATAGGATCTGTTTTGTATGTTTGTAAGGACTGATGTGTGAATGTTTGTATGTATCTCCCCTGAAGATAAACTCCAGGTGGTGTGATGACGATTGGGCTTCTCTGGCATGCCGTTGTCACAATGATATGAACACTACCCTGAGTGAGGGGATGTATAACCTACGCACAGCTAGTAACAGTTCTGTTCTGACCAACAACAATGACCCCAATGGTAGAATCTTAAAGAGATTTATTTAGAGCAGACTGAGTCAAAAAAAAGTTATGTTTTTAATTGTTTTGGCATTTTTTGTTGCAAGTAAGAAATATATACAGTTTAATGTAGAAGTGTTAAGAAACATTATATTCTTATTTACAATAAAAGTGACTCCAAAATGACACAATACATTATTTACCATTATTTACCTACATTATTTACCTTGAATTTCAATAATCTGAAACACAACCAAAACATGAAGCAAATGCATCCATTTTGACTACTTTAATACACAAAGAATTGAATTTGTTCATTTACTTTTGATCCCCTATGTACAAAGATATGGATGAAGATACCCTCAAATTAAACCTGACAGTTTGAACTTTAACCTCATAGTTATTGTATCATTTCAAATCCAAAGTGCTGGAGCACAGAGCCAAAACAACAACAAATGTGTCACTGTCTCAATCCTTTTCGAGCTCACTATAGTGCTGTGGAAGCATTTGCCTCCTTTTAAATTGTCTCTCTGTTTGCATATGTTTTATAGTGAATGTTATCAGCTCAAAACCTAGTGTTAGATAGGGAAACTGAGTGAACAAATAACACAATTACATATTTATTTCATAAACCAAATTATACAACACCCAATGCCCCTGTGTGAAAAAGTAATTTCCCCCTAAATTCACCCAATAACTGGTTGTGCCACCTTTAGCTGCAATGACTGCAACCAAATGCTTCCTGTAGTTGTTGATCGGTCTCTCACGTCGCTGTGGAGGAATTTTGGCCCACTCTTCCATGAAGAGCTGCTTTAACTCAGCGACATTTGTGGGTTTTCAAGCATGCAACTGCTCGTTTTAAGTCCTGCCACAACATCTCAATTGGGATTAGGTCTGGACTTTGACTAGGTCATTTCAAAACTTCAAATGTGTTGCTTTTTAGCCATTTCCATGTAAACTTGATTATGTGTTTGGGATCATTGTCTTGCTGCTCACGGACGAATGACCTGACATTCTCCTGTATAATTCTCCTGAGGCAGCAAAGCATCCCCAAACCATCACACTACCACCACCACCATGCTTGACCTTTGGTATGAGGTTCTTACTGTGGAATGCAGTTTTTGTTTTTGACAGGTATAAATGGGACCCATATCGTCCAAAAAGTTATACTTTTGATTCATCTGTCCATAGAACATTCTTCAAAGAGTATTGATGATCATCCAGGTGTTTCCAGGTGCTTTCTGGCAAACTTGAGTCAACTTCCTGGGCTAGATGGGTCCCATTGTGTCTGGTGAAAACCAAACACTGCATTCCACAGTAAGAACCATATACCAACGGTCAAGCATGATGATGGTAGTGTAATGGTAGTTGCAGTAATTGTCTCTGATTGATCGAGTGATTCAAGGAGCTATCATCATTAAGTAACATAACAGATGCAATATTTAAATTCATGCACTTCAAAAATAATTTTGTAACTTCGCCCCAGAAGCATTTCAAATCAAAATCAAATCAAATGTTTTTGTCACATATACATGGTTAGCAGATGTTAATGCGAGTGTAGCAAAATGCTTGTGCTCCTAGTTCCGACAATGCAGTAATAACCAACGAGTAATCTAACTTAACAGTTCCAAAACTACTACCTTATACATACAAGTGTAAAGGGATAAAGAATATGTACATAAAGATATATGAATGAGTGATGGTACAGAACGGCATAGGCAAGATGCAGTAGATGGTATCGAGTACAGTATATACATATGAGATGAGTAATGTAGGGTATGTAAACAAAGTGGCATAGTTTAAAGTGGCTAGTGATACATGTATTACATAAAGATGCAGTAGATGATATAGAGTACAGTATATACATATACATATGAGATGAGTAATGTAGGGTATGTAAACATTATATTAAGTAGCATTGTTTAAAGTGGCTAGTGATATATTTTACATCAATTTCCATCAATTCCCATTATTAAAGTGGCTGGAGTTGAGTCAGTGTGTTGGCAGCAGCCACTCAATGTTAGTGGTGGCTGTTTAACAGTCTGATGGCCTTGAGATAGAAGCTGTTTTTCAGTCTCTCGGTCCCTGCTTTGATGCACCTGTACTGACCTCGCCTTCTGGATGATAGCGGGGTGAACAGGCAGTGGCTCGGGTGGTTGTTGTCCTTGATGATCTTTATGGCCTTCCTGTGACATCGGGTGGTGTAGATGTCCCGGAGCACCTTCTTCACAACATTGTCTGTGTGGGTGGACCAATTCAGTTTGTCTGTGATGTGTACGCCGAGGAACTTGAAACTTACTACCTTCTCCACTACTGTCCCATCGATGTGGATAGGGGGTGCTTCCTCTGCTGTTTCCTGAAGTCCACAATCATCTCCTTAGTTTTGTTGACGTTGAGTGTGAGGTTATTTTCCTGACACCACACTCCGAGGGCCCTCACCTCCTCCCTGTAGGCCGTCTCGTCGTTGTTGGTAATCAAGCCTACCACTGTAGTGTCGTCCGCAAACTTGATGATTGAGTTGCAGGCGTGCATGGCCACGCAGTCGTGGGTGAACAGGGAGTACAGGAGAGGGCTGAGAACGTACCCTTGTGGGGCCCCAGTCTTGAGGATCAGCGGGTGGAGATGTTGTTACCTACCCTCACCACCTGGGGGCGGCCCGTCAGGAAGTCCAGTACCCAGTTGCACAGGGCGGGGTCGAGACCCAGGGTCTCGAGCTTGATGACGAGTTTGGAGGGTACTATGGTGTTAAATGCTGAGCTGTAGTCGATGAATAGCATTCTCACATAGGTATTCCTCTTGTCCAGATGGGTTAGGGCAGTGTGCAGTGTGGTTGAGATTGCATCGTCTGTGGACCTATTTGGGCGGTAAGCAAATTGGAGTGGGTCTAGAGTGTCAGGTAGGGTGGAGGTGATATGGTCCTTGACTAGTCTCTCAAAGCACTTCATGATGAAGTTTGCAAGGCACTCCCACATCATATAAAGATATGTGCCTATCCGATTTAGAGGACACAGTGAACAGTTGGGAGTCAAGGATAATTTAATCGTAAAACTTTTTATTGGTGTTAAATACAGTCTGTGAACAAACTTAAAATGTATAAATTGATGGTTTGGATTATGGGATGGTTCGGTAGTTGGGTTTCCCAGGGGACTCCATAGACCAGTTGTAAATATACTGTAAGTTGTAATATAGGAAAAAAGAAGTTGCCTCGTAATGTGTGTGTATCTTTCAAATCTTGGAATGTTCTCAAATCACTCTCTCACTTGAGTATTGTTATTTTGCTCTTTTGTAGCTTTGTCAACAATGTGTATGTTTTCTATACCTGTTCTCTCCTCTCCCTATAGGCTGTACAGACACTCCCCACCCCTTGGCTGCAACCCTCCTAATTTAGTGTACTCTGCGCACACACCCCATATGGAATTCCTGGTCCTTCTCCCTCCTGTCTCCTGATTTTATCTCCTCAACCCTACTCTCCTCCCTTTGCGCATCCGATGACTCACACTGTCCCCTTTCCTCCAACCTGGCTCGGCCCTCCTGCTCTTGATTGAGTGACTTGCGAGCTTACAGAACAGGGATGTGGGCAGCTAAGTAAAAATTTAGGAAAACGAAACTTCCGGAGGACCTATCATGCTTTCACCCTCCTCTACCTTCCTCTGTATCCACTGCTAAAGTCACTGTCTATAGCTCTTAATTTCAAGCTTCTGCCTCTAACCCTAGGAAACTCTTTTCCACCTTATCCTCCCTCCTAATCCTCCACCGCCTCCCTCTCTGCAGACAACTTTGTCACCCACTTTGAAAAGAAGTTTGACAACATCCGCTCCTCATTCATTCAGCCTATTGAGTCCACTGGTCCTACACAGAACTACCCAGAACTGCCTTGACCTCTTTCTCAGCTCTCTCTCCAAAATAAATCTTGTAACTGAGGTCCGACTGCCCGACAACCTGCCCGCTCGTCTCCATCCCCTCCTCCCTTCTCCAGACAATCTCTAGAGACTTTCTCCCATTCCTCAGTTCCCACATCAACTCATCCCTGACCCCGGGCTGCATCCCCTCTGACTTAAAAATGGCCATAGTCACTCCCCTCCTCAAACATTCAATTCCTGATGTCAAAAACTACAGACTGGTATCCCTTTCTTTTCTTTCCAAAACACTTGAGTGTGCCATCTCTGATCAACTCTTCTCTCAGAACTACCTTCTTGACCCTAACCAGTCAGTCATCATGACTGGCCACTCAACCGAGACCGCTCTCCTCTCACTCCAAGACCTCTCCATCATGGTTGATAACTTCACGGTTTCCCCCTCCCAGAGTGCAAAGAACCTGGACAACACTCTGTCGTTCTCTGCAAACATCAAAGCAGTTACTCGCTCCTACATGTTCATGCTCTACAACATACGTATAGTACGACCCTACCTCACACAGGAAGTGGTGCAGGTCCTAATCCAGGCACTTGTCATCTCCCATCTAGCCCAGTCTTCTCTGTCCTGGCACCTCAATGGTGGAACCACCTTCCCCTTGAAGGTAGGACAGAATAGTCCCTGTCGTTCTTCAGAAAACATCTGAAACCCTACCTCTTCAAAGAATATCTTAAATATTCCCACAGGAGATGTGTACAGTTCTTTATAGAAGCGGGAGAACCTTTGATTGATTTGGGTTGTGATAGTAATTCCTGTTTCAGATTCAATAGTTGTTATATTAGCTAATAGATCATTACTGGTAGCTTATTGACCAGCAAACAACTAGGACGATTACCATGGAAGTAATGGTTTAGTTCAACTCCACAAATGGTCAATTCTGCTCTCTGGCTTGACTTTGGAAAGAGTAATAGCTACCTGGTCTGAAGAGTGTTTGTTGAGAATGATGTAATGCAGTTAACAACATTTCCAATTGTGATACCTTGTTTAATTGTAATTTATTCAACTCTGATGCAGTTGCATTATTTTGGTGGCGTCCCATAGAATCCAGCTATCATCGACTGAATTTTTGTTGATCATTATGAATTAATTTAGTTCAAATGTATCACAATGTAGCAATAAAGAATTGAAATGCCATCTTGTGGCTCTTTTAGTAGATTGTAAGATATGAAGTTGTCATTAGTAAGTATGGTGGTCAGACAAGCTCATGTCCAATTTCTATTTTCTTCATTTAAGATAGTACAAAATCAATTTGTGAGAATGTTTTATGCCTGTTTGAGTAGAAACTGTCCTATTTTGCTTTAGGGTTAATAATCAGAGTATATGATGGTTATTTTATTTAACTAGGCAAGTCAGTTAAGAACAAATTCTTATTTTCAATGACAGCCTAGGAACAGTGGGTTAACTGCCTGTTCAGGAGCAGAACGACAGATTTGTACCTTGTCAGCTCGGGGGTTTGAACTTGCAACCTTCCGGTTACTAGTCTAACGCTCTAACCACTAGGCTACCCTGCCTGTAGATTGTAGTTGGTCTTATTAGATTTGTCCCGCATTCATGTCTGTCCCAATAATCAGATGAAATTCAGTTAATTAAAAAATATGCTGTTCAGACAATACAAAAACGTAGGATATATGAATTTGGAGTGTACACATTAATAAAGGCAATTTTCTTTCCAATATGGTTTCCTTTAAAGGAAAGTGAGTCTGCCTTCAAGGTCTTCATCTTTACCAAAGATAGTGATTTTTTAGTTTCTTGTGTTCCATTATGATTATACCTTTAGTTGTGTTTGGGATGATGAAGAAAGCAGACAGTTTGTAGAAATGGTTCTCTATTCTATGTGTGGCCTTGAAGTCCAATGTATTGTACAGCAATAATAATGTTCATTTTACCCTATTGAGGGGTATTAATCACAAACTCCTAACCGCCACTTAACAAATGTATGTTTTAATGTGGTTCAATTGGATTGAGTACATCGGCCCCACCCATGTAGTGTACAGGAAGTCTATTTACCATAATGTAAAACATTATTGCACAATAAAGAATGATATCATCACTACTGTTGAGGCCATTCTGAGCTCAGAATCACAAAGGAGACACAGCTTAGCATACAGTACAAAATGACCAGAGCACCAAAACATCCACTCCCAGCACATTTAAACACAAAGACGTGGACATAAACAGTGAATATAAAAGTTAGGATAACTCCTATGCAGACTAAAAAGACTTTATGAAATCATATAGATAAAGTCAGCCAAGGATCTGACCAAAACAAATACACAGAAAGCCACTAAAAAGAAGAAACTCCCAAAGTGCAGGTCTCTTTCTCATCTGTCTTTCTGTCTCTCTCGCTCTGTCGAGTGTCTGTGTAGTACAGCATCTGAGAGTATTTATGGACTGGCTCTAAGTGGAAGTCATTACGAGCCGTTTGAGTATACTTGTTGCTGATAGCGCTGGTTCTGGGTCCACCCAAGGCCCCTGACGTTGGTGGTCCCAGCTGGAGAGAGAGAAGGATGAGGGGAGAGAGAGAGGGCGAAGAGGAAGAGCGGGAGAAAGAGTTGAGAAATATAGCGAGAGAGAGAGAGCAGAACCCTTGGCCTCTGCCCTTCCCCTTCTACTTGCCTCTGCTGCAGATGTGGTTGTACTAAGGGAGGAAAAAATCTCCATAAAGTTATAATTATCCACATGAACGGAGAGCACATTTTGAACAGCTACACTCACGCATACGCACACGCAATAACCTTGACTACATAAGAAAGATAATATGGGAGCCATTCCACATTTTCCAAAGGGTTACCATCTGTAAAGTGATTTTCATGATAAATCAATGTAACAAAGGAATACAAGGAGATAAGTTACGGCTAGAATAATCAAACTGGAACGATCAGGTATTTTCTTCAAAACATTACATGGTCAGTATAGCAACACGAACCTCTTAAATGTCAACATTGATGGAGCAGCTGTAAAAGGATCACGGGGGCCATGCCAAATTGTTTCAGCCTTCAGGCTACCCAAGAGGAAAAGTCATCGAAAGAGGGAGGAGAGTGGCGTCCTAGTGAGACTAATGCAAAGAGAGAATCGGCCACCAATTCCCTCCATTCTATTGGCCACTTGATAATAAGATGGATGACCTCCGACCGTGGATTTGCGATCAACGGGACTCTTGTAACTGCAATATCCTCAGTTTTCTGAAACATGCCTTTTGGACAAGATATCCCCATTTCTATTCATCAACAACAACTGATGTGCTGACTCAAGTGCAGTGGTAGTCTCAACCTATTGTTCACCTGTCTTGGAATACCTGATGGTCAAATGCCGACCCTTCTACCTCCCGAGAGATTTTTCATCTGTTATCTTAACTGTTGTATACATTCCACCTCAGGACAACAACAAGCTGGACTTCACGAACTGTGCAAGGTTATAAACGAGCAGGAAACCATGCATCCGGAGGCTGCTTTTCTTATTGCCTGGGATTTTAATTGCAACTCATGAATACATGTGATGCCCAACTTCTATCAACACGTCTCCTTCTCCACTAGGGGCGATAAAGTACTGGAACACTGTTACCTCAAACCACATGCAAGCATAAAAGGTCTTCCCTCGTCACCCCCTTCGGCAAATCAGATCACGACTCTAAACTCCTGCTTCCTGTTTACATACAAAAGCTTAAACAGGATGTACCCGTGACATGTTCCGTTGAAAAGTGCAGAGGTATGCTACAGGACTGCTTTGCTAGTGCTAACTGGAATATGTGCCGGGACTCGTCACCGGCTTCATCAGGAAATGCATCGCTGCCGTCGTCCCCACAGTGAAGGTTCGCTGCTTCCCCAATCAAAACCCCTCTATTTAACTCTGAGGTGCGCGCTAAGCTAAAGGACAGAGATACCCCTCACAGGGCTATCACAGCCAAATCCGAGGCTATGGTAGAGGACACGAACCCGCACAAGAGGTCCCGCTACGACCTCCGCAGAGCCATCAAACAATATTGTTCGTATTACCGCTACCATATTACTATAAGTATTTATGTTCCTGTTTCCAGGCACTTTCCAGCCCTGTTTACGTGTATATCTGCCTTTCAGGCCTACACTGTCACTCTTTCTCACACTAACATCAACACACTTAGTTACACACACACACACACACACTCACCACAACCTACACACCCACCCACCACTTATGCTGCTGCAATTTTTATTATTATTATAAAATATCCTACTACCAGTCACTTTCTCCTAATTCCTGCCTACATTTACATATATATCTCAAATGCTCCAGTATCCCTGCACACTGTGGATATGGTATTGGCCAGGTAATTTGATGCAACACTCATCACTCGCCTTTTTGGTCAAATAGCCTTTACACAGCCTGGAGGAGTGTTGGGTCATTGTCCTGTTGAAAACAAATGATAGTCCCACTAAGTGCATACCAGATGGGATGGCGTATCGCTGCAGAATGCTATGCTAGTCATGCTGGTTAAGTGTGCCTTGAAGTCTAAATAAATCACTGACAGTGTCACCAGCAAAGCTCCCCCACACCATCACACCTCCTCCTCCATGCTTCACGGTGGTAACCACACATGCAGAGATAATCCATTCACCTACTCTGCGTCTCACAAAGACACAGTGGATTGAACCAAAAATCTCAAATTTGGACTCATCAGACCAAAGGACAGATTTCCACCGGTCTAATGTCCATTGTTCGTGTTTCTTGGCAGTTGGTGTTGAGATGTCTGTTACTTGAACTCCATGAAGCATTTATTTTGGTTGCAATCTGAGGTGCAGTTAACTCTAATGAACTTATCCTCTGCAGCAGAGGTAACTCTAGTTCTTAATTTCCTGTGGTGGTCCTCATGAGAGCCAGTTTCATTATAGCCCTTAATGGTTTTTGTGACTGCACTTGAAAAAAACATTCAACGTTCTTGAAATGTTCAGTATTGACTGATCTTCATGTCTTAAAGTAATGATGGACTGTCCTTTCTCTTTGCTTATTTGAGCTGTTCTTGCCATATGTTACGGATACAAGTATTCTGTGTGTATCCTGTGTGTGTATTTCTTCTCTCTCCTTCTCCCCTCCTCACAGGTGGCAATCATCATTCCCCAATCAGTCATCAATCAGTCGCTAATCAGAAGAAACACCTCCTCCTGTTTCCATTACCCAATCACATCCCATTTCCCTTGGTTTAAAAACCCATTCCTCTGGAGCTCCATCTCTCTGTCAATCTCTTGGTAGTTCTCTGGTTTTGTTTTCGCAACTACATGTCACTTTGTCCCCACCTGAGTATTGTTTTTGTTATGTTGTTTGATGGTGGGAAAAGGGGGTACAAGTCTTCCATGGGCATACACTACCCGTAGGTAAACTTTGTTTAAAAAACACTAGTTAGAACTGGGCGGAACAACCACTGTATTTTTGGTTAGTTAGTTAGCTGTATTGAAGTAGGCTAGTCTAGTTTAGGGGTGTTTTTGGATATTTGTTTCTTTCCTTGGGTCTAGCTCAGCCCCTTTTCCTGCCCCCTTTACTGTGTGTTTAAAAATAAACCATGAGTGTGGCCGGTAGATATTAGTTGTCTGTGGTTATTTCGTTCTCACCATTACTTTGTCACTATTACAGTTTGCATTAGTTATGTTACGAGTCTCGTTACAACCCCCCGCTAGACTGCCGGGCCAAAGGGATTCCTAACATAAGTGGGGGCTCATCCGGGATTTGTCATAACTGACACCCATGCCGCTCGTGCAGACTGTTTTAGTGGTATAGTTCAGTGTTGAGCGTCATAGCTGATGTAGAAGTAGTGTTTGCTATTTGTTGGCTCTTGTGTAGTATTTCAAAATGGCTACTTTTGATTTGAAATCCTTTTTGGATAACCCTTTGTGGGAGGTTTTTGACAAATGTCGTAGAGTTGATTTAATGACCTTGGCTGACCATTATTCTGTATCGGTTCCACAGAGTCTAGTTAAGGCGGAGGTTAAACAGCTAGTGTTAAATGTATTGTTGGAAGAGCAGGTGCTTGTGTTACCGCTGCCTGAGCCTACTACCCCTGTAGGGGATGTTGCTGCTCCTCTAAGCCCGTTGGTGTCTGAGGCTAAAGCTCCAGCCACATTGCCCCGGTTTGATCCACTCTCCCCACTGTCAAACAGTGATGCCAGGAGGGATGTCCGTTTAACACAGTTCCAACTGGAGGCGAAAGAGAGCCCAAATTAGGCGAGAAAATCTCCAGTTGGAGATGTGTAAAATTGAGGAAGAAAAAGAAAGGGACCAGCGGCAGATGGCGTTCAAAACGCGCCAGATGGAACTGGAGGCAGAGACAGCGAGGCTAGCCTTCGTTCCTGCTGTGACTGTTAGTTAGTCGTCCTCACCAGCTGGAGCTTCCAACACTTTTGACATTAGTAGGCAGATTGCCTTAGTACCTTTGTTCAGAGAGTCAGAGGTTGACTCCTATTTTTGTGTTTTTGAACGTATAGCCGTAGCATTGAAATGGCCTGAAGAGGTATGGTGCCTATTACTTCAGTGTAAATTAACTGGTAAAGCCCAAGAAGTTGTCAGCGCTATCTCTGGAGGACAGTTTGAATTATGAAGTGGTCAAAGCTACTGTTCTTCGTGCCTATGAGCTTGTGCCTGTGGCATGCTGACAGAGATTTAGGTCTCATAAGAAGTCTTCTAGTAAGACTTATGTGGAATTTGCTAGAGGCAAGGGAAATATGTTTGATAAATGGCATGCTGCTAGCAAGGTAACTGATTTCAACATTCTCAAGTTAATCTTGTTGGAAGAGTTTAAAAATTGCTTACCCAAATGCATTGTAGTTTACCTAAACGAACAGAAAGTATCCTCCCTGTCAGAAGCGTCGGAAGTGCTAACAGATCCATATCTTGTTTGGAAGTGAAGAGGCGATGACTTAAAATTAGACCCGCATTCAGAATTTCACTTCCTGTTTGGAAGATTGCCTGCCCTATGAGTTCTGTTATACTCACAGACATAATTCAAACAGTTTTAGAAACTTCAGAGTGTTTTCTATCCAATAGTAATCATAATATGCATATAGTAGCAATCTAGGACAGAGTAGGATGCAGTTCACTATGGGCACGCAATTCATCCAAAGTGAAGATACTGCCCCCTATCCCCAACAAGATAACAGAAAAACCAAATCAGGTTATTCCTCCCGCTCCTCTTTGTCCAATACCTGTTATAGGTGAACCATTCGAACATGTGGTGGTTGATTGTGTTGGACCGTTACCGAAGACAAAATCGAGTAACCAGTTTTTGTTAATGATTATGTGTATGGCAACAAGATACCATTCCTCTGCGAAGGATTACAGCCCCGGTAGTGAGTAAAGCCTTAATTAAATTCTTCATGACATTCGGGTTACCTAAGGTGGTACAAAGTGATCAAGGTACCAATTTCCTATCAAAGCTCTTCAAGCAGGTGTTAAAATCCTTGTCAATTACGCACCGGTGGCAAGCGCATATCACCCAGAGTCTCAGGGTGCGCTTGAACGATGGCATCAGACACTGAAGTCTATGATACGTAAATATTGTTTGGAATCTGAGAAAGTTTGGGATGAGGGAGTTCCTCTAGTTTTTTTTGCTGCTCGTGAAACTGTACAGGAGTCCCTAGGGTTCAGCCCGGCTGAACTAGTGTTTGGTCACACAGTGAGAGGACCAATGAAAGTCCTTAACTTCTTAGGGCTGAAATCCCGTTAACTGGATCGATATGACAACAGCCAGTGAAAGTGCAGGGCGCCAAATTCAAAACATAAAAAATCTCATAATTAAAATTCCTCAAACATACATGTATCTTATACCGTTTTAAAGGTAGTTTTGTTGTTAATCCCACCACAGTGTCCGATTTCAAATAGGCTTTACGGCGAAAGCACCACAAACGATGTTAGGTGACCACCAAACCACAATTAAAAACAGCATTTTCCCAGCCAAAGAGAGGAGTCACAAAAAGCACAAATAGAGATAAAATGAATCACTAACCTTTGATGATCTTCATCAGATGACACTCATAGGACTTCATGTTACACAATGCATGTATGTTTTGTTTGATAAAGTTCATATTTATCAAAATATGAGTTTACATTGGCGCATTACATTCACTAGTTCCAAAAACATTTTGCATAGCCACATAATTCAACAGAAATACTCATCATAAATGTAGATGATAATACAAGTTATACACATGGAATTATAGATATACCTCTTCTTAATGCAACCGCTGTGTCTGATTTCCAAAAAACTTTACGGAATAAGCAAACAATGCAATAATCTGAGAAGGCGCTCAGAAGAAATAGTCACAATAGCCGCCATGTTGGCGTCACCATAAACAAGAAATTCCATGATAAATATTCCCTTACCTTTGATGATCTTCATCAGAAAGCACTCCAGGAATCCCAGGTCCACAATAAATGTTTGTTTTGTTCGATAATGTACGTTATTTATGTCCAAATGCCTTCTTTTGTTAGCGCGTTTGGTATACATATCCAAAGGCTCATTCTGGTCAGCGTTATATCGGACAAAAACTTCAAAAAGTTATATTACCGGTCGAAGAAACATTTCAAACTAAGTACAGAATCAATCATTAGGATGTTTTTAACATCTAGCTTCAATAAAGTTCCAACCGGAGTATTCCTTTGTGTCTTAATGAGCAATGGAACGCAAGTGGAAACCATGAGGAATGCGCGTGATCAGAAAATGGCTGACTGCCAGTCACCTGATAGATTCTGCTCTCATTCAGTCCCGCAACACAGTAGAAGTCTCATTCAAATTTCTATAGATGCTTGACATCTAGTGGAATCCATAGGAAGTGCAACATCATTAATATCTCAAGGGGATTTCATTGGGAACTGTGGTGAATACATACCAAGCTCAGATTTCTCACTTCCTGTTTTGATTTCTCCTCAGGATTTTGCCTGACATATGGGTTCTGTTATACTCACAGACATCATTCAAACAGTTTTATAAACTTTTGAGTGTTTTCTATCCAATACTAATAATAATATGCATATTTGGGCAACTTATTCATCCAAGCTACTCAATGCTGCCCCCCAGCCATAAGAAGTTAAAAAACCGTTTTTGTCTCAAGAGGTGTGTACAGGAGATGAGAATGTGTTGTACTACGTTAGTCGCTTTCGTGAACGCCTACACCAAGACTGTGCTCTCGCAAAGGAAGCTCTGTCTTCCTCACAGAGGTGTATGAAAAGACACTATAATAAAGAGGCTGTTTCTCGTCCACTGCAGCCAGGTGACCAAGTACTGGTGTTATTGTCTGTTCCAGGATCTTCACTGTCAGCTCGTTTCTCTGGTACTTATTTAATTGAAAATGTCAGGCAAACTATGCAACTATTGAACAAGAAGCTCTTGCTTTGTTGTTAGCTCTGCAATACTTTGAAGTATATATTGGTTCCAGTGCCCTACCAGTGATCGCATATACTGATCATAACCCCTTAGTGTTTCTCCACCGGATGTACAACCAAAACCAGCTCCTTATGCGTTGGGCACTTATTGTACAAAATTATAATTTGGAGATCCGCCACAAAAAGGGTTCTGAGAATGTATTAGCAGATGCTTTGTCTCGTGTGTGTGAAAATAATGATTTTTGTATGTTATAGAATTGGTCTTTTACCAAATAGGGTTATCTTCTGTATACCACCCCTACCTTGTCACAACACAACTGATTGGCTCAAACGCATTAAGAAGGAAAGAAATTCCACAAATTGTAACGGTTGTTGGAAGGAGTGGAGGACCAAGTTGCAGAGTGGTACGTGTTCATCTTTATTATTGGAACTGAACACTGATTAACCAAAATAACAAAGAGAATGAACAAAAACCAAAACAGTTCTGTCTGGTGCAGAAAGACACAAAACAGAAAACAACTACCCACAAAACCATGTGGGAAAAGCTACCTAAGTATGGCTTTCAATCAGAGACAACGATAGACAGCTGCCTCTGATTGAGAACCACACCCGGGCAAACAACAAATAAACACAAAACATAGAAAATGAACATAGAATGCCCACCCTAGTCACACCCTGGCCTAACCAAAATAGAGAATAAAAGCCTCTCTGTGGCCAGGGCGTGACACAAATGAACTTTTAACAAGTCATACCTGTTAATTGAAATGCATTCCAGGTGACTACCTCATAAAGAGAGAATGCAAAGAGTGTGCAAAGCTGTCATCAAAGGCAAAGGGTGGATACTTTGAAGAGTCTCAAATATAAAATATATTTTGATTTGTTTAACACTTTTTTTGGTTACTACATGATTCCATGTGTGTTATTTAATAGTTTTGATGTCTTCACTATTATTCTACAATGTTGAATAAAGGAAAAACCCTTGAATGAGTAGGTGTGTCCAAACGTTTTACTGGTAGTGCGTGTGTGGTATTAGTTATACAATTTTGATATTGATAACTGCACTGTTGGGTAGAGCACGCAAGTTAAGCATTTCACTGTACCTTTGCATGTGATGAACTTGAACACAAAAGGAAGATAAGGTAGTTGATACTCCTTATCTACAAAAAAATTATCAAAAACCTGCTCTTTTCAACTTTCAGGAGGTGGTGCAGGCTCAGGGATTCAACCATCTCATGAGTGGTTCCAATGTGTTTACTATTGCCTGTCTACAACTGGTTTGTATCAGCTTACTTAACAGTATATTTTACTTCAGGACATTTGGAGAAATAACCAAATAAACCTTTCAAGACAGGAATGTTCCCTGGAGCTGCCAGGTTCAAAGCAAAGCTAGGTCCTTGTTGTCCCCTGGGTTGCCCGGGGTAGGTGCCTGCTGCCTGCCTTTCTGCCTGTGTTTGGAATGAAACACGTTTTACCAAGGTTCCTCTGGTCACAGAGGCATTGGGTGAGATGGGGGCACAGGAAGAACATTTAGGATGTGAAGAGGGTAAGAAAAGAGGAGTGGAGATGGAGGGGGGGGGGGGGAGCAGCCGACAGCTGCCCCAGCTTTGACACTTTGCCCAGAAGAGCACACTGAGAATTCAAACAACATCGTCTCTCAGATGTTCCACTTCCTCTTGTAAAGCGCAAGAATTCTTTCATGTTACAAGTGCTTTTGTTTTATGGCCATGGTCCCGGCAAGTGGCTCCCTCCTTCGCCTGGTGCAAAGCCCAGTCGCTCGCACATTTCTCCACCCGGCCACCTTACTCAGGGGTGGAGTGTGTGTGAGTGTGTGTGTGTGTGTGTGTGTGTGTGTGTGTGTGTGTGTGTGTGTGTGTGTGTGTGCTGGTGGTTTGGACGAGGGTGGATGCGGGGAGGGTACATCCCTTTCTACTAGCCACTCCATCCATCATGTTGTCCCAGCTGCACCAAGGACCACAGTGCGGTGCATCCCTTTTGAAAAGTCAACATGATAAGAATTCCTTGGTATAAGTGGCAGGGCCCACGCTTTTGTGGCATCTGGACTGCTTCTTCATAAAGGCCTATGGTATGGTCCGTTGACTGTCTGGGGGACTGACTGTCTGTGGTTGACTGTCTGCTGAAAACGAACTCCGAGGTTGACTCACATTTCAAACACAACACTTCCTGTGTCATCATGACAATGATAGGGTGTTCTTGCACCCAGACTGTGATGTCACATTGACGCATAACGTTAAAGGAAGCATCACACTCAGCTCTGGTTTACACACACACACACACACTGTAAGGTCTGGACTCCCCAACCATCTAATTAAGACTGTTTACATGCGTCACCATGACGACAGCAAGCGGACCACGGAGGCCGCTACACTAACTTCATAGTGACTTGAACTAAAATAATGTTTATTTCTTAGTATATAATATTTGATTTGTATAGCATGTTTTCAAAGAAATCTGCCCAACAGAAACTAGACCAGAAAATAAAGCACAGTATGCGCTCCCTGAATAACAAGCCAAGAATGAAACGGAAGTCACATACTTATTTTTCTAAATGTAAGTCTGATATGATCATACTCTTATGCATGATGGATGGAGGATATGATCATATCACACAGCCATGAAGAAAAAATATATTTGGCTTCAGTTTCTTTTTTATTTTGGGCTATATTCAATCCATAGCCCTGAAGAGCCATGCTACAAATTTTAAAGTAATTTCAGAAAGAGCAGACATGTGCAGTGTTTACTGTCTCAGCGAGCACAAAAATATTGCCCGGTTCTTCAGTGCTACGGATTTAAATCTCATTATTTTATAGTAGGAAGAGGATGTTCAATCCAAATTGTGAAGGCACTACACAGACACACTTTCTAAGATCAATGCTCCTCCACTGTTGGGATTTCCTAAACCCTGGACCCGTCCTTGTTTTTGCATTTCCTTCCAATTGAATTCATCATGTGTTCCACAGACAGACAACGTAGGCCAGACACCTGCCATATGGCCTTTCTATCTAGAGAGAGAGAGAGAGAGCGAGAGAGCGAGAGAGAGCGCAAAGCTGTCATCAAGGCAAAGGATGGCTACTTTGAAGAATCTCAAATATAAAATATATTTTGATTTGTTTAACACTTTTTTTTGGTTACTACATGATTCCATATGTGTTATTTAATAGTTTGGATGTCTTCACTATTATTCTACAATGTAGAAAAATGTTTTTAAAAACTGTAATGAGTAGGTGTGTCCAAACGTTTGACTGGTATACGTGCCTGCTTTTGTTGTCTGGTCCAAGTGGATAGAATCAATGGTCTGTAGAAGAAGAAGCGGTCTGACTTGGTGTGCGTCCATGTTGAGAGAAATGGTTGTGTCAGAGGCACACATGGTACAGCGAGAAACAGTAGAAAGGAACAACACCCACATGAACAAATACTGTAGTATATGGTATAAATACTATAATATTCACTGTAGTGTTTTTGCAGACTTTACTTTAGTATTCACTGTAGTGTTTTTGCGGACTGAAGTGAATACTTTATTTTCTGAAGTATACTGTAGTATTTTCAGTTAACTATAGTATAAATACTGTAGTAAAATAACTGTAGTGTATACTATTGTGATTAATGTAGTGTTTATGTATACTGTAGTATTTACTGTATTGTTTTTGTTTTATTATCTTTGACATAGAAATGGAGGCTTTCTCCTTGAGGAAACCTGGCAGAGATGAACTAAAATACAACATTTTCCATAACCAGTAGGTCGATAGATATGACTGGGTTCTGAATGGAGAGTTCAGAGCTTCTGCTCTTTTCTGTAACCATATGGAACACAACATATGGCATACACTTGGTATGTAGGTTTCTCACTTATGGGTGGCACAAATTGGGATATGGGGAGGGGAATGGGCAGGGCGTATTCCTATAGTATACTACAAAATTCTATAGTAAGTACTACACATGATTGAGGGATTATACTGATTGTAGTATAGTATTCTACAGTATACTACAGTTTACTACAGAATTCTATACTAAGTACAGTAGTATTCTAAAGTAAACTGTCATATGTTTTATATGGGCAGGTACATATACCGCTGGACTGGTGCCTCAAACCTCAGATGAATTGACTGAGAATATATCTCTCCTTTCCTCCTTTTCCATCTGCCTCTGCTTTTTTCTCTCTTTCTTCCTCTTGTTCTTTCTCCCTCATTCCCTGCCTCTCTCTCTCTCCCTCTCACTGTCTCAGTGCACCTGCACTCTGCAGAGGGAGATTTAGAAATTAAAGGCATTAAGGCATTAACCTAGACTTCCAGAGGCTGGAAGAGAAACGCCGCTGCACTAAGGAATGATTTTCCAACAAAATCATTTTTATTGGTGCTAAGGAGTATGGATGGTGTACATGCGTAGGTTTGTGTCCGAGTGTGTGTTCAAGTGTTTGTACAAGCACACATGCATGGTTCAGGAGTCTGTGTGTATGTGTGGGTTGGTTCTTCTATCCTTGTGGGGACCTAAAATCCCCAAATCTCCCCGCAAGGATAGTAGAACAAGAGAAATTCTCCCTTATGGGGACATTTCCCACATCCCCAATGAGGACTTTATACCTTAGGGTTAGAATGAGGGTTTTGGTAACGGTAATGGGTTTAGGGTTAGGAGTTTGGGTTAGGGTTAGGAGTTTGGGTTAGGGTTAGGGTTAGGGTTAAGATTAGGGTTAGGGTTAAAATAGATTTTGAATGGAAATCAATTTTAGGCCCCCACAAGAATAGAAGAACATAACGTGTGTGTGTGTCTGGTTTGTGAGTGTGTGTGTTTCCTATAAATTGGGTTAGGGGGTCCGTCCACTGCCAACTACCCAAACAAAATAAATCAAACCAGGTGTCTGATGTTACACTCTGCTTGAACATTCTCAACGAGCCCATTCCAGGTAATTCCTTTCCTTTTTTGCCCCTAATTCAGAAAACAGGGCACAGGATGAAATCAAGATTTCAAAGATAATCTTGGACATGGAAATAAAATGACCTGGTGCATCCTGTTATAGAGCAGGTATGAGGTTAATAGGATTACAAGACAATCAAATAAACTAACACTAGAAAGAACACACACACACACCTTCATATGCAGTATGTGGTTCACAATGGATGTCTGATAAGGTAGAACCGGGTGATAGGCTCTGTAATCTGTATCAACCAATCAGGAAGTACAGAGTAGCCAACCAGAGAAAGAGCTGGATGCAGTGATTGTCAGGTGAGTCTACTCTTCTCTGCATTAGATTAGGAGGAGAATGGGAGGAATGTGATGAGAGAGAGACAGAAGAAGAAAGAGTTGGAGGGAGAAACAAAAGAGCAAGTTTCCCTATCAATACACACATAAACACCCCTGCTTGAGTGCTATAATCACCCAAAAAACTAGAGACACAGCATCCCTATCCTCATTCACACATCCACCAAGACTGCAAAAAACACACAAAGGAATTGACTGATTTCCCCTGAAAGTGTGCCCTGAGAGTGCAGCAGTGGAGGATTGTGGGTAATTGTTCTATTTGGGTTGAATACTGCACATGCTCAGTTTAAACCCTGATGTGGGCTTTGGCCTACTGGTGCAGGATAAGTGTACTTCTGTTTATGTCATCTGATATGTCTCACTCAGCTCTTCGTTCCTCATATCCACTCATCTTCTCTCCTGCTATTCTATTCGGGAGATAGAAGGCCACAGAAGCAGAAGCAGACATGATATATGATGAATGTAGAATTTGTCTTCTCTCCTCATCCCTCTCTCTCTCTCCCTCTCTTTTTGGTCTCAAGTGAATCATGTATGTTTGATGAAACTCCGACAGAGCCAATATAAGCAGTGGTTTGACGAGAAACACCAAAAACTGTCAAACTGTTGAAGGCTGCAGTCCAAACGGCAGCTGTGTCAAACGTTTTAGCGCTCGGTTTCTCCCTCCCCTCCTCCCTCGTTCTTCCTCTCTTCTCTACTTTCTTGCCTTTCCCTCCCTCCCTCCCTGCCTTCCCTCTTTTTTCTGGGCTAGCAGAGGCTAACATTTCAATACTGCCTCTTGCCAGTCTCATGCAGGACACTCTCTTTCTCTCCTCCCTCTCCCTTCATCCCTCCCTCCTTCGTATTTGGGTTGAATTGATACCAGCCTGTGCTTGTAAGAGTTACAGTACCCTGACTGTAATGCACTCCAGACAGTCCTGACTTCCTAATGACTGGTTGTGCTCCGAGCCTTTCCGGGCACGGCTGTGGCCTCCAGCCACCCCACACACACACACACACACACACACACACACACACACACACACACACACACACACACACACACACACACACACACACACACACACACACACACACACACACACACACACACACACACACACACACACACACACACACACACACACACACACACACACACACACACACAAGCACACACGGTGACCAGTCATCCACTTTTCTCTTCTCCAGCCGTGTTCCTCTCTCTCTCTCTTCCTCTATTTGTCATCATTCTATCTTCCTCTGTAAACACTTGGTTATAAAGGCTGTCTTCTTCCCCTCCCCTTTCCAACATGCCCTGTCTTTCTTTATCTTCCCACCACTAAAACCCTGACAGCGAACTGGTAAGAGAGTTGGCTTGTACGGTTCGTCAAAAAAGAGCAACATGGCCTCCTGGGTGGGGCAGTGGTTAAGGGTGCTGTACTGCAGCACCAGCTGTGCTGTCAGAGACTCTGGGTTTGCGCCCAGGCTCTGTCGTAACCGGCTGCGACCGGGAGGTCCGTGGGGCGATGCACAATTGGCCTAGCGTCATCCGGGTTAGGGAGGTCTTGGCCGATAGGGATGTCCTTGTCTCATCGTGCACCAGCGACTCCTGTGGTGGGCTGGGCGCAGTGCAGGCTAACCTAGGTTGTCAGGTGCACTGTGTTTCCTCTGACACATTGGTGCACGGTGTTTCCTCTGACACATTGGTGCAGCTGGCTTCTGGGTTGGATGCGTGCTGTGTTAAGAAGCAGTGCGGCTTGGTTGGGTTGTGTATCGGAGGACGCATGACTTTCAACCTTCGTCTCTCCCGAGCCCGTACGGGAGTTGTAGCGATGAGACAAGATAGTAGCTACTAAAACAATTGGATACCATGAAATTGGGGAGAAAAAGTGGTAATTTCAACAAAAATTTAAAATAAAATGTAATTTTTTTTTTTTAAAGAGCAACATGAGAGAACTGCTCCCAGGTGCACGCATCCTTACCACTGGACAAATGAATGACAGTAGGTGACACGCCCTCAGTGTATCCAGTGGAAGGCTCCAATCCGTTGGGATTGCCAGTCTGGTCTTCATTAAGTAGCTATTCTTTTCATTTCCCTCCTAATGTTGTTAAGGCACATTAGAACAAAACAAAAGACAAAAGAGGCCCTCTATCCTCAAAGTGATAGACCTCCCCAGCCTTATGCCTAAACTTTACCCAACTCATAGGCATAGTGCCTGTAATCCTGCGTGCCGAGGCAGTGCCAGTAGCACGTAAAAAAGGTCACAACCTCACACCTGGATCGTACCCATCCCCCAAATCCTGAGGGCAACACCCCAGCAGGTCTCTTCCGTTACTACGGTAACGGCCTTGTTTGTTTGGTCTGGCTCTCAATTTTTTGTAATTTGTTTTATTACAAGATGGAATGGTTTAATTGAAAGTTTGTGTTGCTGTTTTTTCCACTCTTCAACTTTTTGCTGGCCCCAGAGGAAGTATTCACTCACAGGAAAAACAACCATCACAAAGTGAGTAACACAGAGAAGAATGCAACGATACTGACACAACCTCCCCAACTCTTACACTTATCACTAATGATTCCATTAGTGAGGGATACAGAATAGAGATCGAAATCTCGAATGTGCTTGATACCAGTTAGACGGGCACTTTTCACTTCCACTGGGATATTTTTCACTTTCACTGGGATGTTGGCTGAGTTGGCTGGACATGGCTAACTACTAGTAAAATTTAAAGCTGAACATACTCATCTATACATGAATCCAGATCATGAGAACTGGACAACAACCATATGAATTATAACAGAACTGCCATGCAATATTTCATATTAATTCCATTGTCATTCCCGTTTTTGATTTGTCTTCACTGTGTGGACATGTTTACCTCACAGGGAGGGGTAATAGTATTTATACATGACTAGCATTCACTAACATAGCCAGGGTGTACCCCAAGCTTCAATGCTGGCCCATATGTTCATGATCTCACCCTAATGTTCATGGCTGAATGTATACAGTTGTGTATGTCCATGCCAAAAGCAACAAGCAGCCTCTTGACAAAACCTTGCAATGGAGGGAGTGTCAACGTTTGTTCAAGCTTAGGAATAATCTGGGGAAAAGTGCAGGTTTATTTTCACTATGCTAGTCGTACATGTACAAATACACACACTGATACACTGGTGGATGAAACAATGTCTCTCCACAATTTGAAAATCCAGGGTTTATAAATGTCATAATCAGAAAGGAGATGGTAATAGTCAGCATAACAGCCATTAGGTTTTATGTGGTGTTGACGGATCAGTTTTTGTGGCAACTTTTTTTTTCTGAGGCTAATGTTGTTATTCTTTTTCCACCCCTCCAGCCTTCATCCTTCAAACTCCATCTCCAGGTGGCAAGGCCCTTGCGTTGCATCACTCCCTGCGAAACGAACAATGTTGCTTTTGGCAAAGTTCAAACCTCTTACTCTGAGTCAGGTCTCCTATCTTTGTCAAGCTATTCAAGCAGTTGCTGGGTGGTCTGACCACAGAGAAATATGTTATTGTTTACATTTTACACATTGTGGGTGCTTACTTTTGTACTATTTTGCACGTGCATTCCTACACATGTGAATTGGAAATATGTTTTTTGCATATCTCAAATCCCCCTGAGACCCTCAGAGTGGGGTCACGGCCAGGATCAGCCATTATTAACGCCGACCCTGGAGCAATTGGGACTAAGTGCCTTGCTCAAGGGCACATAGACAGATCTTTCACCTTGTCAGCTCAGCGATTCGGACCAGCAACATTTTGGTTACTGGCTCAACGCTCTAACCGCTAGGTTACCTGCCGCCTCACCAGCAGTTGCAAACCGTCCCTGTGTGTGCACCTTCAGAGGGGTGGAAACAACCGGATGCATCCGGTTTTCAGGGGAAATGGAAAGAGAGCCTGTGACACAACACTCCAGTTTAACCCCTCCTCTACACATACTGGATTGGTTGAACAGTGCAGAAGAGAACCTCCTCCTCCTTTGTTTTTTCTCATCATGACCAGAAAGAAAGAAACACCGCTCAGGCTTTTCTTTTACGCCTGCTATGTTAGCTTACTGTGTGTATGACGTGTGTGTGTGTGTGTGTGTGTGTGTGTGT
This sequence comes from Oncorhynchus kisutch, assembly GCF_002021735.2. Lineage (NCBI taxonomy): Eukaryota > Metazoa > Chordata > Actinopteri > Salmoniformes > Salmonidae > Oncorhynchus > Oncorhynchus kisutch. The sequence continues at coordinate 28,507,960 of NC_034180.2, read as the reverse complement.
GTGTGTGTGTGTGTGTGTGTGGCCAGACACATACAGTGTCATGTTGTATCCCACCAGCAGAGGGGGCACATAATGTACCCCTGCTAGCTTTGTCTTTACATTTAATGTTGTGACCATCACGAGTCAACATGAGAACAATTGTCCCTGATACATCTTATGTATCTTTTACAGTGTATTCGGAAAGTATTAAGACCCCTTGACGTTTTCCACATTTTGTTATATTACAGCCTTATTCTAAAATGGATTAAATACATGTTTTCCTCAGCAATCACCACATAATACCCCATAATGACAAAACGAAAACACTTTTTTGTCAATTTTAGCATTTATTTTTTTACAGAAATACCTTATTTACATAAGTATTCAGACCCTTTGCTATGAGACTCGAAATTGAGCTCAGGTGCATCCTGTTTCCGTTGATCATCCTTGAGATGTTTCTACAACTTGATTGGAGTCCACCTGTGGTAAATTCAATTGATTGGATATGATTTGGAATGCCCCATACCTGTCTATATAAGGTACCTCAGTTGACAGTGCATATAAGAGCAAAAAACGAGCCAAGAGGTTGAAGGAATTGTCCGTAGAGCTCCGAGACTTGTTACATGATCTCTTATTCTTATCTGCATTTTTTTTAACTGCACTGTTGGTTAGGGGCTCGTAAGTAAGCATTTCACTGTAAGGTGAAATGTATTCGGCGCATGTGACTAATCAAATTTGATTTGATTTTAGACGGGATTGTGTTGAGGCACAGATCTGGGGAAGTGTACCAAAACTTGTCTGCATCATTTTTTATTTAATTTAATTAATTTTTTATTTCACCTTTATTTAACCAGGTAGGCAAGTTGAGAACAAGTTCTCATTTACAATTGCGACCTGGCCAAATCATTGAAGGTCCCCAAGAACACAGTGGCCTCCATCATTCTTAAATTAAAGAAGTTTGGAACCACCAAGACTCTTCCTAGAGCTAGCCACCCGGCCAAACTGAGCAATCGGGGGAAAAAGGCATTGGTCAGGGAGGTGATCAAAAACCTGATGGTCACTCTGAAGGAGCTCAAGACTTCCTCTGTTGAGATGGGAGAACCTTCCAGAAGGACAACCATCTCTGCAGCACTCCACCAATCAGGCCTTTACAGTAGAGTTGCCAGACGGAAGCCTCTCCTCAGTAAAAAGACACATGACAGCAAGATTCTCTGGTCTGATGAAACCAAGATTGAACTCTTTGGCCTGACTGACAAGCGTCACGTCTGGAGGAAACCTGGCACCATCCCTACGGTGAAGCATGGGGGTGGCAGCATCATGCTGTGGTGATGTTTTTCAGTACAGAGAGAACCACATACAGAAACTTCCCCCATGGAAAGCAGCAGCACATTTTTTATGATCCTGAAGCAGCCATACTCCAGTCGCTCAGAATGAAACCCAAAAGGCCTGGCTGGGTTCCCTCACTCATGCTCTCTCTTTACCCCTCCTTCTACTCCTTCCTCTCTCCACCTCTGTTCTCTCCCTTGTCCATTGCCATTTCTATACTGTCCCTTGTCCCTTCTCCACTCCATGTTGTTCACTCATCCTTTTCCATTCTACCTATTCCTTTCTTTCTTTCACTCCCTTCTTTCTTCCATATTGTGCAACTGCAGAACTGCACACTCTGACCTCTCTCTACACTCACCTCTTTAGTACCCTCCCATCTTCAGTCCAGCTGCATTTAAAAAACCAGGCCAGAGCCTGGATCCAAAAGCTTCCTAGGATTTTTTTTGTTCTCTTATTGTGTATTTTTAATCCATTTTCCCCTCTCTGTGTAGAATTCATATTTGGCTGGTTCTGACACCACAACAACTATCTGTTCGTTGCCGATAGAGATGGGAAATGAGGCCAACCCACCATCATCTGAGTTCAACCCTACGGGCTGGTTGTTCATTTTAAACACACACACACACACACTTTAAAAACCACCCTGGAAACACTGCAACATCCTCTATAACACACCAGCCCTCTTCAAATAGTGTCCTCCACTGGTGCATCTTGATAACTCCTGCAGCTCTCGTTTAGTTCGGTCTAGAGAAGAGCCAGACCCCCCCCCCCCCCCCCCCCCCCCCGCACACACACACCCCCAGCGTCCCTAACCGTGTCTGACACATCAAAGGCCTTGGTCCGTGGAGGGAAGCAAGGGAGGGTCTGGGGAATCATGGGAGACAAAGGAAGCGATTAAGAGATAAAGATCAGTCTGAGATATGACATTTCATCCCAGGCAGATCCGGTGGACACACTCCATTCAGGGAAGAATACGGCAGCGAAAGGGAGGGAGGGATGAAGGTGGGGAGGTGCCGGTCTCTCCCTCCCTCTCCCCCCTCTAGCTACCCCTCTATGTAAGTCTGCAAACATGGGAAAGGGACGGCTGCACTCCGACAAAATTGTTTCCATTAACCTCATGTCCCTCCCTCAACTTCCAACTGCCCCACTTTTAAAAAAGCAAGGTGAGACAACTTCAAAAGAGTGCACAGCCCAAAAACGACCTTTGGGCACAGCCCAAAAACGATTTGCCTGACATATGCTGTGCCCCTCCATGATTACACCCCAAAAACTACAAGTATGGCTGATTTCATCCATTACATGAGTTTATTTTCTCTACTGATCCAAATAATTCTAACGTTTCTCCTCGTATTTCCCCCCTTAAATAGTGTTTAGCAGCATAAAACAGGTGGAAGAAAAAACGGGCCTATTGTTAGCCTAATTGCCTCAAGGTCGCATTACAGCTCCGGTTTCACGTTGTTGCTTTCAAACTGTAGCCCACAAAAACCCCGGGCATAATCCAACTGCCTCTCTGAGGGCCCACACAAAGGCCCTACGTACCAACATAGAGGGAGTCTGTTATCAAATAAACACTCAGGTCCAACACAGGCAGGCCGCCCTCGGTCGAGTTGTATCTCAGAACCTAGCTCTGTTTCCCAATGTTTAGACGATCTGAATGAGAAAAGTCTAGTAACCTAATTCACAAAGGGAAACTGCTCCGATGTAAACACTATTATGTCAGTGGATGAGGTTGCATGTCTGACTATGAACCTGACCTATGTCTGAAAAGTGGATTAGTCCATTGAAGTGGGTGGTGGCAGATGGGTTAGAGCCCTTCAGCTTTGAGAGTTGCTTTGTCTCTTTAAAGGAGTGTGTTTACAACAGACCAGTTTGCAACAGTTAGCTAGGGCGTTGGTGGACTCACTTTGCGCTGAGTGATACTTATAGTGCAACATAGCTTTTGGTAAACTTCCTGCCACAGGAATACTGAAGGAAGAGGGGTGGCAAAACCTGAGTCTACCACCTTCATCTCCTTTCCTTCATGATCACAGATTTTCAAGCAAGTTTATAGGTGAAAGCAATATTGTCATCTATCTGTTCATCTTTAGTTGAAGAAGTAAAGTAGGCTTAGACAGTTAAGGTAGAAACACACCTGTAGGTAGAGAGGAGATGGGAGCTGGGCCACTGCCTTAACTACAGGCCAGGAGACAGTTGGGGGTCTGGGCTGTCCAGCGGCCATTTTTTCATTAGGCATATCTAATGAAAATGCATAGGGCTGGGGCCTAGCATAGGGACACCCTGCCCTGCCGAAAATTAGACTGCAGACTCACCCAACAAAAGAGTAATTCCGTCCACACAGCGACACCGGCACTTTCAATTTAAAAACCTGTCGGTTGTTTCTTCACCAAGTGGAAATTTCCACTAAAATCCCCCTCTCAGTGTGTATTAGTGAGAAGACTGTCGTTAAGACCTGGTGTGCTTTAATCACTGTATGTGTTTTTCCCCCGTGCTGTGCTTCGGAACAGTTGTTATGGTGAAATATCTGATAGACAAGTGAAGAAAATAACAAAGAAAATGGGAATTGTATTTTTCTTTACGTTACAGTAACCATTGACACCAGAGTTGCCAGTGAAGGACTCAACTTTTTCCACTCCTCTGAGAGTGTGTGTGTTGCAGATGACCCTGAGGCCAGTTTATTCCCTTGATGACAGTTTCATACCCTCAGCGTACAAGGGCCTGTCCTGGTACCATGTGTCAGAGCAGAGGTGTTTGATAAGTGGAGATGAGTTACAGGCAGGGGTGAGGGGTAGTGTGTGACACAGATAACCCCTACAGATGGGCAATGGTCACGATCTAGTGTTTCAACCCCCTCAGCTCGGTGTGTGTGTGCGTGTTTTACCATTCCATGAGTGGGAGAGTGAAACGAGAGGCCCTGACCTCCAGCTGCACTGACATCAGCTCTCATCACTCCCCCACCCAATCCTCCCCCATCCAATCCTCCTCCACCCTCACCCAATCCTCCTGCACCCCCACCCAATCCTCCTGCACCCCCACCCAATCCCTGGTAGATGAGGGGTGGCGTGATGCAGGGCAAAGATGCACCATGAAACAGGCGACAGGGCGACGCCCTGTTCTAACAGGTGCTTTTAAGATCTCATTCTAGCGTAGGGACCCCTTTAATCTGAAATGACCGCTTTCAAACCAATCGAAGGACTTAAGTCCAGCGAGGCCATGTGCCCAATGGCTGCCATTGGAATCTGGTAATATTAAGGGGAGGGAGAAGAAGAGAGAAGGAAAGAAAGAGCGAGAGCTTTGTCCATAAGCTCTCTGTCCATAAGAACATCGGTGGGCCCTACATGTATTCTGTCCACAAACAAAAGGCTAGCCTTCCTTTATCAGCTGTGAAATGTAGTGTTTACTGCCTCAAAGCAATAGAAACTAAACAGAAAGCTGTAGCTATAGCCCAGGGTTCAGAATAGGAATGTCTGCCTTGGTGGTCTGCTGCTCTGATACATTTCAGTGATGATAATGTTTTTTTGTTAGGTCGTGTGTAGGGCCTTAAGAATACTACAACGTAATCCCATGAGCCTAGTAGCCTACCTGTTATAGCTATTTAAAAAGCGAGGCTACTGCAGAGGGCTTGTCAGCAATATAAACCGTGTCTTCTAGGAAAGCAAGACTGATAGGCCTATGTTTTGTCTAAATATCTAACCTGGGGATCTCTGATTTATAGACAATTATCTCCATGAACTTCGAGGAAGAGATTGGAATGATAAGGATATGGAGCACCCAGTAAGGCCAAGCAAAGTGAGATCATCTTTCCATATTCTTGAAGGACAGTTTATCGTCGATAAACACTAAACTTTTACTGCAGAAGGTCCGAATTAAAAGCTTTTTGAAGAGGTCAACCAGGGAGTGTGTTGTCCCTTGTCAACAGACTCGGTGTGTAATGACTCACCTGCAATTTTGTGAGAATGGCCTCTTGCATCACATCAGAATGCATGACAAAGCACCCTGAAGGAATCTGTTCTCTAAAATAAATATTAATTTTGTAAATCCAGAAAAAGTCAAAAGTAATATATTGTCTGCATTAGAATGTATGCACAACCATTACAACTGATGAGTAATCTTAAAATAGTTTCTCAATATTCCATTTGAATAACCCCTCCCCTCCCCAGTTCAGACTTTGAAGATCCTACATTGGCCTTGAAGTTAATAGTAGGTTGTTGACTATTGGCTCATTACATAATACGTTGCTTTCCAGGCATTTTAATAAACATGCGTAGTCTTTGTGGAAGGTAGGCTATACACAATACAAATAGAAAGTCTTAAAATACCATGATTGTGTCATGAAAAGTTGAAAAGCTGAGCTCTGGTGTTTGGCTGTAAACCCAACACAGGAGGCTACTGAGGGGAGGAAGGTTCATAATAATGGCTGGAATGGAGCAAATGGAATGGCATCAAACCATGTTTGATATATTTGATACCATTCTACGGATTCCACTCCAGCCATTACCACGAGGCTGTCCTCCCCAATTAAGGTGACACCAACCTCCTGTGAAACCCAATGTAAGCATTTTAATACACAGAATGTGTTTTAAAAGAGAAATTAAGTACTCTGAAACACCCAAAGTGGTTCTTCAACCTGAATATCTGTGTTTTTAAGAGAGTGTTGTGAAAACCCTTTTTGGAGTTTCAGTGCATGTAAAAGGCAGCATCAAAACACAAAAACAGTGTTTCTCATACAATCAATGGTTTATAAATGCAAATGGTTTATAGCCTAAATATTGATTGATGATAAGGGACTATGGAGAATATTTTTTGTGGAATTCCACCTTCATTTTTTCAACGCTTTATTTAGACAGATTGGAAACAGGGTGGCAATAAGATGGTACATTTCGTTGGAATTTTACCCACTCAACCACACAGCCACACTGTAAGAAATGATTATGGGTTGAATTGAACGTGACAAAACAACAACAACATATACTTAATCAAAATGAATGCAAGTAGTCCAGAGCCTGTGGTCTAGCGATAACTCACCTGGCTTAGTCCCCCCCTCTCCCCACTGAAGACCGGGGTTCAATTCCCCTCTCCAACTCTTCAATCTGTTTCTCCCACCTATCTGTATCCCCTCTGTCATTTCAGAACTGTCTCAATAAAGTTTCAAAATATCTTTAAAATAAATGTATGTAAGTTGCTTAAACTATTTGTTAATTCAATTTGACCAAATGAATGTAAGAATAAATCCAACTGAATATGTTGCACAAAATGTAAGTATCTTTCATGAGGATAACCGAAGAGAGAAAATGTAGTGATTGAACTTATTGGAAGTCTTTGGTTTTAATTACCTTGCATTTCCTATCTAGTCCAAGTGACTCTGTTTTTAGAGGATTGTGGGTAATTCCCAAAAATTGGACTTTATGAATTTTTCATACAGTATATGAAGTTTGAAGATAGAAAATTATATTTATATATTAGTATTTAAGCTTGTTGTGCCATGACGTGTAATGGATCATAATGAATGAATATCAAAACCGTTAGACAAATTGACATTCAATGAGGACCGCAAAGAATTCCCACAGAATGTCATGGTTATTAAGAGAAGAGGCAAGGTAAGAATCTTACATTTTTACAGTACACCTGCCTGTTTGTGCTGGTGGTTTGAAAATGGTTTGACAATGCCTGACAAAATGATGTAAAATGTCCACTTATAAAATACATAAAACAATGGTATACATTATGACACTTAAGAAAAAGGGATCCAATTCTGCACTAGACAGAATTCAAAACATCATAATGGTGTTTCGAAGCTTTAGAGAGAAAAAACAACACCAATAGAGAAGGTATCTAATTCTGCACTAAACAGGACTTGAATAACCAAAATAATGTTTTCAATATTTTCTGTTAGTGCTCCCAGTCCCTAGCAAGGTGTTACACAACGCTTGATGATTTTGTGGTGTTACAACACACCATGTAATGTTTCGAAACATCTCAGGATGATGTGTTTCAATACTCCAGCAGTTCAGGTTTCATCTCCTTCAAGTTGGTGGCAGCTCAGTTACCACAAGTTTTGGTGTTACAAAGCACTTCATTTTAACAGTGTAGGTGGGATAATGACCAGGCAGACAATTACCATAAGTTGCTGATGTTATCTAAACTCAGGAGATCAGTTGAAATGTGTGTAACTGTGCTGTTAAGCTGCTAAAAAGAAGAACTCCCCTCTGCCTTCAGCCACTTCAAAATAAAATTATTTTCAGCCTCTCTTTTTGACGAGGCTACGCCTGATATGCGGGCATCAAAGGCAAGCCCAACTGCTGTCCGAGAGCCTGAGGTTGACTGTGGTAAACTTCTCTGAGGTGAGCAGAAATCATGGTCTAAGATGGAAAGACTAAATAACACCAACAAAACCATGCCACACACATGCCATTGGAATATAGACAAGTCTACCACATAATTCCACCCGTCAGTCAACCTGTGATCTAAAATGCTAATTGAGTAAACCCAAAATATTGGCACATTAATTTGCATTACTTTAGCAATTGGGAGGTTAATTGAAAATCCTTAGATTTTTTTAGGTCAAACCCTTCAGAAACAACCGGCTGACCTCAACCATGGCAAAAAGGCTTGTTTGGGTTTGTGTGACTCCCGTGGTGATGCATTTGGTGCGGATTGGAGACATTGCTTTTTCTGAGTCTGTTGTGCATTGGGAGAAGAAAAGTATGCCTTCTACTCTTTCCAAGCACGCAGGCCTAAAACATTTCCAAGGGAAGATGAAAAATATAATTTCTCCAATAATGCCAAATGTATTTATCTTACGACATGTCCCCTAGCCTATACAAAGCTCGTGCAGGGACATGGGGGGAATGCTACATACAGTGGGATGTCCTGAAAAGTTCAAAGGACTCCCCTCTCCAAACCTTATCACATAATTTGGTGCAGTCATCCGATTGTAAATAAGTGATGTAGAAGTGCATTGTCTAATGGGGCACAAGTTGGAGACGGGCGTCTTTATTCTGTCGGCATGAGCCGCCGAAGACAAAGGATGGAGACAGACGGTCTAACCTTTGATTCTTCCGAGAATGGGTATCGCCATGTGTCAGTGTATGACCCATCGTCCACAGTCGTGCCCCGAACGCTAAACCGTCGGAAACATTTGGATCACTTCTCAACTGTCTCCAACAATCAATTTCAACTATCCGCCCAGATGGCAATTGGATTAGCGAGTGTCAAACCACCCCACAAACTAATTTACATAAAAGTTCAATTTGAGCATGGTGTAGCCTATCCCCAAGTATCCCATGCCTAGGTCTGTTTGGTCTCTAATTGTTACATTATTCTTTATGCTTATAAATGGCAAAAGGTGATCTTCATCTTACAAAACAGCTATGTTGAGAAATTACTAAAGTCCTTTCCTCAAGTGTGAATCAATCCCAGTTGGATAATGCCAGACCAAACATTATTTTATTTGGGAGAGACAGAGCATCAGAAAGATTCCTCTGTTATAATGAATTGCAACAATTACTGGAGTACATTTTCAAAAGTATCAGACCCAAACGTGTTAAATACAAACTCATAAAACAGTCATGGACCTTTGCTGTCAACTTTTCATTTTTCACAACCCATATTATCTGATAGATTTTTACAGTTATACATAAAAAATCAAATTCTTACTCAAGGGACTTATCTAATAAAATCATTGGTTTAAAGATCTATGTAAAGAGGTGAATTAAAATCAATGCACATTTCTGATTACTTCGATTGATTCATAACAAATCAGTGCTGTGATAATTTCACACAGTGCTCGATTTAAGTAGACAATTTGAGCTTCTTGTGATCTGCTCAAATGTAATATTGGAAGGCAATTTGTTTTAATTTTTTATTTTAAATGTATATAATATAAAACGCAATAAATATTACCAGTAAATAAACTTTATTTTTATTTTTTATTTTTTTTATACTATTCTCATTTTAAAAACCTTATACAATCTAATATACATTATGAAAAGTTGTACAGCTTTTTATTTATGTTTAAAATAAGGACTCACTTTTATATGTAGATATATATATATATATATATATTTTGTCAAAATATATGATCATATTGTCAAGGAAACCAAAAAATTAGACAAACATACATCGCAACATAAAAGTTATAAATAAAAGGTCCAAGTGAACATTTTTGGGAGTAAAGTGGGGTCTTTTCTTAGCGTCTGTGCTGCCTGCCTAAAGTTGCCCATAGTCAGTGTTAGCGGCAACCGCATCCTTCCACTACCATTTCCTGGTAGTTTTTTAGGACTACCTTGTCGTGTTCGTCCAGGTAGAGCATGGAGATGGCACTGAGCTCTGTGGGCACGCAGCAGGCCTTGGGAATGTTGGTGTTCACCGAGTTCACCAACGTCTGCACGATGGCATGGTTGGTAGAGTTCAGGTGGTCTGCCAGGGGGAAGGGGCACTCCCCATGGCAGTAGTATGCCTGGTACCCTGGGGGTGCCACTATCCAGTCATTCCAGCCCACATCGCTGAAGTCCACGTACAGCGCGTGACGGCGGCAGTTGCGGTTGCGCTTACGCCCCCGCTGCTTTGGGCTGCGCTTGGCCCGGCGCGTCAACGGGTGGCCCTTGCCGTCGTGGCCGAAGGTGACCAACAGGGGGCGTAGCTGCTCCCAGTCCTCCCCGGGTTCCTGGTGCAGTGAGCGGCTGATGCGCACGTGGCGGCCCTGGTGGCGCGGTGTCTGGTTGAGGTGCTGGACCTCCACAGCCAGCCCGTGGTTGGGCAAGCGCTCCCGTGTCCAACGCAGCACGGCGGGGCTCACGTCGAAGCTCTCCCAGCGCGAGGCGTTATGGCGAACCAGCCGCGTGTCCAAGAGCCGCGTGATTAGCTGCCCGGCCCGCGGGGGCTTCAGAACCTCGTACACGTTTATCCGGTGGAGCCCCTCCTTGTCCCCCCCGATCCCCGAAATGGCCTCGTCGATCTCCTGCCGGAACAGACGCAGCTCGGCCGACGAGAGTAGCTCGTCCTCTGGGATGCTGCTGAGATTGAAGAGGAAGCGCAGTGGGGCGGCCTCGCCATTCTTCGTCTGAAGATCCCCCGGATGAACCCGCTCCATGTGCTCTGAGAAAGAAAACCGGACACAGTCAATGTCAGCACTTTTATCAAGGGAGTCTGTACGAGCTGCCATCTTGACTCTGATGAAAGCATCTACAGGTTTGATTTAAGAGATCATCCTTGAACTGAGTGAAGTGATTGCTTCAATTCAGAATCCAGTTCAATAGGAAAAAAACTGTTGAAAAAAATTGTAAAATATGAATATTGAATTTCCCTTCCCTTCTCTCGTTACTATTTACTTGTTCCCTCCAAAACTATTACACCGCCGGTTGTTTAAATCAGTTCCCTTTCTGTCAATTGTCAATCGTCAGTGTAACATGCTTTAACTATACTTCCTTATCTATCCATAAGGACCTTCCAGGACTTCCCACAATGCCTTTCTCTGAGTGCTTTGATGAAACATTACTTAGAGGATGGTGATTAACGTACAGGAGCTACAGTATATACATAGTAGAGGGTAGCTATTCCATGCAAAGTCTGCAGATTTCTGGCAAGATCACCATTGTTGGGAAAGGAATGTTGTGTCTACTATTTTTCTGCTCAATCTGGCCCTGTTATTTCACACCGAGGCCTTAATCTTACCCAGGTGGTTTGCATTATTAAAACCTGCTGTGTTTTTTGATTGGCTCTGCAGTTTGTTAACTGGGGACATTTATCATTTTCATCATGAATAATCATTACGGATTCCCACAGACAATCCTTTGGTGGTGGGGCAGCTAAGACTAAGTGGAGGCCTGAAAAACAGTTTTTTTTTTACCATAGCTCAAATTCCTGCAGTATTCCATGGGTAATTGAATCTTTAACCTCAAGAGGTGTCTTTGCATTTTTCCCTGTACAGTTTCTCCCAACGTGAAACTAACATGTTAAGCTTTTCACATAGTTTTCCTTCCATAGCTCTGTCATTGTAAACTTGAACTTGGTGCCTTGAATAAGTACAGTTGAAATCAGAAGTTAACATACACTTAGGTTGGAGTCATTAAAACTTGTTTTCAACCACTTCACAAATGTCTTGTTAACAAACTATAGTTTTGGCAAGTCGGTTAGGACATCTACTTTGTGCATGACACAAGTCATTTTCCCAACAATTGTTTACAGACAGATTATTTAACTTCTAATTCACTGTATCACAATTCCAGTGGGTCAGAAGTTTACATACACTAAGTTGACTGTGCCTTTAAACAGCTTGGAAAATTCCAGAAAATTATGTCATGGCTTTAGAAGCTTCTGATAGGCTAATTGACATCATTTGAGTCAATTGGAGGTGTACCTGTTGATGTATTTCAAGACCTACCTTCAAACACAGTGCCTCTTTGCTTGACATCATGGGAAAAATCAAAAGAAATCAGCCAAGACCTCAGAAAATAAATTGTAGACCTCCGCAAGTCTGGTTCATCCTTGGGAACAATTTCCAAACGCCTGAAGGTACCATGTTCATCTGTACAAACAATAGGGACCACGCAGCCGTCATAGCGCTCAGGAAGGAGATGTGTTCTGTCTCTTAGAGATGTATGTTCTTTGGTGCGAAATGTGCAAATCAATCCCAGAACAACAGCAAAGGACCTTGTGAAGATGCTGGAGGAAACAGTTACAAAAGTATCTATATCCACAGTAAAACGAGTCCAATATCGACATAACCTGAAAGGCCACTCAGCAAGGAAGAAGCCACTGCTCCAAAACCTCCATAAAAAAAGCCAGACTATGGTTTGCATCTGCACATGGGGACAAAGATCGTACATTTTGTAGAAATGCCCTCTGGTCTGATGAAACAAAAATAGAACTGTTAGGCCATAATGACCATTGTTATGTTTGGAGGAAAAAGGGGGAGGCTTGCAAGTCAAAGAACACCATCCCAACTGTGAAGCACAGGGGTGGCAGCATCATGTTGTGGGGTGCTTTGCTGCAGGAGGGAATGGTGCACTTCACAAAATAGATGGCATCACGAGGCAGGGAAAGTATGTGGATATATTGAAGCAACATCTCAAGACATCAGTCAGGAAGTTAAAGCTTGGTCGCAAATGGGTCTTCCAAATGGACAATGACCCCAAGCATACTTCCAAAGTTGTGGCAAAATGGCTTAAGGACAACAAAGTCAAGGTATTACAGTGGCCATCACAAAGCCCCGACCTCAGTCCCATAGAAAATGTGTGGGCAGAACTGGAAAAGTGTGCGCGAGCAAGGAGGCCTACAAACCTAACTCAGGTACACCAGCTCTGTCAGGAGGAATCGGCCAAAATTCACCCAACTTATTGTGAGAAGCTTGTGGAAGGCTACCCGAAATGTTTGACCCAAGTTAAACAATTTAAAGGCAATGCTACCAAATACTAATTGAGTGTATGTAAACTTCTGACCCACTGGGAATGTGATGAAAGAAATAAAAGCTGAAATAAATCATTCTTTCTACTATTATTCTGACATTTCACATTATTAAAATAAAGCAGTGATCCTAACTGATCTAAAACAGGGAATTTTTACATGGATTAAATGTCAGGAATTGTGAAAAACTGAGTTGAAATGTATTTGGCTAAGGTGTATGCAAACTTCCGACTTCAGCTGTATCTTATTACTTTGTAGCGATCCTAAAAAATTTACTAAATTGAAGCGGTATATAATGGAATTTATATAATAAACAACTTAGTTTGATCTTATTTATCCAGCTCAAAAAAAGTCTCCAAGCATGTTATTAGCATAGTTTGACAGCAGGAAACAAAACACCCAAAGAGAGCAGTAGAAACAGATCTTCAAGATAGCACACACACATTGCATCATAGACAGCTGAGCCTCCTTGTGCCTGAGTGGCCTTGGTGCTGTGCTGTGCCGTGTTAGACAGTCTGTTAGACAGGCCCCATTAAGGCAGACTAATCCCTACTCCCCCGAGGGCAGACATGTTCTTCTTCAGCCCTTCAGCTCTGCCTGCTCGTCCATCCACTACACTAGACTACTGTCACACCGTGTTTGATCTCTGGATTACACAAGACAAATATCTGATTTTGAGCACATACTTTATCCACATATGTTATGGGAAGGTCCTTTTTGCACATAAATAGCCTACATGTTTACCTCTCTTTCCCTCAGTTTTACATGAAGCCTGTTTTAAAACTGTTCTTTCTGACTGGGCTATCCATATTATACTTACATCTTGTATAGTTGTCAGTATACACTTAGCATCCATGCTAACATATCTCTCTTACACAAACTGTGGATAACCAAGGAGCGTGAACGTTTCAATGTTAAAACATTTAAACAAAATTAGGATCTTTAACTTTAAGAACATTTCAATCACAGTGCAGGTGGCTCACCTGCACTTTCTCTTCGCTAATGATGCGAGAATGTGTTGTCTCCGGTCTGTTGTGTGTAGAGTATCCTAGCCTATTCATTGATGATAGGCCCTGCTTTACTAAAGTTGCAAGCCGAGAAATGTCAAAATATATAATTTCACTGCGAGATACACAGTTGAAGTCAGAAGTTTACATACACTTAGGTTTTCAACCACTCCACAAATGTCTTGTTAACAAACTATAGTTTTGGCAAGTCAGTTGGGACATCTACTTTGTGCATGACACAAGTAAATTTTCCAACAATTGTTTACAGACAGATTATTTCACTGTATCACAATTCCAGTGGGTCAGAAGTTTACATACACTAAGTTGACTGTGCCTTTAAACAGTGACATAAAATTATGTCATGGCTTTAGAAGCTTCTGATAGGCTAATTGACGTAATTTGAGTCAATTGGAGGTGTACCTGTGGATGTATTTCAAGGCCTACCTTCAAACTCAGTGCCTCTTTGCTTGACAAAAACTGAGTTTAAATGTATTTGGCTAAGGTGTATGCAAACTTCCGACTTCAACTGTAGCTTTTGATTGGTGATAGATCGGCCTAGTGCACGGTTCTGACTCCTTCTGCCTGGTGGCCGACCTGCCTATATATACACTGTGCCCCTCACCTCTTTCTCTGTCCCTTGCTAGCTAGCTATGAAAAATGTGAGTGTTTGTGTTCTTGGAAGTACGGCAACGTTCTTCCGTTCCAAAAATACAGGAGTCGATTACTAGCAGAATATGTTTTTTATTTCTACTAAATGTCTTGGTAAGTCACGGTATTTAATCAACTTGAAAGTATGTTTTTTAGGAGAGAGTGGTCAGTGTGCAGGCAGCTCAAGATTATTTGATTGACAGTTCTGGTCGCCTAGTGAAGCGGCATTCCTTTACAGAGAAGTGGTGCTTCAAAACTATCTCCAGAGAGGATTTTGTGTCTGCATTTAAAAACAGTAGTGTACCTTTACAGAGAAACAAACATGCCGTAGTCGATGCGCTTTCAAGGGTATATAGTTGTGGTAGATATAACCATTATTCTGTGTTGTGAATTGACGTGGAAATGTCTGATTTTTTTCTTATGGTTTTAACGATAAGTTAGTTTGCACTCCAGCTCTCCAGAGTTCTCCAGTCTGTCTGCTCTGCTCCCAGTGCACACATTGTTGGCAGGAGGGACTTTATTTAGAAGACTACAGAGTAGCATTAAAGATAATTGCATGTGGAGGAAGGTCCCTCTTAAAGGGCCCTAGCTCCATCTAACTGGTGGAGACATGAGAGAGAGGCACACTACTGCTGGTCAAGGGCTTTTTTTAAGCCCTTATGCTGGGTGGGGTGAGAAGTGTAACTCAATAATATGATGGTATGCTTTTCCTTGAGCTGCTAACCAAACACACGGCTGGCTTTGTCGGACCGCAGATTCTCTCAGGAGTAGGGGAACTTGTCTGGCTGAATTCTTGCCCCCTCTTTGGCCACCATTTTGTGACCACATCCTTAGATTTCATAGTTTATGTTAAAGGTGGGAGGGGATGTCTTACATTTATGTTTAAGTGGTGTAGGAAATGTCGGATTTTCCCATAATTTTTTTCGATGAGAGATGGGGATTCTTTGCTTACGGGTCCACACCCAGGCTAAAAAAAATAAGTTCTGGGAGATATGTGTTGCTGCCATCACTATTGGAATGTTATTGAATGGGGATGGATTGTTGATGTCCAGAAAATAAAAATGGTTCAAGATTATTTTTTAGGGAAGGCAGTGCTTCATTCCAAACCATTTGCTGTTTCAGGTGCTGGTTGGCCAATTACCTTGACTTACAGTAGATTTTCTATACCGAGCTCTGTACATGGATTCTATAATGGGGCATACGTCATAGACATGCACTGTAACTGTACACTCTATGAAATATGCACCTTCCCATACTTATCAGAGGAAAGGTTATATCACCTCTGGATATCCACATGTACTCAATCCATGCAGATTGCTCTTTCTGATCAATATATTGATTAGGTTTGGGGCATAGGCCTGGGCCCCTCTGTACAGACAGACAGACATTTACCCACTCACTCTCTCTTTACCTTCGTGGTGGAAGCCCCTCACGGTGTTGGCGCGGCTAGCCGACCTCTCGGGGTACTCAAAGGCGGCATCATGGGCACCGGCCTCCTCGGCCTCACCCGACTGCAGTCGGTAGAGGTCCAGTAGGTAGCGTGGCACGGTGGCTGAGCGGCTGGGCCGCGGTCGCCTCTGCAGCCCAAACATGTGCAGCAGCGTGGCCTCAAAGTCCCGCAGCAGTTCATGGCTCTGACCAGCAGTCCGGCTCTGCAGGCCCGGGGCTTTCTTCTTCCCTTCCTCAGGTATCAGACTAGCATGGTTGCTCTCTCCCAGCAGGACTTGGCATAATAAAATGACCATCAGCATTCGATTACCAGGAATCATGATGTCTCTGGGAAGGCAAAGACAGAGTAAAAATAAACAAGTGGTTGGTAGAGGGAGGGAGTTTAAAAGAGGACATGGAGTGTGTGTGAGAGAGAGAGGGAATAGAAAGAAAGAGACTGTTATAAAGTGACATTCAACATTTGCCTACCCTTCCTAAATCTCCTTTTTCTAACATAACCTCCACCCCGCAGGACCCTTGACTAATGTTCTCACTGTAAATGTCCTCTAATTGGTTATAATTGTCCTGTCTGGCTTGTTTACAGTAAAATGGCCTCCGATCAGATATCTTCCCTATGCAGTTTATCTCTGGCGACATCCTCCAAGAGTTAACAGCTGGTTAAAAACACCGCTTTTTGAATGGAATCTGGGGGCCATTATTGTTACCATCTCTCTCTCTCCCTCTTCCACTATGATAAGACACATAGGAGAAACAACCCTGGGGTCAAAGCAAAGTCTTAATTCGTTAAGTAGCAGAGTCCCTCATAAGTCTGACCCAACCAAGGAGTCAATCAAAGGACCATGTGCCGCACATTCCACCAACATTTTCTCTGTAAAAGTGAGATTAGATGCTTTTCCTTTTCACTAGTGCCATCTAGTTATTTAATATTTAAAAAAATATGACCAACCTCAAATCAATGTTCTGAGAAAAAAAGGGAGAAATGCAGAAAGCTGTGGCAATGGTGTCACATGGCATGAATTGAATAAGCGTGGTCCACTTACCGACAGAAAATAAAGCATGGGAAAACAGTCCATGTTTGTTGGGAGCCGGCAATGGATGCGTTCCTCAAGGAAATGTTACGTGGTGCTGGGGGGCTGTTTGAGAGCGTTGGAGTGACCCTGTTCCTGAAATTTGCAGAAGAGAAAAGGGACATTGTAGTCATTGTAGTCTAGCCAGCGTAGAGGACTTCTGGCTTTGACTTAACATGTATGTATGTGTGTGTGTAACCCAGTCTCTCTTTAAGGATTTTCACACAGACACATGGGGTAAAAGGTTACGCTAATGTTCTCTTTTCTATAACTGGCAAGTCAGAGCAGGGAAACCGACTAAGAGCAGTTCCCAGAAGTTTGATGCCTTTTCAGACACCACACATTAAATAGGACAGAAAATGAAACAGCAAAAACACATGTAACAATATAATTTTTTTAATGTTCTACTCCATAATCTTCAGACTTTAGCAGACATATTTTTAAAGAGATCAAGCCACAACACCCATCCACACTTCATAAGCAATTTGTCTGTCAATTGAAAAACAATATTGTCTTGCTGTTGAGGTAGTAGGACCAAGTCATTGTAGAGAGCATACATTTACATAAACACTGCCATGTCTATGCAGAACACACAGACAGGCAGACAGAGTAGATGGATCCTCTCTTGTCCTCCCTCCTCATTAAGGCCAGCTATCAGATGGTTCATGATAGCTCTGTATTGATTAGTAGTGAATTAATCTGCATCCCAATGGCCTCAACAAAGGAGGCCAAAAGCGCCTTTTCAAGAAACTTAAAGAACACCACCCCCCCCAACCTGTGTGAGCACCCATTAAAAAGAGACCCCCCTCGGTCCTCCTTCCCTCAGTTGTCCTGAGATATGTGGAGCCGCTGATGACAGGCCTGCTGCTCTGCTCTTTGACCAGACCGGCATCAATAGGCCCAAGGCCAACCACTATGGACTCAGCCAAGTACTAATGCTTTTCTATATGCTGTCCTCCTGTCCTGTCTGCAAAAGTGTAAGTTAGACATACTATATGTACCTACACACTATCTTTAGTACATTGAAGAAGATCACTGCATTTTTATACTGTAGTCTCAAACCTGTGTGATAAGTCTGTTGCACCTGGCGGTTTGTTTTCCAACCTGATCAAAAGCATTATTTGCTGTGTGAATGTTTTTATGTACCGGTATGTACATGTATTT
Source organism: Oncorhynchus kisutch (assembly GCF_002021735.2). Taxonomy (NCBI): domain Eukaryota; kingdom Metazoa; phylum Chordata; class Actinopteri; order Salmoniformes; family Salmonidae; genus Oncorhynchus; species Oncorhynchus kisutch. The sequence goes on along the minus strand of NC_034180.2, from coordinate 28,489,920 downwards.
TTACGCTGCACAAGAGTAGCCCTTCGGGGATGATAAAGATCTATTGAATTGAATAGAACCTTGTTTTTCCAGACCAGCCAGACTTCACACGAATTTGCCACTGCAGTATATTAACAACAAGAATCGTGTTATCCAACAATTCACTCCAGATTGTCACGTCGAGGCAGTTCTAGAACTGAGACAATTCTCTCCAATCTCTCTATACACAGTGTTCTGTCCAGTAGATGGTTTACGCCCATTCTGTGGATCTATGACATCACAACAAGAGGGACTTGGCACTAATGAATATCTTGCTTAAACACACATTACTGAATCACACTAATAAAATTAACGAGTGTTTGTAAAATAGGGCCTGGGCAAACAGTACCACAGAGCAGACACTTCGGCTCAATGGGTGAGAGCGACTCTGTGAGCATTTCGTCATCAGTTTGGAGCCCATTCCACTGGAACTGGACCAAGCGCTACAACAGCAAAGATGCACATTAACATCATGTCCACACTCACTGTGTGTGTGTCTGGGTTCATATCGCAGTGTTAATCATTTTCCCTCCATGGCTCACTGTACATGTAATCAAGGAAATCTTTTCACTTTTTTTGTAACAAAATTAGACATTGACCTTTGTGCGACCTTGTGTTCTTGGTCGTGCCACAAGGTCCTGTGTTGTGTGAGTGCTGACTGGTGTGTGTGTGTGTGTGTCTGCCAACCCGTGAGAACCATGGCGAAGAGGCAGTAGGGTTCTGAAAATGATCAGCTCTATTACCCATGGGGTGGAGGGATAACGTGTGTGTGCATCTCTGACAACAAACGCTCATTGTGCCGAGAGGGCCTCTCCCATGATTACAGCGATTCAGACCACTAAAAACAAAACCGTGACTACAGAACTTACAGAGCCACGTATTAAGTCGGTGTATTCCCCAAGTATGTTGACAACCTACGGCAGGTAGCCTAGCAGTTAAAGGCGTTGGACCAGTAACTGAAAGGTTGCTGGTTCCAATTCCTGAGCCGACTAAGTGAAACATCTGTTGATGTGCCCTTGAGCAAGACACTTAACCCTAATTGCTCCTGTAATTCGCTCTGGGTAAGAGCGCCTGCTAAATGAGTCAAATGTAAAATAAAATGACTGTGCCAGCTGATCTAAAGAGCATAATAGGGATGTAACCAACAATGATGCTCATCACATTTTTCCTCGTTCTGCTCTTATATTGTAATAACCACTGTATAAGAGGGTGTCTAAAAGGATAAATAACAATATGATTGAACCCTTTTATTGTGTTGGGTTATTCAGCTCATCAGCTGTGAGGCAGGCCTAAAGTAGCGGAGAGGGACAGGCCGGGAGAAAGCGCAAAATTCCAAGTCTGAGTTTTAAACCGAACAAGGGACAGCGCCATATTTTGCAATGAATGTATTGTTGCCCAGGGTGCAATTAAGCCTGGGCAGTTTGCTTCCTCTGGTCTGGCATAGTCCTCCTCCCTAGGCCTTTATTTGACTCCTCTCCCCTCTCGTTTTCTCTCTCTCCCTCTAACCAGAGATAATGTGATCAGACTATGCACATGGCCCTTTAGATGTGTTTCCTGAGGAATTTGACGGGGGGGGGGGGGCATTAAGTTCACAGAAGCATTCATATCCCATGTTTCTTTTTTGTAGAGTGGATTTTTTTTAAATTCATTTTAAAAACCATGGTACACTCGATGGGTAGGTATATACTTGGTTGAAAGTAAAGCCTGATAGCTCTACTCATTTCTGACAATAAGTTGTGTACAAGAACAGCAGCAACATGGTTTTGAAGACAGTTCTAAGACAACAAATTGATGTTTCCAGTTATGTCTCCAATCACAGTCAATAATTATCAGTTGATCTGTCAAATTAGTATTTTATATTTTAACATTCTTATCAGTTCATTAAACATTATTTAGTGTTTTTCCCCATTGAAGTTGTAATGAAAGTGAATGGCCATATCTTTAAGGCCAAGAAACAGTTTGATGTGACAGCAAAGTTATTGAAGCTTGTGCCAAGGCAGGTTCATAGTTCATCGTTGAATGATAAATCTATAACCGCTAATGATCACATTTTGTATTCATCCCTTTTTTCGTTTGTTATTCTTATTTTTAAGCTATAGGCCTAAGCATCGGTCTGTTTGTACTTAGCAAAGAGGCCAACTTCTCAAAATTAAGAACAGATACGTTTACTCTTACTGTCAGCTCCATGCCCAAATCCTCTCTTAGAATTACTTGCTGTAAACTGTGGAATTCTGGTGGAGCCATTAGTCATCAAATCATTAATTCAAACAAACGAGTAATGTAATGATTGAAACATTTGGAATAGGCTAGTGTAAGTGGATGCAGATTGAGCAGTGCTTAGGTAAGGCTACATGCGTCGAAGAGGTCAACTTGAGTCTGTAGTCCTGTAAATATTTACGGTAAACCTGCTGTCCCTCATTGTATTAATGAGATTTTCTACAAAAACGTCTAAATTCGATAGGCTACATAGACTTTTATGAATTTGTGTGTGTAAGCCATGTGTTTGTAGTAGCGGTATAGATTTTTTTTAAATGGTCCTACATTGCTTCGTCCTACGTTTCCATTACGTTTTAAATCCAGGCATTTGTTCTTAAATAACCATTGGGTATCGAAATGATCCTAATATATGTTTTATTTTAAATAAGTTTTGCATTTGAGAAATTTAAAATAGCCTAATTGAACTGAGGAACGTAGCTAAATTTACGCATGGAAGACCAGTGTCTCTTTGTCCAGGGGTGTCTAATCAATAAAAGTAGGCTTCGACTATAGGCCTACATATGGACTCAGTCCAAAAACTGACAAATCAGTAACAACCTAGAGATAAAATGTTTTGATGAAAACATGCGGGTAGCCATTCCAAACGGTTACAAAATAGGAAATAGGCGCACAATACTGTTCGTGCAGGTGTCTAACCCAGAGCCAATTTGTCAACAACCACAACAAATATCATAATCTATTTATGCAAGTTACAACAGTTAAAAACTCAAAAAGTATGTATTCGTAACCTTCTTTAACAGAGAAGTACCTCATTAGTTGTTTCTGTTAAACACTTTCTGACACCATTGTCCTAGCGTGCGTCAGGGTATACCTTAATCAATGTATTTCACTTCGGATCAAATTATTTTTATGTAGCAGCTTCAGTAATCCGATTAAATGCAATGGGATACATTTAATGTTCAGTATCACCAACATGATACTTTGTTAATAGGCTAACATTCTCAATTCTGCTATTTCAATCATGTAAATGGCTTTACATTTGTTTTTAAATGTGGCCCGTCTGAGCCTTCTGCAATTTTGTAGCCTAATCCTGTACGGTACTTGGATAGATGTAATGTTCTAGGATATATTGTTATGTCAATTTATCGAACATGCTACAGATATGAAGTTGAGCGGGGCTTACCATCAGTAGGGGTACAGGTAGTATCCTCGAGAAAAGTAAATACGACAAAAGAAAGTGTGAGCTCTCCACACGCAATGGAAGTCCAGGTGTAAAGCATGTACTGCAAACGCCGAATTAATTTATGGAGAGGTACGGTGGTGCTTTCGGATCATTAATTCCTTAACGACCACTCTAAAAAAAAAACAAGAGGCGAGACGATGGCCGGAGACCGAAGCGGTAGATGTATGAAGCAGCGTATGTTTGCAGCGGGGTTCCTATCTCCAGAAGTTCATGAGGGCGGAACACTGCGAGGACAGGCGTACTCTCCAACTGATCATGCATCTATTGCCCCTTGCCGTTTTTATGTGTCCGCCCTATTTAGCCTTCATGCCTCCTCCTACCCCCTCCACCTCCGCCCCATTCCGCTGTTTCAAACACCTAAGACAAACCCCCTCCACTCTCTCGAAGAGAAACACATTATGCGCAATATGTTTCAGACTAATAATGAGTTGAAACTTTCTAATATTATTTTTTAAATTGCATTTCGACCTGTAATTTGTCTGAAATATGTAATACAACATTGCTACCCTGCTAATTATTCAGATACATTTTTAATGCCAAACCTTTTAGTGCGTTCTGTTTTAAAAGCATGAGCGCGTTATTATGTTTTGACTGCATCTGGTCGACACACCACCCCACATAGCCTAAATTGTCAATTTTTTTGACTGATGTGCGCGGAGCTGCATGAATACACTTCAACTCCACATTAGACCCATCACATAGCTTATAACGGCACAATTGCGTGTCCATTACGCCTTTCTATTTCTTCCTCAATCTCAATGTCTTTCATTGCCAATGGATAAACTATCTGTTCCCTTTCCTCAGTTTATCTGTTTACTGTGTTCCTATGGAAACGATCATCTGGGGTTCAAGGAAGCTTTTTTCACAGGTCTTCTAAAATGGTTTTGAAATAGGCTACGTTATAGGACTACCATGTGGAGTGACAAAATGTGCGTGCCATGGACAGTGGGATAGGAAGTGTCTTGCTACATTTTCACCTGAATATTCACCTGAATACTCCTTTCAACTTCTTCTTCCAAATATTCCACATATTAAGAAACCCTCAGACTAAATGAATGAAAGCTTGTAAGATGGTGTGATAATAAAAATTAAAAAATGACGTAGGCTACCTCACATTAAAAACTCCATGGTTGAAAAATCCTTGTTGACTGGGTAATTGTTAAACAAGCGTTGCTGCTACACCTTACCCCACAGCCCTTCAGTAACAGTTAAGTCTTTAAGACACATATTTTTAAGACTGCGGGGCAGAGAAATTGGCAATAATTAATCTTAAAGCCTTAAATCTGCTCTGGATCTCTCTGGTTCTCTGGCCGGGGTCACGTAAGCATCCTGAGAAATGTACTCCTAGTGAGGGGATTAGGCTGAGATTGAACAGTGGTCTAAACAGGATACGCTGGCGAGAGAACCTAATGCAAATGGCCGCCGTTGTTTCTCACGCTGTATTTACTTTAGTTTCCCCTGTAGTCATACATTAGTCGACCAAGTGGTTTCTGTTGGCGTGCCGTTGACTTTTGCCCAGTTATTACATATTGCCTTGTATGCATCCAGTGTATTGTGGCTTTGTATGTAAAGTTTATTGCACTGTTAGATAATGAATGTCTTGCCTCAGACATAAATCTCCATGCGAAGTGGTTATGCACATCTGCAGCTAATCGGTGCAGTAAGCTGTGTTTTTGGGACATACTCAGAGGGCTGTGGGATTCACTCAAGATACTCTTTGAAGAGGGAGGGTTTCAGACGTTTTCGGAAGATTGGCAGGGACTCTGCTGTCCTAGCTTCAGGGGGAAGCTGGTTCCACCATTGCCAGGACAGAGAAGAGCTTTGACTGGACTGAACGGGAGCTGACCCCCGTAGAGGTGGGATGGCCAAGAGACCAGAGGTGGCAGAAGGAGTGCTCGGGTTGGGGTGTAGGGTTTGAGCAGAGCCTGAAATTAGGGAGGGGCAAATCCCCTTGCTGCTCTGTAGGCAAGCACCATGGTCTTGTATTGGATGCGAGCTTCGACTGGAAGCCAGTGTAGTGTGCAGAGGAGTGGGGTGACATGGTAGAACTTGGGAAGGTTGAACACCAGGCGGGCTGCAGTGTTCTGGATAAGTTGCAGGTGTTTGATGGCACAAGCAGAGAGCCTAGCCAACAGAGTGTTGCAGTAGTCCAGACAGGAGAGGAGAAGTGCCTGGATTAGGACCTGAGTGGCTTTCTGTGTGACGAAGGGTCGTAATTTACAGATGTTGTAGAGCAGTGGTCACCAACCTTTTCTGAGTAAAGATCACTTTCTGAGTCCAAATGAATGCTGAGATCTACTGCTCAGATGAAGAAAAAAAGATGACTTAAAAAAACACTATGCAACATTAACCCATTAAAAATAGTTCTGTGGCAATGAGGTTTGTTCAGTAGGCTAGATGCCCAATACATTATCACTGCATATTGACTATGCTTGAATTGCCCTGCCAATGTTGTTCTTCTCAGACCATTTAGAAATCATGTCAGCCCAAAAAATTATATTTCAAATTGTAGATATAGGATCGCAGTGGTAATATATCATTTGTTGTATTACTTGTGAGGCACAGTTTAACATAATGATTTGCTTTTGATTTGATTTTACTGGACTGATGGCCAGCATCTGATGGTCAGTCTGAGGGGAGGGAGGGAGGGAGCAGCAGTGAAGCTGCCTCTCACCCGACTCACTGACCTTCCACTCTCTCTCCCTCCACTGAGAAAAGAGGACACAGTCTTCCAGTTGATGGCGAAACTCAAGTCACACTGCATTATTTCTGCCACATGCGCCAATTCATGTTGTTACTCTTATGACGAGAGAAAGGGAAATATTCCTTGCTGTTAAAAAAGACACAAGCTGCCAAAATGAACAACTATCTGATTGGCCAGAGGTAGGTCTATAGGTGCACTTGATTTGCTCTCTGGGCCTGCCGGGTATGCAAAGTTCTACCTTCAGGCACATGAAATGGTTCAAAATGGGAACACTGCCTTCCCGGCGCTAGGGCTGCTGAATCAAGTACACCTACCACCAACAGCTCCAAAAATAAAATAAAAAATACAATTAATAAAAAAATAGTTATTTATCGTTATTGTTTTTTACTGAAATGTTTGATGATCGACTACAAATGCTTTGGAGATCGACCAGTCGATTGCAATCGACGGGATGGTGACCACTGTTGAAGAGCATGAACCTGCAGGAGCGAGTTACTGCTTTGATGTTTGAAGAGAATGACAGGGTGTTGTCCAGGGTCATGCCAAGGTTCTTTGAACTCTGGGAGGGGGACACTGTGGAGTTGTCATCCATGATGGAGAGGTCTTGGACTGGGCAGGCCTTCCCCAGCAGGAAGAGCAGCTCCGTGCATTATTTGTGAATGATTTCCTCCTTATGCACAGGCTCTTCCAGAACATTTGACCTGTTTGGGATCAATCCTATCTCCGAAACCTTTCAGCTTGATGAGTCAATCAAGTGTATCACACAATAACACAAAATGCAGACAAGCATGCTTGGAGAGAGGAAACAAAAGAAAATAAAGTAACCCCATTCCTTCAGTTGGCAGGGAGAGTGGAGAGAAGTGGAGGGACTAGATGTTCTGGTTCCACAGGGGCCTTCAGATGACCATAGGGATCCTCGATCCTCCCACTCTGGAGGGATAAGAGCTTTGCTGGGGTGGGATTTCCCCACAGTACAGGCCTGATGGGGCTGAGGGCACCTGGCTGTGGGTCTTTAATGGAGGTCCACTCCCAGGCATTGACCGGGCTTAGCCCCACTGAGCCCCATTAGATCCCTCTGAGATTACCAACCCTAGGTGGTTCAGCCCTACAGGCACTGGCTGAACCATCACCCATTGCACAGTCAGGGAGGGGACCGCAGTCAATTTACTCCCCCAAACTGATGTGGAAAATACCCCATTAGCCATACTTTGTACTTTCTGTTCTTTATAAAGATTGGTCATGCTTGTTTTTACTTTTCGCTTATTGCAGTAGCATTCCTCTTTTTATGTGAGCATGCTGAGCTGAGTCATCAGGTGGCATCTGCCATTGGGCAATTGAAAAGGTCAACAGTCCTGTGCCGGTGCTTTTGGTGAGAGAGTGGATGATTTCCCCTCCACGGCTATGAGTCTCTAAATCCCGCTTGGAGCCACTCACCTGTGAACGCCAGCCCATAATCAACAGGAGCTCAAAGGTAACCTGGGAGTGCAGACCCCTGGCCCCGTGTCATAACACACCTTAGTTTTCTCTTTCTTTTTTTCAGATGTTTAGTGAAGTATTCACTAGTGCAGACACGTGCCACGGCAATTGATCAAACATAGCTTTCACTATAGGTCCCAGGCTTCTCGCTGGAACATTCTTCAACCAAGCCATCTCCTATTTCTGGGTAATGGTCTGTGCTACAGCGTGTTTGGCCAGTAATCCCTTAACTCAACCCATGGATCTGAAAGCCAGTAAGTGGCGGGAGGGGTTAAAGGGAGGGAAAGAGGGTGGTGGTGAGGAGTTGAGGAGGGATTGCACAAACTATTTTAATCCCTATAATGGAATTGGCATGTAAACTCATGAACGTAGAAGTAAACACAAAGAAAATGAAGAGGGATGGATGTTGGATTGGTTAGAACAAAGAGAGGTCACTGCCTCTTCCGGCCTGTCTACTTCAGCTGAAAAACACTGTTTAATAAACACCATCAGTTTGCTTTTACACGGAATGTTGAAGTTTTAAGTCACGGTTAAATGTTTTATCCACGTGAATGTAAATTTGAAGCTATAGTTTTAGCAAGAAAGCCTTATTTTGATAAACATCTTTCCATCGTTGAGCTAACGTGGAAAATGTTTTCCCCTTGAGGTCACTTGCACTGAATAGAATTTGGAATTTTGAAATCCTAAAGGTTTCGATGACATGCAAGTCAAACAGAAAGTCAAATTAAATGTTTTGTCAGAAATCGAACAGATGCTTCAGCTTGTATTGTTAAAAAAATGTTTTTTAAGTATTGTAAGTGTTTACCGAAATACCCCCAAATATCTTATAGCCCCTGTCACACCCTATGTTCAACAGTCAAACTCGGGTACCACAGGCTCCATTAGAGAAAGCATCAGTGACACTTCAGTCCTTTGTTTGTGACTGAACTTGGGTCAGTAGATGATTGGAATCATTTGCCACTCTTTTGCCAAGTGAGTGACAGGTCTTTAATGTCCCTCCATCTCCTGTTGTCGCTGGTTCAAAGCTCCTCCATGCAGATGTTATCAAAGGCAACCGCTCAAGTGAGTGGCAGCCCTAGCCTTTTTTTAGGTCCGTCTCTCAGTGCAGAGGGATGAGACACTTTTGCCACAACACTGTCCAGACCCTGGCTGAGTGGGGCAACGCCTGATGCCAGAGCTCTAGTGAGCTTTGGAGACTTTCTCAATGGATTAAAAAGCTTTTTTTATCAGGGCCTTGGATTGGCGTTTAGAGATACCTCTTTAATCAGAGAGGGGAATTGAAATGGCCTGGACTTGGGGTCCTAAGAGCCAGAGCTAAGCCAGGAGGGAGTAGAACAAACAGCCCAGTGAGTCCTACTGTTCTGTAATAAAGAGCCATGGTGTTATTGTCCACTATGGAGTAGAATAGACTGGGATAGAGGGGAGTAAAGTAGAATGGAGTAGCTAGCATAGCATAGAACACAGATTGCCTTGTGACCACGGCCCTACACGGTGCAGGATCTCTGGAGTATCCTAGTCAGTCAACCAATCAACTTACTTAAAGGGTCTCATAGTCAACCAATCAGATTTCTTAAGAGAAGTAACTCAGCACAAAAAGCTGTTCATACATCCAGCAGAATTGACTCGCTGACAAAAGCTAAGCAGAGTTCCATTCCAAAGGCAAAGTTTTCCTAATCGAATTACCAGAGGGTCACAGACCATCAAAAGTAAACATGGCACTTGACTTTTGACCTAGAGCACCAGCAGAACAGCAATGGCAGCAGGTAGGACGTCTTAAGTAACTGAACTTCAGTGAGTTCCAGGAACTACGGTATTGATATACTCTACACTACATCTATGTTATAGTTTAAGCACTGGCTGTGGAAAAGCATATAATCTTTTGAATCCAAAATAGACCGTGGACCAACCCCATGGACCTTTCAGCGACTCAAATTGGTTGAGTAAGATATTACATGAAAGCTAGTCAGTTCATACTCCCTCTTTCTGTTCTGTCTCCCTCTTTTTCTTGTTCTCTGCATATTCATTTTACTGCACATCAATAGCCTAAAGCCCCCTGAACATTTTAGGCCATTGAGAAGCTCTTAAGTGGATGAGCGAGTGTTAACTATGTCTTTTCAAACCTTGACATTTAATACTCTGTATAAATCACTCCGGGGACCTGTTATTCTTTCAAGAATGTAACTACATACTTTCAAATAAAACTTGAAAGGGCCCAGCAAGTTTTAAAACGCAGTGTGCGCTCCTAAGATGGCAGGAAGGAATTCCAAGCAGTCAGAATATGCTAACATCCCAGTGTGGGCGAACCGTGGGCAGGAAGATGGGACGCAAAGCAGAGAGGAGAGAAAGGAGAGGAGAGGGGAAAGAGGAGAAGATGAGAGGAGAAGAACAGCAAGTTGGGTCATCATGGATATTGGGATAGGACATGGAGGTCTGCTCATATGAACTTGTTCCTTCCATCTGTAGGGGACCAACCCTCTGTCAATTTAAACTGGGCCTGTCAAACTCATGGGCAGCACCAGGAACGGTTCCATTTTTATTTTCATGGGTTTCAGTGTTCAGTTCCCTGCTGAAAACACCCCCAGCATAGATCAGCATTAATTTCAAGATGGTCCATGATGGTATTTGCTGGTCTGTGCTGGTTGACCAGCATGGTCTAGCTGGTCAAGCTGGTCTGACAAGCGTGGTCTGTCTGGTTATGCTGGTTTACTAGCATGGTCTAGCTGGTTTTGCTCGTGACCAGCCTTTGATGTCATTTGGATATGGGTGACCAGTCATCGCTGTGCTTTGGACACATACAAGCTTGTGCTGGTGATGCTGGAATGCTGGTGACCCAGCTGGTCCATGCTGGAGTATGCTGGTTATGCATGGTCTAGCTGCTCAAGCTAGTCTGATCACGCCCACCGATATCATTTTTCCCAGCATGCTCTATTGCAGTTCATTTTTGTAATTGTTTGTTTATTGTGTTTTTGTACATTGATGGATTAATTAATCTTATGCTACACAAGATCAATAACATACATGTTTCTCTACTAATCCAATCTCTTAGTTGGATTTATTGCACCCCTTACTGAAATGGCTGTTCCAGTTGAGCTGGTTTGGGTAGTATCATTTATATATTTTTCTAGCCCTGGCAGTCATTCTGAATGCATATTGTGGGTGAAGAAAAGTTCCAATTGTTGGATATCCCCTCTCTGGCTGGATTCCAATAGGAATTAAACATCACTTTGCAAGCCAGTAGGATCCAAGATAGTACATTTAATTCCTTGGAAGTTGTGGGAACGTACGTCTTTGGTTTCCTATTGGTTCTGGGAACAAAGCCATACACTATGTTTCCTGACCGGTAAACCAGAAAGTGACATTTTTGCTTGTTCTGGGAGCGTACATTTTTAGACTGCTACGAGGTTCTGAGAACGCTTTATTATGGTTCTCTGGAAGTTTTCCTGGGATGTTTTATTCATGTTCTGAGAATGGGAATAATAGGTTATTTGGAGGTTTTTAAATCTTCCTTAAAACTTTCACTAAATCTTTCAATAAGACTTAAAAACACTTCTAGCTTAGTTTGGGTTAACTGTTTCGAACTCCAAGCACAGATAGGGCACATGGAAATGAATTTGCTTAGGCATTAATCATGCAAATACATGAAAAAAATTATAATGGCACGGCGTCATTGAGATTCAAACCGTATAATCTTCTCTATCCATGGAATTAGTCCACTGTGCCACCAGGATAGAGCTAGCATGCAAAGTGGTTCTATTTAGCCTGTTCAAACAGACCCCATTTCAAAGGAAACAAGCACTCATCAAGATTAGGGGTGGCCAATTAGTAGGCTCGGCCAACACACCTGAACACACTTCACAAGATAGGGGATAGAGTGAGTTTTAGAGGAATGTATCATTTTTTTATGCTACTAATGTTGTCTTGTGGTTTATATGGAAATTTTTCTTAATGTTCGGAGAACACGACTTTAAATAGAACCATGAGGAACACTGTAGGAAATGGTATGCTGAAGTACTGAAATTGCCAGAGAATAAGGTTTTTTCTTAACGCCCTCGAAACAATTTGAAAACATCACTTTAAATAGAACCATGATGAAACCTGGTGGAAAGGTTATGCTGAAGTATTGACATTCCCAAAGAAGAACATTGTTTCTTTACATTCTCTGAACTATTTGAGAACATTTCCAATGTCAAACCAGTTGGAGAATGATTCTAGAACATTACCACATTTTTGTATAAATTGAACCATGTTTGAACTTTTAGGAAACATTGTGTTAAAGTATTGAAATATCAAGAAAATAACATTATTTTGTCAAATTCCTTAAATATGCTGAGAATGTTCCAAAGCCAAGCAAATATCTTGCACTATTTCTAGAATGTTGTGGGAAGGTTGTGTGCAAAATAACCATAGAACGACCTCACTCTCACCAATCTTAAAGAAACATATGGTTCTCAGAAAGTTATCTGTTAGCTGGGATGTGACGATGCTGGTTTTGCTGATGACTAGCTTATGCACCAGTGTCCAAAACACAGTGAAGGCTGGTCACCAGCAAAACACAGGGAAGGCTGGTCACCAGCAAAACACAGGGAAGGCTGGTCACCAGCAAAACACAACGAAGGCTGGTCACCAGCAAAACACAGGGAAGGCTGGTCACCAGCAAACACAGCAAAGGCTGGTCACCACGAAAACACAACGAAGGCTGGCCACCAGCAAACACAGCAAAGGCTGGTCACCACGAAAACACAACGAAGGCTGGTCACCAGTAAAACACAGCAAAGGCTGGTCACCATAAAACACATCGAAGGCACATCAAAAACACAACAAAGGAACCACGAAAAATGTTGTGAAGACAAAACCAGCACCTATGCTGGACCAGTGGTCTATGCCGTTTTTTTTCAGCAGGGTTATCAGGCCTCAATATCAGATTCAGTGACCTGCAGATTTTGAATAGTTGAAGGGATGAATGCTGACTGCTTTTGACATCTTTATTATCACCCTTTGTTCTGGTTCTGTCAGCAAGGTTAGCAAGACACTGCTGCTAGATACATCGACTTGTGGCTTGGCTCACTGTCTAATGTGCGTTGTTGTATACTTATAACATTCTTGATATGTCTAACGTTTTCTGTAGAATGATCGTGGAATGTGAAAATGAATATTGGCAAAACTGCATTGAGACTATGTACACATCAAGTTTCTATTTAGTTACAGATCATTCATTTTTCTGTAAACCAGAAAACAGAGACATTGTGTAAGCAGCTGGAGGTGATTAATGGGGCTCGACGGACATATCAAAACAGTAGTAAAAGCAATACATGTATTAATTTATAAGGAGTGACTGAGTTGTTTATCAAACTTGCGGTCTCCAGCTTGGATATTTGTTTCATCAAATTTGTTTGTAATGTCAACATTGCACGACAGCTTTATTTGAAAGACTGAAAAGGAAATATATGTCATATACTGTGTAAAGTGTGTATGTGTGTAAGTATAGCACTGTTACAGGGTGTGTTTCATATGCTGCAGGTCCTCTGAAAACTATACCATTATTTGATAAGAAATTGTGCTAAGAAAATGAGGTTCGACCGCCAAGTCAGCTAGAAGTCAACTATTCCCCTCCGACACAATTAAATGGAAAGCCTTAATCCACCATGAGAAAGGGACTTGGGTTTGTCAAGATGTAAAGTCCCCATAGCTAGGCCTCAGATGTGGATGACTCACACGTGACATCACAGTTTACAGTCGGATGCCACACTCGGGGTGCCCAACCTCATGCTTGGAATTTTGTGGAGATGTAGGTGGTCAGGCGATGAGGTCACCGTGCAGCTAAGGGCTTTGGGAAATGCCATAGCCTCTTGTTTGGGATCCGCTGTGCTTCCGATCTCTCCGTGGGAACCAATGCCCTGCATATGTGTGCCATGGAAAAAGCACTGCAAGTAGAATGGAGTCCCAGGCCCCCAGGTTCCACCCAGCACTACATAATTAAACAAGGAGGGAATTTGACACACTTTAAAGAGAGTCCCTCTCCACTTTACTTTGGGCCAACAGCGCGTAATTGCTTTTGCTGGAAAAGCTGAAGTTTTGGGGAGCGGTCTAAATATCTTGGTGAAACTGGTAGCAACAGAGCTCTCCATGTAAGTATGGGTCTATTGAAGTTGTTTGGGAGGAAAACTTTCAGATAAAAGCACCAAGGGACACACACACTGATTTGCCCTTGAAAGCAACCAACTAAACACATCCTGCGACTGCCTATAGAATCTACAACTAGATTTTTAAATGCATAAACAGGCACCCTACTTTTATGGGACTGCAGGTTTGTGACATTCTAAGTAAATGGGGAGTTGGAATGGGAGTTGGAATGTATGGGGTTGTGGGAGGGGGAGGCCAGGGGTTCACAATAATTCCCTTTTGTAGGATATCCTATGATCTTTTTCTGGATGGCTGACTGAAAAGTTAATTTCTAGCTGGTAATTGTAGGTTATTTTGCCCTATGAGTGCAATTTCAGATTTGATAAACGAGTCCCTTTGGCAGTGCAGCGTTTATTTTCTGTGGGTTGATTTGAGAGCTGCAGCTCAGGGGTGGGATCCAGTCTACCCCACACGTCTGACTGCCTGCCTGCCTGCTTGAGTCTAACCTGGGGCATGGCACCCTGAAAGACAGCTCAGATCCCTACTGTAGTGTAAAGGTCACCCCACAGCACTAGAAAGGTTTCAAGTTTTAAGGTGGTTACCGTGAGTTTAGTTATGTTATAGGTGCAAAAGTCGCTACTGACTTTTTCTAAATCCAGTTTTATTTACGATGCTTCTACTGTATGTGATTTCTTCAGCCTCCGTGTTTAAATGTATTTATTGCACTTATAGGGTATGCTATGACAATTGGTCCACCTCCAGTTTATTTTGTTTTCCTAGTAACGTGTAGGTTAAAACCTCTTAAACTCTGACCCCCTCTGGTGGCATTTTCTAAACGACACATAATATTGTATACTACCCTCATAAAGTACATTTTGGTTTTAAAACTATAAACACGTGCTTAGTACTCTTAGACAGGTAAGAACTGTGGGATTCAGATAAAAGTGTCAAAAACAATGTGACTACCACAGAGGCCGAGATACAGCAGACCAAACAAACCTGAAATGTACCGTTTTTAAAATTTATTTTTTATTTGGAGGGTTGGAGTACCCCCAATTGTCCCCATGTTGAGGAATAAGAGATTTGAAAGGCTTTAGATAAAACATGTCACCAATTACTGTTCCCAAAACAATAACACATTCTCAGATCATTTACCTAATGGTGGTGCTCTAAACTTGCACAAATTCCCCCTTTCCTAAATATTTAGACTTTTGATGACATTGCATACATCTGATTTTAAATCTGCGGTTAGGGGGCACTTTGCAACCTGAGCTGAAGTGTGCTGAGAAGCCCTTAACATTATGGTTTAGTCACATTACCTGTAAATCACAGTCAAAATCAGCATGTTGCGGAACATTTACCACAGAATGTTCCGCCACACAATGTAAAATCCCAGAATGTTACGTTGGTCATCCTAATGAAGCACAACCGCAAAAAAACATGAAAACATTTTAGAAAAAACGTAAACCTTCAAGTGATGCATTGTAGTTTTCCTCGTCAGGCACTCAGTGCTAATCCGCCTGGCTAACTCAAGCCACATTTTCTGCTCTCTGCACTTTCACAGTGGTCCCTGGGGCTAGTTGACATGACACAAATTTTCCGCTGTCAATAAAAAGATAAATAAATTATAAAATGGTGATTTCAAAATGACTCACAAGCATTAGGCTTGTTTTATTTTTTTATATTTGTTTTAACTGAAGGACCCTTAAGAGGGCTGCAGCTAGAAATCATGCACTTTTACTATGGCAGCGGCTGAGGGGCCTGGGAGCAGGTGTGTGTGTGTGTGTGTGTGTGTGTGTGTGTGTGTGTGTGTGTGTGTGTGTGTGTGTGTGTGTGTGTGTGTGTGTGTGTGTGTGTGTGTGTGTGTGTGTGTGTGTGTGGACTAATAGGTTTATGTACTATATGCCTTATCTGTGCCAATAGATTCACCATGTCTTCTGCATATCACAAACTAAGCCTTGCTTTTTCAGCTTCATACATACAATTTCAAGACACCCCTTTCCCTATGTGTTATTTCATGGCAATACTAAACAATTTGGATGAGTTGAAATAATCCCAGTACTCTGGATAAGTTTCACAGCACAGGGAGTAGAGATAGGATACCATGCTGGATGAAATGATGGACAGGCTATCCAATCTTGGATCCTCCTTTTAAGAGTTGGAAACACCTCTCCCCATCATGTTTTATTGTGTTGTGTTCTCTAGGTCTCCGGTTCCACTGTAACCAACACCTCCTATCCCAATCTGCTTTTCCTCCCTTGGTGCCACGGGTGTGAAAAACGGAAAGCCCAAACCTCACCGTGTGGGCGTCCTGGTCACTGTGGCAACCGTTCAAACATGGCAGCGGTTGGTGCTGGGTTAACTGCCAAATTTGTTGCATTGCTCCATCGGTTACCCATCCAGTACCTTGCGCCATCAGTGGGGAGCCTGAAACACAGCAGGAAAGAGGAGGTGAGACGAGAAGGATGGATAGGAGGGGGAAAAGGGGGCAACCCACCACGTGTACACTGCTTGGATCCAGAACACACCAGCGTTCCCCATGGTGTCTCTCCCAGCACGGCTCCAGCTGTTAGCAGCTTGTAAAAAAAAAACGTTTTATGACAGTGTATCTGTTATTTATTTATCACTCCTGAGTAAGAAACACAAGCAATTAGCTACAGTACACACAGTCTCCTGGCAGAGAGAGGGACGAGCTGCCAGGTTTCAACCACAAGATGACTTTCCACCACTGAGGCCTATTCGTCAAAGCAGCTCGGTCAATTAGCCTTCTTTCTTAACAATTGACCAGAGGTAACCAAGGGAGACGCCTGCTTTCCTTTAATCTGGCTCAACTTCCAGATGCAGCTAAGTCTTTGGTATATTTTCAAGGAGATACCAAAATAGTGAAATTAACCTCAATTTGAGATCCCTGAGACTGGTGTTGACAATACATCAACAGAAACCCCTCTGCTGGCCTTAAATGGAAATGAGGCTTGTTGCCGTTAGGGAAGCACAGTAATATGCTGTTTACGTGGTTATTTTTGACTTGATTATTTGTAACTCCACAGTGTTTTAGGACATTCTTCCATCTATTGGGCGTTAGCCGTTGTTGTTATTGCCTGCATCTGCTGAAAACCAAACAATGGCGGGTGGTCACCTTTCATCATGGTATGATGGGAATGGGAATGTATTTGGTAATGGGAAATGGTACAACAGCTTCGAGAAAAGTGACATCATTTGCTTTTAAACTTGTTTTCGGTCCGTTTGCCAGGGGTGAAGCAAACCATCTGTGGCTGCTGGAGGGGGTCGTGGCTTTGGGGTATGGTTCAGTCCACTTTTGTTTACATGCCTGTGTTTTGTTTGGGTTTCAGGGCAATTTTTCGAGATGCGTGTTGCCTGACTGTCATTTCACAGTTATCGTGGTAGTTTAAGGGGTTTCACTGAAGGACGAGTTGGAGAATCGTTGGATTCACAGACACAGATCATTTGGAGCTAAGGTCACTGAGAGCTGATCTATCCTCAAACAACTGTCTTTCTCTAAACTCTGCCCAATACTGTTCTGCAACCCCACACAGACACACGGACAGACACAGATAACTGTACAGATAATTACACCCATAGAGAACTCTGTTGTGCTAGCCCAGACTGTTCAGTTGCGCTATCTCACAGCTGTTTGCTGAGAACGGTGAGGTCTCTCTGCATAAATTTCACTGATATCACCTCCATCAGAGAGCCATAAAGCTGATTTATTATAAATACAGCTCTCGTGTGTTTACTGCGCACATTCTTGGGCCTGCAACATCTTTCAAAGTGAGCACTTGCAGGTGCTCCGGCTCAATCTCTGTGGGGCAGACTGGAATAGAAACTCAGGGGGGAAGACAGAAGGGGGAAGAGAAAGAGAGAGGAGATAACAAAGGAAGGTGGTGGGGCAAGAAAACATGGCAGCCATTACTGTGGTGATTTAGCTGGAGCTGAGGTGATAAGGATAATGCACTAAAGTGTTGAGTTACTTTCTGTCCCCACTTTCAGCTTCCCAAGAATAAATCTGGAGCTGGGCTGAAGGGTATTTTTCCTAATAGCCCAGAAGCAGATGACACGTTAACATTCCCCATTAGTCAGGGTGTTCACAGGGAATAGCAGGCTAGCTAGCTGTAGCCATCAGTAGTTTAGCTGTAGTAGTACCAGAGGTAAAGAGGGCTAGCTAGCTAACTTTAGCAGTAGTTTAGTTGTAGTATCACCAGAAGGTTAGCCATATTTTTTTATCGTCATCCATCATTGTCTTTTACCTCCCAAATGTAGAGGTACACGACTGTAAATCATTAATTTGAACTGGTGCCTGTGCTGCTTGATTTCTAACCAAAATGAAAATGGATAGCCCTAACATCATACAGCCTCAAAATGGAGGCCAGTTGACTGCACTGACCTGGTCGGGAGGATCTCAATTTTCCCTCAGGTCGCTATATCTGTACTGTCTCTTTATCTCACCTCTTTTTCTGATAATGACACTGCAGAAAAGGCTAGAGAGGGAGGGAAGACATCTTGGCTCTGCTTGTGGAACCTTAAGTAGTTCAACAATAATAAGCGAGAGGACAGAGAGACGAGAAATGTGAGACATTCCAGAAATGCGAGGGAGCTGCTGGCTTTGTGGATACAGCGGGAGATTGACCAAACCTAACACCAGGAACTCTGACCCGCTGATCTGCATCTTTGTGTCTCTCTGCTCTGCCCTAAGTACCTCACACAGCCCCCTTCTCTCTCTCTCTCTCTCTCTCTCTCTCTCTCACTCTCTCTCTCTCTCTCTCTCTCTCTCTCTCTCTCTCTCGCTCTCTCTCTCTCGCTCTCTCTCTCTCTCTCTCTCTCTCTCTCTCACACACACACACACACACACACACACACACACACACACACACACACACACACACACACACACACACACACACACACACACACACACACACACACACACACACACACACACACACACACACACACAGTATCAAAAGCATATGGCTTGCTGAATGCGAGTGAGAATAAGGAGGAGAGATTCTTCTGGCAACATCTCTGCACACAAAGCTAGGGAGAGAGTTGTTGATTACCTTGAGGGTCAGCAGTCACTGGAAAGAGAAGAGTAGAACAGCAGGAGCTCTAGATTTTCTGGCATGTGAAGAGAGAGGAAAGATTATGAGGAAATCACTCACTTTGATGGAAGCCTTTTAGCAAACTTGTCAGCTATAAATGTGTTCATTTTTGCATCAGACAGGCTCCCACTCATCCCACTTCTTCGCCATTTTTCTTCTCTCTCTCTCTTCCCCCTCTCTTTTCCTCTCTCTTTCTCTCTGTTTGACAGTCAATCCACGTACACATGTAGGATCTTCATTTGGGCAATCTTTTGTTGCTGAATGAAAAAAAATCCCACTGAAATTTTAGACTGGATATGCCCTAACGAAATATGGATCAACCCCTACAAACACATTCATTAATTATAATAATTATAATTCACATTTCCTGTTGCTGCAGGATTATTTCTGTTGTTGCAAACTGCCTCAGATTAAGATCTTACATCTGTATAAAGATGAGTAACAGCTACCGTAAACAGTACAATTGTTCTTTAAAGCACCTGTTTTGTCCACTGTGTGTCAAGCTCTCTGTTTGTTTACACACGCACGCACGCACGCACGCACGCACGCACGCACGCACGCACGCACGCACGCACGCACACACACACACACACACACACACACACACACACACACACACACACACACACACACACACACACACACACACACACACACACACACACACACACACACACACGCACACAAAGCAATGTGTAAACAGATATACCCACAAACGTCCTACCGCTGGTCACAATCTGGCCTGTGTTTACTTCCCAGCATTTATTCACGGGGTGGAAATATTTATCCTTGATGAAGCATGCATTTATCCTGCTTTTTTCTCCCCGACCACAACCTCTAAAATCAAATAAACGAGAGAGCTGTATTCTTTTCTTCATGAAATCCCATCAAGAGGAATGTCTGGAAATCCATGTCCTACTCCTCCATCATCCCCTGTTCCCCTCATTACCCAACATGTTGTTCCTATTACGCCTCTACATCTTTTATTTTTATCAAGATAAATGTGCTGAGAAATCATTTCATATTCCTCTTTTGCTTATTGCCTGCTCAAACAAGGGTTCACTAAACTGAACCAATTTGCTGCGTGGTTGTGGTGTTGGAGGTATTCTCTCAGAGCATATTGCTTTGACTTCATAAAGGCTGTACATGAACAGACGTACTGAGCTTTGTTGGCTTTTTCAAACATAAGGAGTAGTTTACTTGGGTCTCATTAAGGACGGAACACAAGCCGGACGACTTTACGAAGTTACAGAGAGCACAGGCGGCTGGTGGCACCTTCATTGGGGAGGACGGGCTCATAGTAATGGCTGGAACGAAATAAATGGAATGGTATCGAACACATCAAACACATGGTTTACATGTGGTTGATACAATTCCATTTACTCCATTCCAGCCATTACTAGGAGCCGTCCTCCCCTCAGCAGCCTCCTTGAATGACAGAGGGAAGAAATACCATCTGTAAATATGCATATCAATCACAACTGTATCCAGACCAGAGAGGAAGAAGTAGAATCTGTGTTCTATAAGAATTTGCATTGAAATAAACAAAGGGGCCACATATCCCTCCAAAGTCACAGATTAACAAGTGACTTTCTTTCTTCAAAACAGTTCTATTTATTCCAATTCTTTAACAGCAACCCAGCTAGCAAACTCAATATCGTCTGATATATCTGGAAGTTAAACACCTCTGTTTAGCAATGACACGAATGGGGCCCCAGTTGAGCTCATTGGGGGGTCCCTGGGAGCTGAAATGGTGAGGGCCTTCAACGGAGACTCCAGGGGAACCAGCCAGTGTCCTTCATCACGGCTGTCCACACAGAGCTGGGTGAAACGGGGAAAAAAGAAAAAAACAATTAGCCAGTGTGTGAACAAGCCCTTGTTTATTGACTTTCTGAGGAAACTTTATTAACCTGCCCAGCCTTGAATGGAAGACACCTGCTGTTCGCACTTAGGCTGTCATTACCACTGTGGAGGGAGCAGGGAGGGTCCCAGTGATGCTCGCTGCAGCCTGCTGTTCCTTTGTCCCATGCCCGTCATCCAGCAATTGAGCACTACGATGGTTACAATGAGATTGCACTTTGTTGGGTATCGTTGCTAAGCTGACAGACCTTTTTCCCCTCACTTGTCGGCAATCAAATTACAGCAGACAACCCCACTGACTCTGGTTTTGTTCCTTTTGTCTGTCCGTAAAAATAGGCAGAGTGCTCTCCATGATTGACTTTTGTGAGGTTGCCGTTGGTGAAGTGGGTGATTGTGAAAGAATCATATTCGGACAATACGGATACAGAAACAATTTTAAAAGCAAAGAGACCAGGACGGACACATTGAGTCATTGTGGCTCAAGTGAAGTGGCAGGGTGCATGGGGAGGACTGGGTATTGGGATTTCACACAAAAATATTGACCGAGGTAAAAACTTAAATTTAGCATTGTTGTCCCCCCCCACCCTTTTATTTCAACTTTCCCCTTAAAAAAACTCATATTGCTGAGCAACAGTTGCCCATGCCAGCAAAGTCGGTGGTGAGCTCACCCCTAAGAGGGACAGAAACATTGCAGTCTGTCCCTCCCAGGGCAGCGTGGAATGGGTAAGTCCTCCCAGTGAGTGACACTTCCTCTAAAGTGCATGTGTCAATGGCTAACTTTCAGCAGGACAGATAAAACACGACAGCCTGGCTTTTATCGTCCCTCCAGGGCTCAGGGACCAGAGATACTAGCCATTACAAGGACAGCACTGAGGCGAAAGTGGATGCGTGGGCTTTAGCATATCTGCAGCTAAACAGACACTGTGTGAGTGTGTGTGACCATTCTGCATGCACTAAAGTCTCTTTATATACAGTATGAGTGTCTATTTATTGACTTGTTCTTGTTCGGGAAATGAGGTAACTGGAAACCAAGAGCGGTCTACAACCAAACATTCACAAATATACAAGCAGTGGAGATCCAAATATGTAACCTGGCCAAGGCTGAGACCCAAAACATGTGAACCATGTGAGGTTCATGGTTCAATGTAAATCGCTGTATCTAGTGACACACTACCCACTGGGCATACCACGTCATTTCAAAGTAGATAATTGGGTAATATTTGGTTGAGATGTTGATCAATGAGATTACCGACACTATATATACAAAGGTGGTGGACACCCCTTCAAATGAGTTGATTCTACTATTTCAGCCACACCCATTGCTGACAGGTGTATAAAATCGAGCACACCGCCATGCAATCTCCATAGACAAACATTGGCAGTAGAATGGCCTTACTGAAGAGCTCCGTTACTTTCAAAGTGGCACCACCATAGGATGCCACCTTTCCAAATAGTCAGTTCGTCAAAGAGCTTCTAGATATCAGGACAGCGATTACTCACACTGTACTAGAGGAACAATTATTTTCTTCAAAGATTCAGATGGGAAGGATTTACTTTCCAACAAGGCCCTCATCCCCATCATTTTCAGGAGAAAAAGTCAGAGGTATCGGGGACGAAGGTCCGGGTGCCTTGCAAGGATCCATCACAGAGAGGGTAATCTACATTTACCATCAGTCCTATTAGCCAACGTACTATCAATCGATAACAAAATAGAATCACGTATATCCAACCAACGGGACGTTAAAAGCTGTAATATCTTATATCGTCGTGGCTTTTTTGGCAGGATAGAACAGCAGCCTCTGGTAAGACAAGGGCTATGTATATTTGTAAACAACAGCTGGTGCACGAAATCAAAGGAAGTCTCAAGGTTTTGCTCGACTGAGATAGAGTATCTCATGATAAGCTGTAGACCACACTATTTACCATGAGAGCATTCATCTGTATTTTTCATAGCTGTCTATATACCAGCACAAACCGATGCTGGCACTAGACAGCACTCAATGAGCTGTATATGGCCATAAGCAAACAGTAAAACGCTAATCCAGAGGCAGCGCTCTTGAAACTCAAATTCGTTTCATCTCATTTCTACCAGCATGTTAAAAGTGCAACCAGAGGGAAAAAACTCTAGACCACCTTTACTCCACACACAGAGACGCATACAAAGCTCTCCCCCGCCCTCCATTTGGCAAATCTGACCATAATTCCATCCTCCTGATTCCTGCTTACAAGCAAAAACTGAAGCAGGAAGCACCAGTGACTCAGTCAATAAGAAAGTGGTCAGATGAAGCAGATGCTAAGAAACAGGATGGTTTTGCTAGCACAGACCGGAAAATGTTCCGGGATTCTTCCGATGGCATTAAGGAGTACCACTACATCAGTCACTGGCTTCATCAATAAGTGCATCGATGATGTCGTCCTCGCAGTGACTGTACGTACATACAGTGGGGCAAAAAAGTTTTAGTCAGCCACCAATTGTGCAAGATCTCCCACTTAAAAAGATGAGAGAGGCCTGTAATTTTAATCATAGGTACACTTCAACTATGACAGACAAAATTAGCGAAAAAAAATCCAGAAAATCACATTGTAGGATTTTTTATGAATTTATTTGCAAATTATGGTGGAAAATAAGGATTTGGTCAATAACAAAAGTGTATCTCAATACTTATTATATACCCTTTGTTGGCAATGACAGAGGTCAAACGTTTTCTGTAAGTCTTCACAAGGTTTTCACACACTGTTGCTGGTATTTTGGCCCATTCCTCCATGCAGATCTCCTCTAGAGCAGTGATATTTTGGGGCTGTTGCTGGGCAACACAAACTTTCAAGTCCCTCCAAAGATTTTCTATGGGGTTGAGATCTGGAGACTGGCTAGGCCACTCCAGGACCTTGAAATGCTTCTTACGAAGCCACTCCTTCATTGCCCGGGCGGTGTGTTAGGGATCATTGTCATGCTGAAAGACCCAGCCACATTTCATCTTCAATGCCCTTGCTGATGGAAGGAGGTTTTCACTCAAAATCTCACGATACATTGCCCCATTCATACTTTCCTTTACATGGATCAGTCGTCCTGGTCCATTTGCAGAAAAACAGCCCCAAAGCATGATGTTTCCACCCCCATTCTTCACAGTAGGTATGGTGTTCTTTGGATGCAACACAGCATTCTTTGTCCTCCAAACACGACGAGTGGAGTTTTTACCAAAAAGTTATATTTTGGTTTCATCTGACCATATGACATTCTCCCAATCTTCTTCTGGATCATCCAAATGCTCTCTAGCAAACTTCAGACGGGCCTGGACATGTACTGGCTTAAGCAGGGGGACACGTCTGGCACTGCAGGATTTGAGTCCCTGGCGGCGTAGTGTGTTACTGATGGTAGGCTTTGTTACTTCGGTCCCAGCTCTCTGCAGGTCATTCACTAGGTCCCCCGCGTGGTTCTGGGATTTTTGCTCACCGTTCTTGGGATCATTTTGACCCCACGGGGTGAGATCTTGTGTGAAGCCCCAGATCGAGGGAGATTATCAGTGGTCTTGTATGTCTTCCATTTCCTAATAATTGCTCCCACAGTTGATTTCTTCAAACCAAGCTGCTTACCTATTGCAGATTCAGTCTTCCCAGCCTGGTGCAGGTCTACAATTTTGTTTCTGGTGTCCTTTGACAGCTCTTTGGTCTTGGCCATAGTGGAGTTTGGAGTGTGACTGTTTGAGGTTGTGGACAGGTGTCTTTTATACTGATAACAAGTTCAAACAGGTGCCATTAATACAGGTAACGAGTGGAGGACAGAGGAGCCTCTTAAAGATGAAGTTACAGATCTGTGAGAGCCAGAAATCTTGCTTGTTTGTAGGTGACCAAATACTTATTTTCCACCATAATTTGCAAATAAATGCATTAAAAATCCTACAATGTGATTTTCTGGATTTTTTTTCTCTCATTTTGTCTGTCATACCTATGATGAAAATTACAGGCCTCTCATCTTTTTAAGTGGGAGAACTTGCACAATTGGTGGCTGACTAAATACTATTTTGCCCCACTGTACCTACAATTGAAGTTGGAAGTTTGCATACACCTTAGCTAAAAACATTTAAACTCAGTTTTGAACAATTCCTGACATTTAATCCTAGTAAAAATGCCCTGTTTTAGGTCAGCTTTTATTTCTTTCATCACATTCCCAGTGGGTGAGAAGTTGACATACTAATTGAGTGTATTTGGTAGCATTGTCTTTAAATTGTTAAACTTGGTTCAAACGTTTCAGATAGCCTTCCACAAGCTTCCCCAAATAAGTTAGGAGGAATGGGCCTAAATCCACCCTGACAGAGCTGGTGTAATTGAGTCATGTTTGTTGCTCGCACATGCTTTTTCAGTTCTGCCCACACATTTTCTATAGGATTGAGGTCAGGGCTTTGTGATGGCCACACCAATACCTTGACTTTGTTGTCCTTAAGCCACTTTTCACAACTTTGGAAGTATGCTTGGGGTCATTGTCCATTTGGAAGACTCATTTGTGACCAAGCTTTAACTTCTTGACTGATGTCTTGAGATGTTGCTTCAATATATCCACATACGTTTCCATCCTCATGATGCCATCTATTTTGTGAAGTGCACCAGTCCCTCCTGCAGCAAAGCACTTCCACAACATGCTACCACCCCCGTGCTTCACGGTTGGGATGATGTTCTTCGGCTTGCAAGCCTCCCCTTTTCCTCCAAACATAATGATGGTTATTATGGCCAAACAGTTATATTTTTGTGCATCAGACCAGAGGACATTTCTCCAAAAAGTATGATCTTTGTCCCCATGGGCAGTTTCAAACCGTAGTCTGGCTTTTTTATGCCGATTTTGGAGCAGTGGCTTCTTCCTTCCTGAGCGGCCTTTCAGGTTATGTCGATATAGGACTCATTTCACTGTGGATATAGATACTTTTGTACCTGTTTCCTTCAGCATCTTCACAAGGTCCTTTGCTGTTGTTCTTTTCGCACCTCCAATTTACTCAAATTATGTCAATTAGCCTATCAGAAGCTTCTAAAGCCATTACACCATTTTATGGAATTGTCCAAGCTGTTTAATGGCACAGTCAACTTAGTGTATGTAAACTTCTGACCCACTGGAATTGTGATACAGTGAATTATAAGTGAAATAATCTGTCTGTAAACAATTGTTGGAAAAATTCCTTGTGTCAACACAAAGTAGATGTCCTAACCGACTTGCCTAAACTATAGTTTGTTAACAAGAAATTTGTGGAGTGGTTGAAAACGAGTTTTAATGACTCCAACTTAAGTGTATGTAAACTTCCGACTTCATCTGTAAACCAGAAGCCATGGATTACAGGCAACATCTGCACTGAGCTAAGGGGTAGAGCTGCCGCTTTCAAGGAGTGGGACCCTAACTCGGAAGCTTATAAGAAATCCCACTTTGCCCTCCGATGAACCATCAAACAGGCAAAGCGTCAATGCAGGACTAAGATTGAATCGTACAACAACGACTGTGCCACTGACTTAGTCTGCCTTTAATTCCAGTTTGTCTACAAATGAATAATTGATATGTTGGATTCACGTCTCCATCTTAACCAAAAGTTAAATAATAGGACAAAATCAAATCAAATCAAACGTTAAATACCCTTTAAATAAAGTTTGATTTGATTTAGTAATATTCTTTCATTTTTGGTTGAGGTGCCCTCATAACAGTTTCAATTTGTCAGGACTTGGACTCAAGGTGTCGACAGTGTTCCACAGGGTTGCTGGCCCATGTTGACTCCAATGCTTCCCACAGTTGTGTCAAGTTGGCTGGATGTCCTTTGGGTGGTGGACCATACTTGATACACATGGGAAACGGTTGAGCGTTAAAAAAAACAGCAGCGTTGCAGTTCTTGACACAAACCCGTGCGCCTGGCACCTATTACCATACCCTGTTCAATGGCACTTCAATCTTTTGTCTTGCCCATTCACCCTCTGAATGGTACACATACACAATCCATGTCTCATTTGTCTCAAGGCTTAAAAATCCTTCTTTAACCTGTCTCCTCCCCTTCATCTACACTGTTTGAAGTGGATTTAACAAGTGACACCAATTAGGGATCATAGCTTTCACCTGGATTCACCTTGTCAGTCTATGTCATGGAAAGAGCAGATGTTCCTAATGTTTTGTACACTCAGTGTATATGAAAGTAGTTTAGTGCTCAAAAAAGAGGTTAAATATGGGGAAAAAATAGATATATTTTCTTGATCAATCTTATGTCTTTCAGATATAGGACAGATACTTCAAAACAAACTTGTTTGTATGAATATGTTATTCAATGCGTTTCTATAGGCTGAGAGCAGTAAGGCAAACTTCAAAGTTGAATGAAATTGTTTCATATTTTTTCTTATACCCACAGGGGTCCTAACATTTTTAATCAATAGCAAAATGATCCATGGTATGACCGTCGTAAAACATCCCCCCCAGGGCTTAGACTTTAATTACCCGCCTCTGCTTGTGGAGAGTTTGCGTTGTTAATTAGTTATGGAATGAAGATCTTTTGAACGCCCTCTAAAGGCTCCTTCATACATACTGTAGCTGCTATAGACAGATTAATAGATATTGCTGGGCAACGTGAAAGAGCGGTCTGCAAATTCTGCCTTGATGCCGAGTCATTAACAATGTAAAGGCTCAACGAAACAATATTATTATCCGTTTAAATGGAAAATATAATAATATATCTATACATATAACTTAAATTACATCTTAGCATTCAGTTATGTTGGTTATGGGAAAATAATACAGTTCATTGTGGATTGTGGTTATGAATCAGCTGTATATCAAAAATAGCATAGATACAGGGTTGGAGGAGACATTGAACCTTTTAGGGACTTGGAAGTCTACAATATATGTATGCTATTGTTCAGTGTTCACTCCCATGTGCTAACTATAGCAGATTTGTAAGTCAGGCTTCTGATCTGATCTCAACCTTCTGCTAAATGAACCAACATACGTGTATTCTAGTCTTCAGAGGGCATTCATTGGTATTATAGTTTACAGAGGCCGTCCCCCATCCCTTCCCAATCCTCCTATTCGTCCTCCACTCCCAACAGTATTGTGGTGAGACTCTGCTAACCAGCTCCCTCAAGTGAAGCAGCAGACAGCTCAGTGTAGCTCAGAGCCGCCCATATATAAAAATAGATATTATATCAAAGTCATGGACGATTCGCTGCTCTCTGTCCATCTCTGCACTCACTCATTTATTTATTTATTTTACCTTTATTTAACCAGGTAGGCAAGTTGAGAACAAGTTCTCATTTACAATTGCGACCTGGCCAAGATAAAGCAAAGCAGTTCGACAGATAAAACGACACAGAGTTACACATGGAGTAAAAACAAACATACAGTCAATAATGCAGTATAAACAAGTCTATATACAATGTGAGCAAATGAGGTGAGAAGGGAGGTAAAGGCAAAAAAGGCCATGATGGCAAAGTAAGTACAATATAGCAAGTAAAATACTGGAATGGTAGTTTTGCAATGGAAGAATGTGCAAAGTAGAAATAAAAAAATAATGGGGTGCAAAGCAGCAAAATAAATAAATAAATAAAAATTAAATACAGTTGGGAAAGAGGTAGTTGTTTGGGATAAATTATAGGTGGGCTATGTACAGGTGCAGTAATCTGTGAGCTGCTCTGACAGTTGGTGCTTAAAGCTAGTGAGGGAGATAAGTGTTTCCAGTTTCAGAGATTTTTGTAGTTCGTTCCAGTCATTGGCAGCAGAGAACTGGAAGGAGAGGCGGCCAAAGAAAGAATTGGTTTTGGGGGTGACTAGAGAGATATACCTGCTGGAGCGTGTGCTACAGGTGGGAGATGCTATGGTGACCAGCGAGCTGAGATAAGGGGGGACTTTACCTAGCAGGGTCTTGTAGATGACATGGAGCCAGTGGGTTTGGCGACGAGTATGAAGCGAGGGCCAGCCAACGAGAGCGTACAGGTCGCAATGGTGGGTAGTATATGGGGCTTTGGTGATAAAACGGATTGCACTGTGATAGACTGCATCCAATTTGTTGAGTAGGGTATTGGAGGCTATTTTGTAAATGACATCGCCAAAGTCGAGGATTGGTAGGATGGTCAGTTTTACAAGGGTATGTTTGGCAGCATGAGTGAAGGATGCTTTGTTGCGAAATAGGAAGCCAATTCTAGATTTAACTTTGGATTGGAGATGTTTGATATGGGTCTGGAAGGAGAGTTTACAGTCTAACCAGACACCTAAGTATTTGTAGTTGTCCACGTATTCTAAGTCAGAGCCGTCCAGAGTAGTGATGTTGGACAGGCGGGTAGGTGCAGGTAGCGATCGGTTGAAGAGCATGCATTTAGTTTTACTTGTATTTAAGAGCAATTGGAGGCCACGGAAGGAGAGTTGTATGGCATTGAAGCTTGCCTGGAGGGTTGTTAACACAGTGTCCAAAGAAGGGCCGGAAGTATACAGAATGGTGTCGTCTGCGTAGAGGTGGATCAGGGACTCACCAGCAGCAAGAGCGACCTCATTGATGTATACAGAGAAGAGAGTCGGTCCAAGAATTGAACCCTGTGGCACCCCCATAGAGACTGCCAGAGGTCCGGACAGCAGACCCTCCGACTTGACACACTGAACTCTATCAGAGAAGTAGTTGGTGAACCAGGCGAGGCAATCATTTGAGAAACCAAGGCTGTCGAGTCTGCCGATGAGGATATGGTGATTGACAGAGTCGAAAGCCTTGGCCAGATCAATGAATACGGCTGCACAGTAATGTTTCTTATCGATGGCGGTTAAGATATCGTTTAGGACCTTGAGCGTGGCTGAGGTGCACCCATGACCAGCTCTGAAACCAGATTGCATAGCAGAGAAGGTATGGTGAGATTCGAAATGGTCGGTAATCTGTTTGTTGACTTGGCTTTCGAAGACCTTAGAAAGGCACGGTAGGATAGATATAGGTCTGTAGCAGTTTGGGTCAAGAGTGTCCCCCCCTTTGAAGAGGGGGATGACCGCAGCTGCTTTCCAATCTTTGGGAATCTCAGACGACACGAAAGAGAGGTTGAACAGGCTAGTAATAGGGGTGGCAACAATTTCGGCAGATAATTTTAGAAAGAAAGGGTCCAGATTGTCTAGCCCGGCTGATTTGTAGGGGTCCAGATTTTGCAGCTCTTTCAGAACATCAGCTGAATGGATTTGGGAGAAGGAGAAATGGGGAAGGCTTGGGCGAGTTGCTGTTGGGGGTGCAGTGCTGTTGTCCGGGGTAGGAGTAGCCAGGTGGAAAGCATGGCCAGCCGTAGAAAAATGCTTATTGAAATTCTCAATTATGGTGGATTTATCAGTGGTGACAGTGTTTCCTATCTTCAGTGCAGTGGGCAGCTGGGAGGAGGTGTTCTTATTCTCCATGGACTTTACAGTGTCCCAGAACTAACATGTGTTTCATTTTTGACTGGTCCCTCTTTCTGTGGTGCTTTTCAAGAGGAACCCCTTTGAGACACGTAGCTCCAGTGGGACTGGGGACAGGCAGCCGGCCAGCTTCCAGGGTAAACATATAATCATCCCTCGGACGGCTATAATTATATCTGGGACGTGAAGGAACAGAAGGGTGTGTGAGGGAAGGAAGCCATGCAGGCAGGCAGATACACAGTAGCTAGCAAGAGGTGGGTGAGTCCAACATACGTTTAATATTTGTTTTCTGCTCTGAAGTAAAGATGGGCTGGTGTTTGGGGAGACCTGACGATAGGGGTTGATGGAAAGGAAGGATGAATGGTTGTGGGGCTGCTCGCTCGCTAGCTTTGTTTTGAGCTGGGGCTATTTTTGGTAAACATGAACACATACATATGCAAGTACATGTGCCAAATACAAATAGATGCACATACACCCAGACACACACACACACAACCAGACACTCAGACAGATACACATACACACTTAGGCACACACCTTGAATGCACGCATGTCCCCATCCACAAGGTATCACAGAAAAAGTGGATGGTTTAAGGGCTGAGATGGGGAGCTTGCTTCAGGCCTGTTCTTTAATCCACCATCTCTCAATGGAGAATTTATCCTGTATGAAGTCTGAGGAGCTTTTAATGCGGTCGACAAACTAGCATGCTCTGTGGTCACCTACCATTCAAACGGCCCTCACTGAAGAGAAATTGATTACAGCTCCTGGTTGGAAAATCAAATTACTTCCAGGATATCTTATCTGTAATTGAAATTGAATTTGTTGGCATTGCGGGAAACTGAGCAACCAAAATGGACTGTATCCATAAATACCTGCTTTTCTTTGTGTCACCTGACTCTGTTTGAAACCAGGCAAGCCTCTGTCTTTTATGTGATAGTTCCCCTCTAATTTTCTTCCTCTTTGGTGCCCCGAGGTGAATTGGGTGGGAGAAGGTGACGTCACGCCGTTTACACAAATCCCATATGAATATAAAAAAACACAAAACAATTATCCATGAAACAGTGGAAACTCTAATAAGTTATAGGAAGTGATTAGTTGACAATTAAACTACCTTAGCCACCCCATACCCCACCCTCCTTTCTCACCCATCTCTGCTCCCCCTCCCTCCCTTTTTCCAGTGGTAGCGAGCGGAGCTAGGTAAGAGCTAGGCAAGGGCTTGTCTCCGGGGCCACAGGTTGATCCATTAGAGGTACTGGGGACATGAGACGAAGGTTGAGGCTACAGCTGAGGTCAGGAGAAGGCACGTTAATCACAGCTATCCTGTCAACAACAAAGAGGGAGCCGTAATAACACCACACTGCTATTACAGGCAGGGAGAGGTGTCAGAGGAGAATGAGACACAAACTGATTATGTAATTTGAGTCAAATACTCGAAGGGGGAAGCAAAAAACTAAAGTGGCACATTTTGTTACTTAAGTATCATGTAATTACAATCATGGAGGTGTTAGCGGAAAGATCCACCCCAAAATGAAAATGCTTAACATTTGAGGCAACTTGCTGCTCTGTTGTGCTCTGCCCCACCCGTCGCTAAATATATATGTCTCATTTATATTTTGCCTTCACCAAGGCACTCTGGTATTCCTTTTCATGTGTATAATTGGTAACCTCTTAGATAACTACTGTACAGTATGACCTAACTATGGTCTAACGTTTTCAGTAGCGAATGTCTAACCTTTGCGTTAAACTCTCCCTAGTTTATAAATAATTAGAGAAGTAGCCTAGCAGGAAAAACTTGGAAGGAAATGTTGCCTCCCTCTTTCAATTTATGAGAGAAGAAGTAATGTTGGGAAGAAGAGCCAGACTGGTTTAAATCCCCAGAGGTCATTAACTCTTGGTGGTCGTGATAAACATGGAGAGAACGTTCTCTCTCTCTGTCTCTCTCTTTCTCTCTCTCTCTTTTTCTCTCCAGTTTAGCCAGTGAAAATGTGTTGTTTCAAGCTTCAGTAACAAAAACACAAGACTTTCCCGTAGTGACCAGACCGTGACCCCACCTAGGGTCACCTTACTGAGCAACGGACATGTTTAGATTTCTCCCTCCAAAAGAAAACATAATTACGACTTAAGAGTAGATTTAGCTTTTGCCTCAGGTCCATGTCTCGGAGCTTATAGCTACATCCCCCATCTAGGACCAGCACCCTTAGACCTGACCTTCAACCTCATGACCCCAACCAAATGACTCACACGCACGTCTGCAAACACACACAAAAACACACTATAGAAGTATACATTTGCATCTTCTTATACCATCATCTACTAGTTCAACTACGGTTGTTATTTTTTATTCCTTGTTTCTGGACTCTATTTCTACTGCTGTTGTTGTCTGACACTCTCAGGCTGGTAATAGGAACGCATCCAAGTGAAACCAGAGACAATTTGTTTTGGTCTAACCATTATTCCATTTCCCAAAAGCTATGCCTCTCCCTTCTCTCTTCCGCCCCTCTTTGCATCTCTTGCCAAGAAATAAAAGGCATAACTTTAGACATTGTTATACAAAGCAGCTGGCCAATTAAAGTTTCTCCAACAAACATACCCACATTTACATTCAGTATCTATTCCTAATCACAAACCACAGGCCATTTAGGGTGCCCTGGGGCCAGAACAGAGCCCTCCTCTACCCGCTTAGAGCAGAGGGAGCAGTGGAGGAATGAATAATGGAGGAAGTTGAGTGGCTACAGTCAGCCTCAGGCAGGAAGTGACATCAGCTCCATGACGCTAAGCAGGAGTTGTTTAGAATCTGGCTCAAATTATTTTTGGAGAGGAACAAAAAACGAGAGAGGGAGAAAGAGGGAAAAGAGAAAAGTAATTTGATTACAGCAATTGCCCACAGCAGCATTTCCAATTCTAAACAAGAAATAAACATATCTGAAGGGATAGGTTTTCACCCTCATTCTCAATGAGGCTGACATGACATTGATAAACACTGTTTTAATCGCTAGAAGCAACACATACAATTAATCTCATTGGCCACCTAAGTAAATAAGTAAACATTCTAGTTCTGTCTGCATAGCTGCTAGCAAGGCTACACACACAATCAAACAGTATTGATTCTAATAAAGCTGAAACTGATGCTTATTTTGAATGGCCAACAGCATTGACCGATTCCCTCGTCCTTAGACTTATTGGCAGAGCTTATGTTTAAGCTTGCATCTGTCTAAACTAATGTACCAATTACATAGAAAGTAAACACAAATCACCAGGCTGCCAGGTCCACCACACCACAGCAACTACATGTGAAACAACCAAATTAGCTGCCTGCTTGGGGACCTCTCAATGTCTGCGTCCACCTTCACCTTATGGATCCCTCCCGGACGAGCCACCAGAAGGAGGGAATAAGGGGGGAAAAAGGTGTAAAGCTCAGGGGCACAATGACCTGCCTGGGGAGAAGAGGAGGAAGACCCAGGGGTGAGGAGCACACAGCGCAGCCGGGCCCAGGCCTCGTAAAAGATCTGCAGCCGGCTGGGCCGAGGGGGAGGAAGAAGGCAATTAAGACCTACTACAAGTCGCCTGCCTACACAACAGGCACCAGCTGACTTTTATCATGTCAAGGAATAACTAAACACAGGATAAATTCTGAAGGAGAGGAGAGAGGAGGAAGGGAAGAGAGAAGGAGGGAGGTGAGGGTGTATGTTGGAGGGGGGGGGGGGGGGGTTACGGCTCACCAGACCACCGCTGAGGAAAGGGGCAGGCCATCTAGACAGATGACTTCCTACTGCAGTCTGGTTATCCCCCAGAGGCCCAACAAGAACCTCATAAAGAGCTCCTCATTAAGACAAGCCCTTTTACAGGATCTTAATGAGTCTAGGCTACAAAAAGAAGAGAGAGAACGAAGGGAGGGAGAGAGAGAGAGAGAGGACTAGGAGAGAGCGAGAAAGAGAGGGAGAAAGAGAGGGAGAGGAATAAAGAGAGAGAGAGTCTTACCACCTTGGGGTCACTAACTGTCCCTCCAGTCCTTTCAAAGCTCTCTGTCTTTCAACCCACAGCTAAGTTATCAGTCACATCCATCCTGAAAGATGGGGTAACAGAATGGAGGTACAGTACCGCACAATGAACATTTGAACTACAAATGATTTTATCAGTCATAAATAATGATATCATAATGCCGATAGCGTAGTCCTAACCACAAGAACTGGACTGTCAACACAACATAAACTTTAGGATTATAGCCCTGTGTCCCTATATCACTCAATGTCTAGCAGAATATACAATATACAGTGGGGAGAACAAGTATTTGATACACTGCCGATTTTGCAGGTTTTACTACTTACAAAGCATGCAGAGGTCTGTAATTTTTATCATAGGTACACTTCAACTGTGAGAGACGGATTCTAAAACAAAAATCCAGAAAATCACATTGTATGATTTTTAAGTAATTCATTTGCATTTTATTGCATGAAATAAGTATTTGATCACCTACCAACCAGTAAGAATTCCGGCTCTCACAGACCTGTTAGTTTTTCTTTAAGAAGCCCTCCTGTTCTCCACTCATTACCTGTATTAACTGCACCTGTTTGAACTCGTTACCTGTATAAAAGACAACTGTCCACACACTCAATCAAACAGACTCCAACCTCTCCACAATGGCCAAGACAAGAAAGCTGTGTAAGGACATCAGGGATAAAATTGTAGACCTGCACAAGG
The DNA here is from genome assembly GCF_002021735.2 of Oncorhynchus kisutch. NCBI lineage: Eukaryota > Metazoa > Chordata > Actinopteri > Salmoniformes > Salmonidae > Oncorhynchus > Oncorhynchus kisutch. Next base: position 28,455,099 of record NC_034180.2, on the reverse strand, counting down.
CTGGGATGGGCTACAGGACAAAGGCAAGCAGCTTGGTGAGAAGGCAACAAGTGTTGACGCAAATATTAGAAAATGGAAGAAGTTCAAAATGACGGTCAATCACCCTCTGTCTGGGGCTCCATGCAAGATCTCACCTCGTGGGGCATCAATGATCATGAGGAAGGTGAGGGATCAGCCCAGAACTACATGGCAGGACCTGGTCAATGACCTGAAGAGAGCTGGGACCACAGTCTCAAATTAAATCATTAGTAACACACTACGCCGTCATGGTTTAAAATCCTGCAGTGCACGCAAGGTCCCCCTGCTCAAACCAGCGCATGTCCAGACCCGTCTGAAGTTTGCCAATGACCATCTGGATGATCCAGAGGAGGAATGGGAGAAGGTCATGTGGTCTGATGAGACAAAAATAGAGCTTTTTGGTCTAAACTCCACTCGCCGTGTTTGGAGGAAGAAGAAGGATGAGTACAACCCCAAGAACACCATCCCAACCGTGAAGCATGGAGATGGAAACATCATTCTTTGGGGATGCTTTTCTGCAAAGGGGATAGGACGACTGCACCGTATTGAGGGGAGGATGGATGGGGCCACATATCGCGAGATCTTGGCCCACAACCTCCTTCCCTCAGTAAGAGCATTGAAGATGGGTCGTGGCTGGGTCTTCCAGCATGACAACGACCCAAAACACACAACCAGGGCAACTAAGGAGTGGCTCCGTAAGAAGCATCTCAAGGTCCTGGAGTGGCCTAGCCAGTCTCCAGACCTGAACCCAATCGAACATCTTTGGAGGGAGCTGAAAGTCTGTATTGCCCAGCAACAGCCCCGAAACCTGAAGGATCTGGAGAAGGTCTGTATGGAGGAGTGGGCCAAAATCCCTGCTGCAGTGTGTGCAAACCTGGTCAAGAACTACAGGAAACGTATGATCTCTGTAATTGCAAAGAAAGGTTTCTGTACCAAATATTAAGTTCTGCTTTTCTGATGTATCAAATACTTATGTCATGCAATAAAATGCAAATCATACAATGTGATTTTCTGGATTTTTGTTTTAGATCCCGTCTCTCATAGTTGAAGTGTACCTATGATCAAAATTACAGACCTCTACATGCTCTGTAAGTAGGAAAACCTGCAAAATCGGCAGTGTATCAAATACTTGTTCTCCCCACTGTACATGCATTCGAAAAGTATTCAGAACACTTCCCTTTTTCCACATTTTGTTACGTTATACAGCCTTGGTCTAAAATCAGTCAGCACACAATACCCCACAATGACAAAGCAAAAACTGTTTTTTTTTATATTTGCAAATGTATATAAAAAATATAAAAAACAGAAATACCTTATTTACATAAGCATTCAGACCCTTTACTATGAGACTCGAAATTGAGCTCTGGTTCGTCCTGTTTCCATTGATCATCCTTGAGATGTTTCTCCAACTTGATTGGAGTCCACCTGTGGTAAATTCAAGTGATTGGACATGATTTGGAAAGGACCATACAGTGGGGCAAAAAGGTATTTAGTCAGCCACCAATTGCGCAAGTTCTCCCACTTAAAAAGATGAGAGAGGCCTGTAATTTTCATCATAGGTACACTTCAACTATGACAGACAAAATTAGAAAAGAAATCCTGAAAATCACATTGTAGGATTTTTTATGAATTTATTTGCAAATTATGGTGGAAAATAAGTATTTGGTCAATAACAAAAGTTTATCTCAATACTTTGTTATATACCCTTTGTTGGCAATGACAGAGGTCAAACATTTTCTGTAAGTCTTCACAAGGTTTTCACACACTGTTGCTGGTATTTTGGCCCATTCCTCCATGCAGATCTCCTCTAGAGCAGTGATGTTTTGGGGCTGTTGCTGGGCAACACGGACTTTCAACTCCCTCCAAAGATTTTCTATGGGGTTGAGATCTGGAGACTGGCTAGGCCACTCCAGGACCTTGAAATGCTTCTTACGAAGCCACTCCTTCGTTGCCCGGGCGGTGTGTTTGGGATCATTGTCATGCTGGAAGACCCAGTCACATTTCATCTTCAATGCTCTTGCTGATGGAAGGAGGTTTTCACTCAAAATCTCACAATACATTGCCCCATTCATTCTTTCCTTTACATGGATCAGTCGTCCTGGTCCCTTTGCAGAAAAACAGCCCCAAAGCATGATGTTTCCACCCCCATGCTTCACAGTAGGTATGGTGTTCTTTGGATGCAACTCAGCAGTCTTTGTCCTCCAAACATGACGAGTTGAGTTTTTACCAAAAAGTTATATTTTGGTTTCATCTGACCATATGACATTCTCCCAATCTTCTTCTGGATCATCCAAATGCTCTCTAGCAAACTTCAGACGGGCCTGGACATGTACTGGCTTAAGCAGGGGGACACGTCTGGTACTGCAGGATTTGAGTCCCTGGCGGCGTAGTGTGTTACTGATGGTAGGCTTTGTTACTTTGGTCCCAGCTCTCTGCAGGTCATTCACTAGGTCCCCCCCGTGTGGTTCTGGGATTTTTGCTCACCGTTCTTGTGATCATTTTGACCCCACTGGGTGAGATCTTGCATGGAGCCCCAGATCGAGGGAGATTATCAGTGGTCTTGTATGTCTTCCATTTCCTAATAATTGCTCCCACAGTTGATTTCTTCAAACCAAGCTGCTTACCTATTGCAGATTCAGTCTTCCCAGCCTGGTGCAGGTCTACAATTTTGTTTCTGGTGTCCTTTGACAGCTCTTTGGTCATAGTGGAGTTTGGAGTGTGACTGTTTGAGGTTGTGGACAGGTGTCTTTTATACTGAGAACAAGTTCAAACAGGTGCCATTAATACAGGTAACGAGTGGAGGACAGAGGAGCCTCTTAAAGAAGAAGTCACAGGTCTGTGAGAGCCAGAAATCTTGCTTGTTTGTAGGTGACCAAATACTTATTTTCCACCATAATTTGCAAATAAATTCATTAAAAATCCTACAAGGTACCAAAAAATGTCTGCAGTATTGAAGGTCACCAAGAACACAGTGGTCTTCATCATTAAATGGAAGAATTTTGGAACCACCAAGACTCTTCTTAGAGCTGGCCACCTGGTCAAATCACAGAGAGGGGGGCCTAGGTCAGGGAAGTGGCCAAGAACCTGATGTTCACTCTGACAGAGCTCCAGAGTTCCTCTGTGGAGATGGGAGAACCTTCCAGAAGGACAACTATCTCTGCAGCACCCCACCAATCAGGCCTTTATGGTAGAGTGGCCAGACGGAAGACACTCAGTTTGCCAAAAGACACCTAAAGGACTCACAGACCTTAAGAAATAAGATTATCTGGTCTGATGAAACCAAGATTGAACTCTTTGGCCTGAATGCCAAGCTTCACCTCTGATGGAAACTTTGCACCATCCTTATGGTGAAGCATGTTGGTGGCAGCATCATGCTGTGGAGATGTTTTTTAGCAGCAGGGAGACTAGTCAGGATCGAGGAAAAGATTAATGGAGCAAAGTACAGAGAGATCCTTGATGAAAATCTGCTCCAGAGCCCTCAGGACCTCAGACTGGGGCGAAGGTTCACCTTCCAAAGGAACAATGACCCTAATCACACAGCCAAGACAGCGCAGGAGTGGCTTCAGGACACGTCTCTGAATGTCCTTGAGTGGCCCAGCCAGAGCCCGGACTTGAACCTGATTGAACATCTCTGGGAGACCTGAAAATAGCTGTGCAGTGATGCTCCCCATCCAACCTGACAGAGCTTGAGAGGATATGCAGAGAAGAATAGGAAAAACTCCCCAAATGCAGGTGTGCCAAGCTTGTAGCGTCATACACAAGAAGACTCAAGGCTATAATCACTGCCAAAGGTGCTTAAACAAAGTACTGAGTAAAGGGTCTGAATACTTATGTAAATGTGATATTGCTTACTTTTTTTAGTTTTATACATTTGCAAACATTTCTAAAAAACCTTTGTCATTAGGGGGTATTGTGTGGAGATTGTAACGTAACAAAATGTGGGGGTCTGAATACTTTCAGAATGCACTGTAAATGGTACATAATCTGCTCAACAGTGTGAATTAGAGGTGTCAACCAGTGCAGAGCATCTTTTCACCTCACTACAGAGCATTTGGTTCAGGTAATCCATATACCACCCCCCACCCCTGCACCCTGCAGCCTCGTCCCCCAAACCCAACCACACCTGCTGCCTCAGATTGCCAACTGTGACATTCTGCGTTCTCTTTGATTAGGACTAAGACCATTGCTTAATAATACCAACCATCCTACAGTACATCCATTCAACTGTTCTTAATTAGAACCGAATGTTTCATTGTGAAATGTTTGGAGAACAACGGAACAAGAATAAGAAAAAAAGAAAAACAAGCTTAAGAGCATTCCTCATTTACAGTTTGTCCAACACCACATTTAGTGCCACGTTGTAAAACCCCTGTTAAAATAATTGTGCAAATGCAGTGCCCATAAATAGTGCAATAAAAGTGTTGGCATTAGTCCTGGAATCCTTTCACAGGGCACTTCTAATGACTGCAGATGGATTTGTTCCCCTACGACTCCGCAAGCTGAGTGGCACAGTGAGTGTTGTTCTCTCGTCTGAAATAAAGAGGCGTTTTGTTCTGTCAAAAGCGGGCTGAAGGGTGGTATCAGTGCGCCACTTTGTGCCAAAGCGGCAGCTTTCAGCTGGAGAGAGAGAGAGAGAGAGAAGAGAGAAATTAAGACAAAGAGGGAGAGAAACGGAGATAGAACGAGAGAGAGAAAGGGGTTTAAGGCTGCTGAGTGCATGAGTAATAGTAAAATGAATGACGCCTTATTCTCCCCTAGATGAGAGCAGTCAGAGGGGAAGAGAAGAGCGGTTATATAATAAGACAGGCTGATTAGAATCTTACACATTTAATAAGATATTTCCCCTCCTGCTGATCTCTTCAGCATTTGAATCCAGGTCCAGGAACAGCAGATTGATTGCCCTTTTGAAAGTAGATGAAGGAATGAAAAACTCTGTCAGACAAACAAAGAAACAGTTTTTATTTGTTCCCCCTTTAATTTCGCCAAACTGCAAAAGCACCTTGGAGGGAGCATGAAATGTGGCTCCAATTGTTTCTCTGTGTGTCCACCCATAGTGAACGCCAGTGAAGGGTTATTGGCAGGGAGAAGGGGGAGAGGGGATGCTGAGCTGAGAATGCCTGGAATGTCCAGCCCTGTTTACAGCCTCGGCCAGTTCACACCTGCAGGTCAGGGTGCTATCACCAGCCCCCCAGCCCTGCTCTGCCCCCCTCCTCTCCAGCCCCCCTCATTACAAGAGGGTCAAGCTTAGAGGGGACCTAATTAAAAGCTCATTACATCATAGACAATCTCCATTAGCATGCCAGGCCGGGCTGTTAATCCATTAACGCCACAGAGGCCTCCAGTGCAAGCCTCGCATTCCAGCTAACCCCTATGGCCCTCAGCCTCTCTCTACCCCCCAGCACACACACACACACACACACACACACACGTATGCGTGCAAGCACACACACTTACATGCATTGTTATCAACAACAGTGGATATCTCTGAACCAAGCTATATGAGCGAGATCCTTAGCCATCACTGTTGATAGTGTTCCGGCCCATGACAGGCTCATAGTTGGTGGCTCACAAATCAGGTACTCGTTTTGGTTCCAACCAATCGTCGTAACTCACATTCTCAGGAATGCTGATTCACATGGGGCAGGTTCACCATAGTTTTGGTCTGCTGATGCAGATACTGCAGAAGTCGACTAGTACACAAATAAATGTATTCTTTCTGTCTCTATTTTCACCCACGCTAACTGGTGTGTCCACTGACATGTCTTGGTCTTGTGGAGTTCAAGAGAGGGCAGCCAAGGAACCTAATAGTTTGCTTTAAGCCACTGAGTTTGATCACTTTTATGAAAGCCAACCATTCAAATGAAATGGCCTTTTCCTTCTGTGGGCCCCAGCCAGCACACAAATCTGCCATGACAATGAGGCTGTGATCGTTTCACACTTTCAGGGTCTTTAGGCACAGTGGGACCGGAGGAGGCTGGAGTGTCAGGTGCTTCTCGGGATTTATGTGAGCAGGCCTGGGAGCCTGGAGTGAGCCCAGCTCCACCTGAATGTCTTGGCTAGGGGGACAGGACAGGCGGGCGGGAAGCAAACTCAAACCATGTTTGTTCTCTGTCTAACTACACCTGCAGAAGAGCTGCATTTGGATCCAAGATAAATTCTTCCCCCCTTTAGAGCGTTAAAAGAAAAAATGGTTTGAAAGCTGTATTTCTTCATACCTCTTTTTTTACCTGGTCAAATAACAACCCTAAATACTTTGGTGTATTTTCTTGATGTCAACTTTGCACTAAGGTACACTTCCAACATAAATAAAAATGAAAGAGTGAAAAGGGGGGAAAATATTAAATCTTCTCACAATAGGGGGTGACTTGAGCATATGTCGATTGATTCCACTCCTTTTTCCTCCACAGGTCCCCAAAAACCAGTGGCCATTGGTCCCCATAATGCCCTGTCTTTGTTGTGTCCTCTAAAGCGTTTGGTGCAGCTGCGAGTCTGCAGCTCGGTCCTGTGGACTGTAAGAGTCCGTATCTATCTCCTCACTGGGGACCTGGGAGACACTGAGCCCCCTCTGCCTTCTCTTTGAAACCTCTTCTCTCTGGTGACTGGCAGACCATACAGCGCTCAATGCTTTGTAAGTGACTCTATTGTCAGCGGCAGATTGAGAGGGGGGAAAAGGGGCTAGCCTGGGGAAGAAAGAAAGGCAAGGTGAAACAAAAAGGTCTGTTCTGGGGTCTGAAGAGGCCAGGGTTGGATCAAAGGGCTTGACGCTGACCTGCAGCCTTTGTCCATCAGACAGCCCCAGCTTCATTTAACCCCTCTCTGGAGGCCTGCAAAGCCCGCTGAGATATCGAGCTACAGGAACCCATGCCCTGTGGGGACAGCTCACTGCCTGCTCTTCAAACATCCCCTCCCATCTATGCTCCCTTTCACCCCTACCCCACCGACCCCTCACCAGACAATATCACAGGTGAAAGTGGATGGGAGGGGCCGTTGCACATCACCCAAACCTGTCTCAGTCCCACCACAAAGGGAGCTGAGCCATCACCGGATGCCCAATGGCGAGGTCTTACCTTACAACATTCACAAGGCCTGCTGCGGCTGTGTAGGACTCCACTCCATTGTTAGAACCAACACATGGAGAGAAGTCAATTACCTGCAGATGATGAACCTCAACGTGGCAAACAAAGGTGGACTTCGTGGACTCGTTTATTTTTGGAAAATTAAATCAACTAGTGTGAATAGAGGTAATAACTTTAGTGTAAGGGCCATATGTGAGTTTTACAGATATGCATATCATTTTCAGCTTCTATGTGTAGCTTCTATGTGTGTTCCAGTCATGAAGTTTCCATGATACATCAGATCAAATGCCTTTTACAGTTCTATTTCAATTATCACTGCAAATCCAGAAGAATTTGAGTCCCTTTCCTCTCTATATAGCCAGGCTATTGATATAAGTAGTAGCTAGTTATTGCGTGATACTTATGCTGCTGTTGGACTGTAACACCAGTGTTACACTAGTGTATACATCCTGATGTTATTCTAGGGAAATCCATAGCTAGGGAATTCCATAGCTAGGGCTGACCGTGAGTACTTCTGAAGAGCAGAATCAACAACTTCTACACAATCAAGACAATTGCTTTGTGAGAAGGTGTTATTAACTGTTGAAGATGTAAACCCATGTTCACAGTTAGCCATTGTTATGTAAATCAGGGGTTCCCAAAATGTATCACTCAGGCCTCCCCTTCCAGCATTGGGGAACATCCTGCGTCTATTTCTATGGGCACAAGCACTGTTCATGACACAAACTGTTCACACCCCTCTTGTTGGAGGAGAGGAAATGTTGCAGGTTTAAAGCTTATTTCCTGCAATTCTATACATTTTGTTCATGGGGTGCAGAGAACATTTTGCAGTTTTAAAACACATTTTCTTGCAATTCTATACATTTGGCCATGTCTAATGTGTATTCATGAGATATTTAAGTGACTTGAATACTACTACAAAAGCTATTGGCTAAAAACCTAGTTTAAAAAAATGTTAGTTGATCTGAACATTTCTGACAAGTAAGTAGGCAGAGCCTTTACAATAAGCATTCAAGACACTTTGCTATGAGACTTGAAATTGAGCTCTGGTTCATCCTGTTTCCATTGATCATCCTTGAGATGTTTCGACACTTGATTGTCCATCTGTGGTGAATTCAATTGATTGGACATGATTTGGGAACGCACACACTTGTCTATATAAGGTCCAACAGTTGACAGCGCATGTCAGAGCAAAAACCTAACCATTAGGTTGAAGGAATTGTCCGTAGAGCTCCGAGACAGGATTGTGTTGAGGCACAGATCTGGGGAAGGGTACCAAAACATTTCTGCAGCATTGAAGGTCCCCAAGAACACAGTGGCCTCCATCATTCCATCACGCCATCATCAAGACTCTTCCTAGAGCTGGTCGCCCGGCCAAAATGAGCAGGCACCGCTCATCACTTGGCCAATACTATCCCTACGGTGAAACATGGTGGTGGCAGCATCATGCTGTGGGGATGTTTTTCAGCAGCAGGGACAGGGAGACCAGCCCGAATCGAGGGAAAGATGAACGACGCAAAGTACAGAGAGATCCTTGATGAAAATCTGCTCTGGAGCGCTAAGGACCTCAGACTGGGGCAAAGGTTCACCTTCCAACAGGACAATGAGCCTAATCACACAGCCAAGACAATGCAGGAGTGGCTTTAGGACAAGTCTTTGAATGTCCTTGAGTGGCCCAGCAACAGCCTGGACTTGAACACGATCTAACATCTCTGGAGAGGCCTGAAAATAGCTGTGCAGCGATGCTCCCCATCCAACCTGACAGAGCTTGAGTGGATTTGCAGAGAAGAATGGGAGAAACTCCCCAAATACAGGTGTGCCAAGCTTGTAACATCATACCATAGAAGACTCAAGGCTTTAATCTCTGCCAAAGATGCTTCAACAAAGTACTGAGTAAAGGGTCTGAATACTTATGTAAATGTGATATTTCAGTTTTTTATCCATTTTAGAATAAGGCTGTAACGTAACAAAATGTGCAAAAAGTCAAGGGGTCTGAATACTTTCCGAATGCCCTGTATGGTGTTCCACAATGTAGAAAATTATAAACAATTTGCCTGAATAATGGTATGGCATCGCAATACTGTTTGTGGGTGAAAGGCAGAGGGGGGGAACTTGCAGAGGATAGTGGATGAGGGAGAGAGGGGGCGGAGTGGAAGGAAGACCAGAGATGGGGGGTCTAACTATGTTGGGAACGAAAGCACCTAAATTGTCCACCTTTCATTAGCGCGCTGAGTGAAGCCTCTGCTGAGGGCTTGATTCCCAAGACTCTCAGATAACAAGTGACTTCCCACACTAAGGCTTTCTGTTTCCACCGTCAGTCACACAACCAGCCAGAGAGAGAGGGACAGAAAGAGGCAGAGAGAGGGAGCGGGAAAGAAAGATGGAGAGGCAGGGTAAGGAGTGATAGACGTGGAGAGAAAGGAGAGAGGGCACCCCCACGGCCCACTGTTATCTGCCCGACACTCAGTCATTGTGGGGGCGGGTTAGTTTATTTTACCCCAGCCCAATGAATGGCTGTCGACAAGGCATTTCTGATGGCTTTGATAAGGGATCCCACCTCCAGCGACTAACTCCCCACCCAGCCCCACCCCTTGGTACCAAACCCAACTCCATCCCTAACCCCCTTCCCTTAAATTAACCCGGTTAACCTTGCCTCTGAGTACCTCTGAGAGCTGGCAATGAAAGACATGAAAAGGTGGTCCTTGTAGAAAAGCAGAAATGCATGGGGAGAGGAAAGCAGGAAGAGAGGGGGGGAGGTCACTTATGACCCCACACACACTTTAATGTGGGGTCTGGATCTCTTAAAGGTCCAGTGGAATCAAAATTCAGTTTTTTCCTGTGTTTTATATCATATTGTACAACAGCTGAAACTAACACTGTAAAAGTGTGAAAACATTTCATCTGTGATATTTCCTGATAGTTGCCTCTTAAAAATCTAATCTACAGAGGACCTTCTAATTAGCAGGTTTCCATGGGCGGGAGTTTCAGCTTTCCATGCCGACATCGCCATCCGGTAAATTGGTTAATTAACCAATAACAAAGAGAGTTCCAAACCTCTCTGCCAATAACAGCTAGTTGTCAGTTTTACCCTCCCGACTCAGACCACTCCCAGACAGTCCCAGCAAAGGTTTTGATTGATTAATACTTTTTTTTTGCTATTTTTGCCAATTTTAATGGAAATCTCTTACACTGAATACGTTTCCAATCACAGTTTTAATGCGAGTAAAGCATACCATATAAAAAACATGGAGTCACGCGATGACATGGTGTGTGGTCCTCCCACTACAACTCGGGAAACTAGGCAGTTTATTAGGCTACAGATTAAATCATTTATAATGAACATCACAGGGTGGTGAAAATGCATGGTATGAGCTTGATGCTCCTTTCCAATAAATACCGAAGGTCTTATTCTGGTGACATGATGATCAATGCTTGACTGCTGTTCTGAAGAAAATATATATATATTCTTGCTCTTATTCATAATGTCATCATGTAGAGTAGCCTACCTGCACTGTATCTGAGAGCTGTATCTGAGAACACACGTACCAAGACCAGAGCAGGCACATTTGCTCTTTATCGCAACCAATTTTGTGACACAACTATTGATGGAGTTGAAAATGTGATGGAAACATACATTTTTATTTGGTACATGAAAACTGAAGTAAAAAAGTTAATGTTGTTGCACTTCGTCGTCACCCACTGGTTTTTATCAGCAACAAGTCCGTTTGGTGGAAACACAAGACTGGTGTGAAAATGCACGTATTTTGTTTATTCAGATTTTAGAATATTCTGATTATAATATTATAGAATTTAATATGTCGCAAACTGGATGAAGTCCAAGCTAGTAAGGTTCTTAATTGTTACCCAGAAATTATTTGATATTGATTAAAAAACTTCTGCATTGGGCCTTTAAGACAAAAGCATTCCCCAGGCCAGCCAGCCATCCTGTTAGTGATACCCTGTAGATAGACCTGCCCGCTATGCAGCTGGTGGTCAATCCTATAGAATGTTCCAGCGGAAGCCCTGTCATCTCAGTGGTCATAAAGACGAGGCCATTTTGAATCTACAGAGGTTTGGTCTGGCTGTTTTCACAGCTGCGTATAAGGGTTACCATACATTGCAAAAATGTTGAGAAAATGTTTGGGATGATGACTAAAAAGATACAGATGGTGTTCAAAAGCTGTTGACCATCTTCACCATCATGGCAGACATGTTACATGGAGGCTATGAGAGGGTGGACATATGCATGCAAATGAAAGAGACCCTATTGTCACCTCCACCAGCTGTCTACCTAAAAGCACAGTATCTTGCTTGTTTAATATCTGTGGAAACATTACATAAGATCTCCAGGAATCTAAATAGAAACAATTAGGTTATATTTAGATTCCTGGAGATCTACTGCTCTTCACATGTTAGAGGCCTGGCAATGAAGGAAGGCAGTGTTGGGGAGTAGTGAACTAGTCACCTAGTAATTTTACTACATTTTGCAGTAGCTTGGTGGTAGTAGAACTAAAGTAAAAATTTTAAAAAAAATTGCCATGTATTGGTGTAGCTAACTACTGGAAGAAAATGAAATCAAATAAAATATGTGTGAAGTAGGCAATAATTAAGGGTTCACAGAAACCATGGCCATGAGTAACTTGGTCAAAAAGAATTGCACAGATTGGCCTATAGGTGGCACAGTTTTAAGTGGTCTCACAGACTCACTTATCCTCCTTCCTGTTTGACCTATGTACTTGAAACTTTGTACGGCTTTCCTTATGCTGAACTTTTGTCTCAAGGATCCGTAAGGTTAGTCAAGAGATTTTCCTCCATCCTGTACATTTTAGAAAACCTTTGAAAAACGTAATGTGACCCATAATAACACAACATTTGGTATGTATGCACATGGTAGATCTCTTAACTTAGTTTGAGAAGAGCTAAGGGATTGGTTAAGAGATGGCTGAGTTATTAATGAATCAGTAAATCAGATTGAAATGGACATGTACAATCCTTTGTAAATCCACTACACAATGGACCATCAACTTGAAACTGTTTAGGTTCATCAAAGACATTACCATGATGAACCATCTTAAGTTTGGCATTGGTATCTTGAAAAGGTATGAAATGATTAACAATTCCCTTCTTTAACTACGTAACGCTAATACTTTAAAAAATCATTAAAAATCTTCTTATGGACTAAAAGGCAGAATCACTTCCAATTTGGTAATTGGACTCATCACAATAGTCCCAACAGAGTTTGAGAAAATAACTTTGCATTCAAAGATGGCCATTGCATTTGGAAAATATCCAGGCCCCTTCACTACTTCCACATTTTGTTACATTACAGCCGTATTCTAAAATGAAAAAATTAAATAAAAATCCTCATCATTCGACACACAACACCCCATAATGACAAAGCAAAAACAGGATGGTAGAAATATTAGCAAAATTATTAAAAATTAAAACATTTACATAAGTATTCAGATCCTTTACTCATTACTTTGTTGAAGCACCTTTAGCAGCGATTACAGCCTCAAGTCTTCTTGGGTATGATGCTCCAAGCTTGGCAAACCTGTATTTGGGGAGTTTCTCCCATTCTTCTGTGCAGATCCTCTCAATCTCTGTCAGGTTGGATAGGGAGTGGCGCTGCACAGCTATATTCAGGTTTCTCCAGTGATTGTTCGATTGGGTTCAAGTCCGGGCTGTGGCTGGGCTACTCAAAGACATTCAGAGCCTTGTCCTGAAGCCACTCCTGTGCTGTCTTGGCTGTGTGCTTAGGGTCGTTGTTCTGTTGGAAGGTGAACCTTGATCCCGAGGGCTCTGGAGCAGGTTCTCCGTTCATCTTTCACTTGATCCTGACTAGTCTCCCAGTCCCTGTTGCTGAAAAACATACCCACAACATGATGCTGCCACCATCATGCTTCACCGTAGAGATGGTATTGGCAAGGTAATGAGTGGTGCCAGGTTACCACCAGAATGCTTGGCATTCAGGCCAAAGCGTTTAACCTTGGATTTATAAGACCAGATAATATTTTCCCTCGTGGTCTGAGAGTCCTTTAGGTGTCTTTTGGCAAACCAAGTGGACTGCCATGTGCCTTTTACTGAGGAGTGACTTCCGTCTGGCCACTCTACCATAAAAACCTGACTGGTAGATTGCTGCAGAGATGGTTGTCCTTCTGGAAGGTTCTCCCGTCCTTCTGGAAGGTCACCTCCCTGACCAAGGCCCTCCTCCCCGATTGCTCAGTTTGGCCAGGTGGTAAGCTATAGGAACAGTCTTTGTGGTTCCAAACTTTGTCCGTTTAAGAATGAGGAGGAGGCCACTGTGTTCTTGGTGACCTTCAATGCTGTAGACAATTTTTGGTACCCTTCCCAGATCTATGCCTCAACTCAATCCTGTCTTCTCGAAGGACAATTCCTTTGACGTCATGGCTTGGTTTTTGCTCTGACATACAATGTCAACTGTGGGACCTTATATAGACAGGTGTGTGCCTTTCCAAATCATGTTCAATCAATAGAATTTACCACAGCTGGACTCCAATCAAGTTGTCGAAACATTTCAAGGATGATCAATGGAAACAGGATGCACCTGATGCAACTAAATTTCGAGTCTCATAGCAAAGAGTCTGAATACTTATGTAAAATACTCAAATACAGGTGTGCTAAGCTTCTAAGCTTGTAGCGTCCTACCCAAGAAGACTTGAGACTGTAATCGCTGCCAAAGGTGCTTCAACAAAGTACTGGGTAAAGGTTCTGAGTACATAAATATAAATACATCACATAAATGTGATATTTCAGTTTAAAATGTTTAATACATTTGCAAAAATGTCTAAAAACCTATTTTTGCTTTGTCATTATGGGTATTGTGTGTAGATTGATGAGGGGAAAAAACGATGTAATCAATTTCAGAATAAGGCTGTAATTTAGCAAAATGTGGAAAAAGTCAAGGGGTCTGAGTACTTTCTGAATGCACAGTATGTCAATATAGCAAACCAGGCAACTAAAATAAACAATGTTTTTGGTTGGTTTCTAGCTTGTTAGAAGATGAAAATGGCACAGTGAAATGGCTACTCGCAAGGTGGAGTCTTTTATTTAGACAACAATTAACCATAATCCCAACTCATAACGTTCCTACCCAGAATTAATCTACAGGTAGCTAAAGCTAACCAACTAGCTAGGTTCAATGTTAACTAGCTATCTAACATTAGGCTATAATTAGAAATGCAAATGGCTCTGAGATATGAATAACATTACCACACAGATCATATATGTAATGCCAGCCAGCTAACGTTAGCTGGCAAATGGTCATTATTTGAAGAATCTCAAATATAAAATATATTTAGATTTGTTTAACACTTCTTTGCTTACTACATGATTCCATATGTTATTTCATAGTTTTGCTGCCTTCACTATTATTCTACAATGTAGAAAAGAGTAAAAAATAAATGTCATTCTAGCATTCTAGTTTCTTTATTTCTATGTTTTCTATTTCTTTGTGCTTGGCAGTGTGTGGTTCTCAATCAGAGGCAGCTGTCTATCGTTGTCTCTGATTGAGAATCATACTTAGGTAGCTTTTTTCCCCACCTGCGTTTGTGGGTAGTTGTTTTCTGTTTTGTGTTTCTGCACCAGACAGAAGTGTTTCGTTTTGTTCCACTTTGTTATTTTGTGTCAGTGTTCAGTTTGAATAAATGATCATGAACACGTACCACGCTGCGCTTTGGTCCTCTTCTTCAGACGAGCGTTACAATAAAGGTGTTCTAAAACTTTTGACCGGTAGTGTTTAATATCTGAAAATGTACAGTGGCAAGAAAAAGTATGATCTTCATCTAAGTCACAACAATAGACAAACACAGTCTGCTTAAACTAATAACACACAAACAATTATATGATTTCATGTCTTTATTGAACACACCGTGTAAACATTCACAGTGCAGGGTGGTGAAAAGTATGTGAACACTTGGATTTAATAACTGGTTGATCCTACATTGGCAGCAGTAACCTCCACCAAACATTTTCTGTAGTTGCGGATGAGACTTGCACAACGGTCAGGAGTAATTTTGGACCATTCCTCTTGACAAAACTGTTTCATCAATATTTTTGGGATGTCTGGTATGAACCGCTCTCTTGAGGTCATGCCACAGCATCTCAATTGGGTTGAGGTCTTGAGGCCACTACCAGAAGGCATATTTTCTTCTGTTGAAGCCACTCTGTTGTTGATTTACTTCAGAATTTTGGGTCGTTGTCCTGTTGCATGACCCAACTTCTGTTGACCTTCAATTGCCTAACAATCTCCTGCAAAATGTCTTGATAAACTTGGGAATGAATTTTTTTCAGTCGATGATAGCAAGCTGTCCAGGCCCTGAGGCAGCAAAGCAGCTCCAAACTATGATGCTCCCTTCATCATACATTACAATTGGGATGAGGTTTTGATGTTGGTGTGCTGTGACTTTTTTTCTCCACACATATTGTGTGTTCCTTCCAAACAACTCAACTTTAGTTTCGTCTGTCCCCAGAATATTTTGCCAGTAGCGCTGTGGAATATCCAGATGCTCTTTTGCGAACTTCAGGCATGCAGCAATGTTTTTTTTGGACAGCAGTGGCTTCTTCTGTGGTGTCCTCCCATGAACACCATTCTTGTTTAGTGTTTTATGTATCGTAGACTCGTCAGAGATGTTACCATGTTCGAGATTTCTTTAAGTCTTTAGCTGACATTCTAAGATTCTTCTTAACCTCATTGAGCATTCTGCACTGTGCTCTTGCAGTCATCTTTGCAGGGCGGTCACTTCTAGGGAGAGTAGCAACAGTGCTGAACTTTCTCCATTTATAGACAATTTGTCTTACCGTGGACTGATGAACATCAAGGCTTTTAGAGATACTTTTGTAACCCTTTCCAACTTTATCTATGTCAACAATTCTTAATATTGGGTCTTCTGAGATCTATTTTGTTCGAGGCATGGTTCACATCAGGCAGTGCTTCTTGTGAATAGCAAACAAAACATGTTGTGAGTGTTTTTTACAAGGCAGGGCAGCTCTAACCAACATCTCCAATCTCGTTTCAATGATTGTACTCCAGGTTGCTGACTCCTGACTCCAATTAGCTTTTGGAGAAGTCATTAGCCTAGGGGTTCACATACTTTTTCCAACCTACCTTGTGAATATTTAAATGATGTATTCAATATGGACAAGAAAAATACAATAATTTGTGTGTTTTAGTTTAAGCAGACTGTGTTTGTCTGTTGTTGTGACTTAGATGAAGATCAGATCTCATTTTATGACCAATTTATGCAGATATCCAGATAATTCCAAAGGTACTTTTTCTTTTTCTTTAGTGTAACTTAACATCTTCCAGTGTGAAGTAATTGTTAGCTTGGTAAACAATATTTTCATAGCAGCTTCCCCAAAACTGAAGGAAGGGTATAGGTTAGGGTGGGGTGGGCCCTATCCCAGCAGGCTATGGGGTACAGGTCCCGCAACGTGGCCCCGCAACTCTTTCTCTGTGTGATGACATGGATAGACCCATTTCCTCCTCCGGTCCTCAGGAAAGGACTGTTACGCCACATAGAAAGGAGCGGGGGTTCGGGCTAAGGGGTGGTTGGAGAGCTAGTATTCAAAGGGCGCCTTATTACTTCCTATCTCTAACACACACACATATGTGTAAAACCCACCCAAAGCCCCTATCCCACTCAATCCACATAAACGAGAGAATCAGAAAGAGAGAAAAGAAAGAGAGATGAAGAAAGAGAGAGGGGTGGGGTAGAGGAAGAGGCAGAGAGGAGGGCAGAAGTGCTCCGCACCCTATTGCCGAGGCATCTCAGCTCAAGCTGCTTCTCATTTGGTGCATTTGATGCATCCATTATTAAGCGCTCAACACAAATACGCACACACACAAAATGGTCTTAGTAGAGGCTGTCAGTTGTGCCCTGCCCTCTCCATCCACCACAGGAGCAAAAGTGAGATGTAAGGGTGGAGGGGTATTTGTTTGTGTTTAAGAGCTTGTGCTGCGTGTGTGTTTATTGGTGTTTTTGTGGGTGTGATAGTGTGTGCTTGTTTGTGTGTGTGACAGTGTGTCTGCACATGAGTATGCGCTTGTACAGTACCATAAAAACGTTTGGACACACCTACTCACCTACTCAGGGTTTTTCTTTATTTGTACTATTTTCTACATTGTAGAATAATAGTGAAAACATCAAAACTATGAAAAAACACAAATGGAAAGGGTGGCTACTTTGAAGAATCTCAAATAGAAAATATATTTTGATTTTTTTAACACTTTCTTGGTTATTATTATGCTGTACATAACTCACGCACAGACGCACTGTCACACACACAAACAAGCATACACTGTCCCTCCACCCTTCCATGTATATTATTTCATAGTTTTGATGTCTTCACTATTATTCTACATTGTAGAAAACAGTACAAATAAAGAAAAATCCTGGAATAAGTAGGTGTGTCCAAACGTTTGACTGGTACTGTGTGTGTTAAACAGTGACCTTCCCCTGGTGTTGTGGTGAGCTTAATGGTTGCCCTCACTGCACCAGCTGCTGCCCACTCAAGGTGTCTTCATTTAGTAAATGAATGGGTATTTTAACCAATCCACACCGTGCCCGAGCCTGGGCCTAGTGCCACAGGAGGAGAGGAGAGGGGGAGAGGAAAGGAGAGGGCTGGCGGGTTGGCACGCAGCGCTGGCAGTACTCAAGTTCCTGATAGCTTTCAGTGGGCCCTTTGATGTGCTAGGCCCCCCCCCCATCTGTCCCCCCGGCCTCCCCCTCGCAGGAAATTGCATTCTGTCCGCTGCCACAGCAGATAAATGAGGTGGGAGAAGGGGCTGCACACTGTCACCAGCCGACCTGGCCTGTCTCACACCGCTGCCTGCAGTGTGTTAGCAGTGTGTTAGCAGTGTGTTAGCAGTGTGCTAGCCGCGTGTTAGCTGTGTGTTAGCCGCGTGTTAGCCGCGTGTTAGCCGCGTGTTAGCAGTGTGTTAGCCGTGTGTGCCTCCATCCGGCACCCACCCCCCTGCCTGGCCCAGACAGGACCACATAGAGGCTACACACACATACATACATACATACATACATACGTACATACACATTTAAACTCTCTCTCAGGCACACACAGGGCAACATGCGCACGTAGACATATACACACATTTAAACACACACACTAACTAGCGCACGTAAAGACATAAAAATATACACTCATACACATTCAGAACAAAAACAGTATAGAAATACAACAGACCTAAATCATTTACAACACATACAGTACATCAGATGGACACCTATGGAAACCCAAACCTATGCATCCGAGGCTCTGATATTTTTTATTGTACCTTTTATTTAACTAGGCAAGTCAGATATGAACAAATTCTTATTTTCAATGACAGCCTAGGAACAGTGGGTTAACTGCCTGTTCAGGGGCAGAACGACAGATTTGTACCGTGTCAGCTTGGGGGTTTGAACTTGCAACCTTCCGGTTACTAGTCCAATGCTCTAGCCACTAGGCTACCCTGCCGCCCCATGATAGAGATAACTACTTGATGCTCTCAGCAATGACAACACGTCACATCAAATTACATTAGAAACTAAAAGAGTGAGATTCCTGCTGTTGTTCCAAAGAGATCGTCTGTGAATGATGGGACTCAATTTGTCTAAAAGGGATTGCTCACGCGATGGGGACCCCAATGGCACTTATGGGCAAGGATGGGACAATACTTACGGAAAGCTGTCCTGAGTGTGTGTGTGTGTGTGTGTGTGTGTGTGTGTGTGTGTGTGTGTGTGTGTGTGTGTGTGTGTGTGTGTGTGTGTGTGTGTGTGTGTGTGTGTGTGTGTGTGTGTGTGTGTGTGTGTGTGTGTGTGTGTGTGTGTGAGTGAGGTCATGTGTGTGTGAGATCATGGACACATGGAGCGAGTGGCCTCAGCTAACAACTTTTGATTAATGCTACATGTAACAGGGCTGGTTCCTGCCTGAGAAATTACTTAGAGCCAAAGTGACATCAGCCCCAGTGGAACTCTATGGGGCTACTCCACCCTCACACTATACTGTAGGCTAGGAGACATTATGCTAGGAGCCTCCAGAAGGAGAAGCTAGAATGTCATTCAACTCTAGCACATGGATGGACTGCTTCCTATGGCTCTATGGCATGTTAATGTCTCCATCTTCTCTCATATCATCCCTCAAACTTCAAATCAGGTATGCCCATGATCCTAGAGGTCAGTCTTTATGTGGCCTCTTCAGGACAGTAAAACAATGTGGGTGTGTTATGTGTGATCTAAAGGAGAGGTTTGTGTGAGACTCATGGGTTTGCGTCTATGATTGTGATTACTCTGGGCCTATACAGAGCCATGTGGGGATCTGGCCAATGAGAAATGTGTGCGAGCATATTTAGGTCCATGTTGATTCAGGAAAGTGTTGCTGTTGATGGGAGTGATCCTGGACGTGGTGACTGAGGAGAGCAAGGACACCTTGTGGCCTTCTGACCCAGCACACATACACGCACACACATACCATACGCTCCCCATACCATCAGCATCCCCTCCATCCTCCCCTGAGCTGTAGCAGACCCTCCCCCCTTCAGAATCCCTGGGGTCCCTGATTGACAGGCCGTGAAGATACACCAACATAGTCTCCATTTAGCTCAAGTACCACATCACCACCACCTCCCTCTTACCCCTCTCCCCCCTCCTGCTCCCCCAACGTCCCACGAGAAAACACACTTGAGCCAAAGTGTTTCAGAGCAGGAAGTTTCCTGGGGAGAGAAGGTTTCGTTTCGGGTCAATGTGTACCGCTGCATCGGAGGGTGCTTTTGGGGAGGGGGGTGGTTAGGGGGAGGGGGGTAAAGGTCAGGACATGCAGAGAGGAGGGGAAGGGTGAGTGTTGGAAGCTGCTGCACATTGGGGAGAAGAGAGCCATGACATTGGTGGGGTGTCTGGGCTGGAGGGAGGGAAAGTGGAGGGTGAGTGGGGGGAAGTAGGGGTGTTTAGTCCTGAGAGGAAACATTAGCAAAGCGAGAAGGAAAAGCTGCCAAATTAACTTCTCACCCTTTCAATCACACCCCTGAGAGTTCCTGCCCACTTTACTTCTGCCGATCCGGCTCTGCTTTTTGAAGGGGGAGTGTTTCTTTTTTTCCTATTTGTGTCTTTTTTTGGGGTACCATGCCGGGGAGAGACATCACACCCTCAACCGACCCGAGCGAGGCCCTCTGACCCTAACCCCCCCCAACCCCCGGCACCGTCCATGCACCCACTGGGCAACCGCAGACTACAAACAGAATCACCTCAGCCAATCTTCTGCAAGGACCTCCCTTTTACTTCTCCTTTCTGCCAATGAGAAGGTAGGGAAAGCTTCAAGCATGGCTGTCCATAGCCTCTGCCGAGTCCCCAACAACCGGATGTTCTGGTTTAAGGAGAAATAGAAAGAGAACCTGTGATGAGATGAGACTTCCGGTTTTGGAAGTTAACAAGGCGACACTCCATCTTAACTCCTCCTCCACATTTACTGGATTGGTTGAACAGTGCAGAAGAGAACCTCCCCCGACTGTTCTAATACCTTAGTAAATGAATCCACTCCCAAACAAGGGCCAGTGAATCAGTCATGGGAGAGAATAGAGAAACACTTTCCTCTCAATGCTTCTCACTATCCAAGAGAGAACATGCATTATAGTGTTTTGAAAAGATCAACAGAAAGAATCAGAATAGCAGATGATTGGTCTGTTGTGACTGATGCTTTTTTCATGCATGTGCTCATGTACCAACAACATGGGCTGGAGAGCGGTAACACAACGTTTCAAACCTCCCTCCATAACCCCTCCCTTTTGTCTCCTCTCCCTACCTCCCTCTGTACCCCCTCCCTTCCTCTCTTCTCCTGTCCCTACCTCCTTCCAACATTCCTACACACAGGCACCTGGCTAATTTGTTTGTATTTGTGCATTTTCTGCCCTCCCTCCCTTCTTTTCCCCTTTTTCTAAAAATGTATATTTTATACGTAACAGATTAGGTGCTTGGTTCCTCCTTCTCTTCCATTTCCCTTCGCATTTCAAGACAAATGTAACTTTTCTGGACGCTCTAAATCTGTTTAGGCACATTTAATAGTGTCAATTATTGTGGGGCCAGACAGGGGACTTTGGGTCTTTCTTTAGTCAGGGCCCTTAATAACATTGTGTGCAATGAGAAGCAGATGCTGACCCGCTTGGTGCCTTTGAAAGAAGATATTTGAGTAGCTCTGCTTCTAATTTATGAGCCCCTTTCCACATCTGGAATTCTTTATAATTAAAACGTAAACCCCAAAGTTCTACTTCCACCTGTCAAATGTTGAGAAGATGAACACATTAATGGGCTTCTCCGCCAATGGTGGAGTGGTGGTGGAGGTTTTCTTTTTGGGGGCGATGAACATGGAGGGGAGGTGGGGTAGAGGGTACAGTTGAAGAGGGGCCGCCTTTTGTGATTGTTTTTCTTTTTTTGCAGCAGCATATAGGGTCTGTGTCAATGCTTTGGGAGCTACAGTACACCCAGAAAGTTACAGATGCTCCCACAGGTCCCATAGGAAAACAGCCATGACACATTAATTCAGGGTTTTTCCCCCCCAAAAAAGGATCCCAAAAGGGCCTCTGTTTGGAAGATCAACTATACCCACAGAGAATTGGACAGCAACATGGACAGATGTTGATTCTAATACAGTTTGTCTTAAACCCGTACTTCACAAGCTTTAGTGCTGGGGGAGAAACATCAATTGAGACAAAAGCATTCTGAACACTAACGGGACGGAAACAGAGATTTCCGATCTCACACTCAAAGATCCCGGAAACATCACTGTTAAGCTTAACAGATTTGCTAACTCCTTTTATTAGCTACTAATGAAAGCAAAGAGATTGATTTGCCACGGCTGGTGAATAACATAATTGCTCATAATAGGGTTTGTTCCAACAGATCAATAGGAACCTAAAGAAGTTGGGAGTTCCGTCTGTGTGTGTGTGTATGTGTGTGTATGTCAAAGAGCTCAGACCTCAAAGCCTCTCAAACCTCAAGCCCACTTCATTAAATCGAATTAAGATCCAGCACCCAGAAGATTAATTTTCTTATTCTTTGTCTTCTTTTCTTTTAAAAATGTCTTTCTCTTGCACCCCCCACCTTGTCCCCCCCTCACCTCTTCGGAGCACGAGACAAAAGCAGCTGTGAGAGAAGTTCTGGAGGAGGGAGCTGGCAAATATTGAGCAGTGCAGCTCGTGCAGCTAATCCTACTGTGAGCAAGGCCATGTGGACAGCATTCCTGCTATTTTCTCCAGTATTACCTGATCACCGTAATTAAGTCTTCAGTGTTAACAGGGCAGCAGGGCCTGACCGGGGGGGGGGGGGGGGGTGCTGCTGTCTGAGCCAACACATACAGTACGCACTCACACGTACTCACACACACACAACCCGGGCCTCCCTGCAAGAGTTAACCAAGCTCAGTTTAAGCATCAATTCAGTCAATCAATGTTTAGAATATGATATCATAATATACTTCCAGGAAAATCCCTATACAGAATGCATCTGTTTCAACCAGTGAGAAGGGTCTTACAAGGAGCTGCCATGTTGCCATCAGCCGCAAAGCCCTCTCTTTTCCTCCTGGTAACACACACAGCAACCTACACTACATTATACTGTCAGCTGTTAAGGGGGAGCTACAATATGCGCAGGTGTGAGGCAGTTAAAACCAGACCAAAGCCAGTTCCCAACAACATAAAAATGTACAGCCTCGAAGTGGGGGGGGGGTCATGTTCAAAGGAAGGAGGTTGCACTGCAATTCTACAGCTTTTGTCATGAAGCCAAATTTCTGCCCTGCTAGAGCTCTCCAGGTCAAGTATGTGCTGTTATTGTGAAGTGGAAATGTCTAGGAGCAACAACGGCTCAGCCTCAAAGTGGTAGGCTGAATGGAAGCAAGTCCCCGCAGCAATGTTCCAACATTAGTGGAAAGCCTTCCCAGAAGAGTGGAGGCTGTTATAGCAGCAAAGGGGGGACCAACTCTATATGAATGCCCATGATTTTGGAAAGAGTTGTTCGACAAGCAGGTGTCCACAAACTTTTGGTCATTTAGTGTATCTGGGGGTCCTGTCATGCCAAATAGTGTCCCCCTCTACTGTCACTATGGGATTTGAAGAGTTCTAGCTTCTCTTGCTGGGGCTGTTGCTAGAACCTGCAACATTCTGACCGGATTACATAATGAACCAAAGTGTCCGTTTCTATGCTGGTTGCTTGGTTACCTCGTAGAGGTCGCGATAAAGGAAGATGCGGGTAGTTCTAGTTCTATTTCATCTCAGAAACGCGAGCTCAGTCCGCTTGAAATCATTACCTCAGAATTGCTCTCCAAGGAGGGTGATTTTGACGGTGACAACCTGCTGACTACCTGCTGCTTCAGAGGACCAAAACGACTGGAAAGAGAACACTATTTCTTTACTAAATATTTTGTATTTTTTAAGAAAATAATTTAAGCTGTTTTAGATTGACATTGCTAGCTAATTATTTACCTCAGCCAGACAGTTTTATTGAGCTAACGTTATCTAAGTTAGCTAGCCAACTGTTATTGTAGATGCTTTCTGTTTTTAATGTAGCATGCACTTTAATGGTATCCCTCGACGACATACTGTACTCTACAAGAGGCTGAAGGCACCACTGACCTCGACAAGAGCCTGAAGGCACCACTGATCTCGACAAGAGGCTGAAGGCACCACTGACCTCGACAAGAGGCTGAAGGCACCACTCGACAAGAGGCTGAAGGCACCACTGACCTCGACAAGAGGCTGAAGGCACCACTGAACTCTACAAGAAGCTGAAGGCACCACTGAACTCGACAAGAGGCTGAAGGCACCACTGATCTCGACAAGAGGCTGAAGGCACCACTGATCTCGACAAGAGGCTGAAGGCACCACTGAGCTCGACAAGAGGCTGAAGGCACCACTGACCTCGACAAGAGGCTGAGGGCACCACTGTTCTCGACAAGAGGCTGAAGGCACCACTGAGCTCGACAAGAGGCTGAAGGCACCACTGAGCTCGACAAGAGGCCGAAGGCACCACTGACCTCGACAAGAGGCTGAAGGCACCACTGACTTCGACAAGAACCTGAAGGCACCACTGACTTCGACAAGAACCTGAAGGCACCACTGACTTCGATAAGAGGCTGAAGGCACCACTGACTTTGATAAGAGGCTGAAGGCACCACTGATCTAGACAAGAGGCTGAAGGCACCACTGATCTAGACAGGAGGCGCAACATTTGTAGGGGGGCAGAGAAATGAACAATTCAAGGTAACATTAAGCAGTTAAGACGTGAGAGAAGGTAAGGAGGTGTCCCGGTGCAGGAGATGCGGCAAGCGTTTTCATGTGTCTTGTTTGTCTCATGTGGTCAATGTGCGGGAATTTGTCTGTCCATCATCCGTCATCTGTTTTGTCTGATGTTTTCCCACTCTTGTTTTCACTGCTTGAATGGGGCACCCCACCTCAAGACGGTAGGTATTTTACTATATTGCATCTTGTAGTATATTGTATGTTATTGTAAATAGCTTTAATAACCTGTTATAATATTGTTTTACATTTGTATAAAGATGTGTTTTCTTGCAGACATTGGCTGTGAAGTTGGTAAGTTGTTTGGTAAGTATTGTAATGAAACAGCAGGGAGCAGGCCTCGAACCCTCGACCTTCTTGCCCGAAGTCCAGCGCGCTATCGACTGTGTCGCAGTGTGATTTCTGCACTTATAAACCCAGGGTGATACACTACTCCCTCCTTTCAGAGAGCGCGTCCTTGCACTAGCTTGTGACTCTACGTCTTACACCGGCCAAGCACACGCACTGTCGTGGATGGGAGGTCCGATCCCTTCTGACACCACTTCTGACACCAATGTAATGGCATTGTCGATATCCATACTTATAAACTCAGGGTCGTTACAGTATATAGCATATGTGTCTGTCTTGTACTCAAAGTAACATCCACAAATACATAAATATTTGTATTTTTTCCATTTGTTTGCTGGTAAATATTTGAAACTTACTCAAATTGCCTGTAAATGTATACATTTGCATATTAAATGTATTCATTGCAAGTAGCATTTTCAATTGACTGAAATTGACTGTTCAGTTGCCCAGTTCCTTGCTGGTCCTTAACCCCTTCTCCCTAGCCATTAATATTTTGTGTCCAATCCAAATCAAATTTTAAGCCAGGGTTGGTATGGAATTACACATTGGTTTCTCATTAGTGTGCATATCTGGAGGTTCTAGATTTGTGTATGTAATATGGCAGAAGTCTCCCGGAGTCCAATACACAGCAGGGTTGAGACAGCACCATATTGCTACACCAATCCAAACCCCATCAGGTCAAACACTGCAAAGATGAAGTACGGGGTTAAATGCCTTAATTAACCTGGGTCCAAAGAAAATGTAATATCCTTCTCTTGGCCTGTACCTTTTTTATTTGACCTTTATTTAACTAGGCAAGTCAGTTAAGAACAAATTCTTATTTTCAATGACGGCCTAGGAACAGTGGGTTAACTGCCTGTTCAGGGGCAGAACGACAGATATGAACTTGCAACCTTTCGGTTACTAGTCCAACGCTCTAACCACTAGGCTACCCTGCCGCACCTTGACGTGGTGAGAGGGCTTCCAATTAAACTAGGCCCATGTTATTGAACCCTTGACTGAGACTGGCGACCTGTCGAGGACAAATGACAGGAAGAACTAGCTGCAGCACCTGATCAAGCATCTCTTGATTCTGCCTCTTTCCTCTCTCCTCCTCTTTTAACTCTTTCTCTCCTCCCTCCATATGAAATTCTGCATCTAGTGACTACTGATTGCCCAACTATCTGCCCACTCATCCCATCCCCTCCTCCATCTCATTACATCATCTAAAGCTACTGTTATTGTCATGTTGTCATTATCTGCTAATAAAGTTTGATAGCCGTATCATACTGGGCACATAATATGTGAGATACACAGATTAACTAAAAACACTAGCACTGCAAAGACTCAGAACAAAGAGAGCAGGAGTGCCTGGACTTCGCAATCTCCCTCTTCAAGTCCCCCTTCTGAGTCTGCCTGTTGAGAACAAGTGATAGGCAGAACCTCCCAACCACACAGCACCCACCTCTTTATTCCACACACCAGAAAGAAGTATTTCAGTCTGATTGTTTTTGGTGCACACACGTCGCAATTAGTGAAACTAAATGAATGACACAACTGTACCAAAAAACGATCGAAGTTAATGCATTAAAATCTTAAATATTGCCAGGTTGGTTTTCACAGCTGTATCACAAGGTATTCATCATTGTAAATGGTAAAGTGTCCTTTGATGGTATTTATTTGGTCCACATTATTCATTGTTGTATAATAGGACCTACAATAGATACATATATATTCAACCACAAGGGTGTACTAATGAGGTATGCGAGATAGAAAATGAATCACAATAGAGGACTACTGAGATGACATTATTTCAGTGTAGATAAGGGAAGGTCAGGTTAAAATACAAACATGACAGCCAGACGAACCAGTGTATGAATCAAATGGATTTGCATATGATTTGGAGTGGAAATTAGCTGACTTCGTGATCTGTAAGGTAAGTAACTTTAATGTGTCAAGAAGATTACACATTTTCTTTGCCATTTCCAAAACATAGCAACGTTTAAGACATGGATTTCATGTTGTAATGTTAACATGGTACCAAAAAGTAGTTAGAATTCATGTTATTTTATTAGCTAAACAAAACTTGTTTAAACAGTGAAATTGTCGCAGAAATCAGCCTTGTTTGCATAGCGATGATGAAAATAACGTAATTTAGGCTGTAATGATATCCAAAATTCTAATCATTAGGTCATCACACCGTTGATATAGCGATGGACGCTAATAGTTTATTGAATCACATTGTGACATAGATGGGGACACTATTTGGCCCGGAGACATTATTTGGCATGACAGGCCCCCAACCCCAAAACGGTGGTCGGGGGCTCCCGTGCACGTGCCCTACATGCCCGTTCGGTAATCCAGCCCTGCAAGAGATATAGAGAGAGCTCGACACGGGAGGTAGAGAGAGAGAGAGTTCGACACGGGAGGTAGAGAGAGAGAGTTCGACACGGGAGGTAGAGAGAGAGAGTTCGACACGGGAGGTAGAGAGAGAGAGCTCGACACAGTGGAGGTAGAAAGAAAGAGCTAGAGAGAATGTTCTCGACACGGGAGGTAGAGAGAGAGCGAGAGTGCTCGAAACAGTGGAGGTAGAAAGAAAGAGCTAGTGTAAGGGTTTTCCTGTGGTGAAGGAGAAGCGGACCAAAATGCAGCGTGGTGGTTATTCATGTTCTTTAATAAAGGAACTAGACATGAAATAACTAACAAAACAATAAATGTGCGAAAACCTAAACAGTCCTATCTGGTGCAAACACAGAGACAGGAACAATCACCCACAAACACACAGTGAAACCCAGGCTACCTAAGTATGATTCTCAATCAGAGACAACTAATGACACCTGCCTCTGATTGAGAACCATACTAGGCCGAAACAAAGAAATAGCCAAAACCTAGAAAAACAAACATAGACTACCCACCCAACTCACGCCCTGACCATACTAAATAAATACAAAACAAAGGAAATAAAGGTCAGAACGTGACAGCTAGAGAGAGTGTTCTCAACACGGGAGGTAGAGAGAGAGACAAGGGCAACCAGTGAAGAACAAACACCATTGTAAATACAACCCATATTTATGTTTATTTATTTTCCCTTTTGTACTTTAACTATTTGCACATAATATCACATTTGAAATGTCTTTATTCTTTTGGAACTTATGTGAGTGTAATGTTTAATGTTAATTTGTGTTGTTTATTTCACCTTTGTTTACTGTCTACTTCACTTGCATTGGCAATGTTGACATATGTTTCCCATGCCAATAAAGCCCTTAAACTGAAATATAATATAATTGAATTGAGAAAGTTAGAAAGAGAGATATTAGCGAGAGCGTGCCCCACACAGGGAAGGTAGGACTCAAACAGGAAATAAATTTATATACAAGAAAAAAACGTTTTCCCAAACAACCTGATGTCCAAACACCCAGCGCACCCCTAGACCTTCTGTCTGAGGACCAACTAGGGTCACCCAGCCACATAATAATACACACAGGCACAAACGACCTGAGAGCACAGCAGGAAAGGTTGGCGACAGCACTCGAGAGTGATTGAAAAAGCTTCTTCGACTTTGCCCAATGCACAAGTGGTTATATCCACCCTGCTACCACGAAAATACTTCCGCCCTGCTACCATACAGCGGGTAAACGCAAGTATTTCCCGTGACTGTGCCTCAAAACCAAATGTTTACTTGGCCCACCACAGCATCCTGGACTTGAACAGCCTTTATGACTAGGTTCACCTATACAAGGCAGCAGTGCCCACCTTCGCCCGGACTCTAAAGGACATCGCTCTCAAACACAGCCCCAACACTTCACACAGGAGCAATAGATCAATAGACACTCCGCCAAGACCAGCGAGACACATCCCCAGACACTCCCCAGGCTCCCCAGACCCCCGGGCCTACACATAGAGGACCCATACCGAGAGGACCTACAACCAGACCACAACACCACCAGCCACATCCATACCCCCACCCCAACCAATCAAACCCCCCCCGAAGTCAACCATGCCCACACCCCATTTAGGCCCCCTCAGATCAGACCTATTCCCCTCCTGCCCACCCCATGCACCCCAGCCCCGCCAAGAGGGCCTCAACATGGAAGTCACACATACGCCCAGGCCGTGAGCAGGCAAACAGGCCCAACCCCCACTCTTACACTAGCCCAAGCTAATGAGATGTACCAGTTGCTCAGCAGGCTCTGCTCATACTTACACAGGAGGAGGTAGAAAGAAAGAGCTAGAGAGAGTGTTCTCAACACGGGAGGTAGAGAGAGAGAGAGTGCTCGAGGCCAAACCACACGACCAACAACATTGGACACTTTATGGAACACAAAGCCTTCACTATCTCATCCTGGAATATCCGAGGCCTGAAGTCATCTGCCTTTGGCCTAAAGAGCAGGAACCTGGACTTCATCAAAGAAGTCAGAAATACAGACATTGTCATCCTACAAGAAACGTGGTATAGAGGAGATGGACCCACTGGTTGCCCTCTAGGTTACAGAGAGCTGGTTGTCCCATCCACCAAACTACCAGGTGTGAAACAAGGAAGGGACTCAGGGAGTATGCTAATTTGATATAGAGCATGCCTAACTCACTCCAATAAATTAATCAAAACAGGAACATTTTACATTTGGCTAGAAATTCAAAAGGAAATGATCTTAACAGAGGAAAATGTCCTCCTGTGTGCTACCTACATCCCCCCACTAGAATCCCCATACGTTAATGAAGACAGCTTCTCCATCCTGGAGGGGGAAATCAATCATTTCCAGGCCCAGGGACATGTACTAGTCCGTGGCGACCTAAATGCCAGAACCAGACAAGAACCTGACATCCTCAGCACACAGGGGGACAAACACCTGCCTGAAGGTGACAGCATTCCCTCCCCATATGCCCCGCTAGACACAACTATGACAACATAACCAACAAAAACGGGTCACAACTCCTGCAACGCTGTCGCACGCTGGGTATGTACATAGTCAATGTCAGGCTTCAAAGGGACTCCTATGGTAGGTACACCTATAGCTCATCTCTTGGCAGTAGTACTGTAGACTATTTTATCACTGACTTCAACCCAGAGTCTCTCAGAGTGTTCACAGTCAGTCTATTGACACCCCTATCAGATCACAGCAAAACCACATTCTATTTGAACAGAGCAATACTCAATCATGAGACATCAAAGCCAAAGGAACTGAGTAATATTAAGAAATGCTATAGATGGAAGAATGTAGTGTGGAAACCTACCAAAAAACTATTAGGCAACAACAAATTCAATACCTTCTAGACAACACACGCTGATCTTAGAGATCCTTTTTATATCTCTATTTTGGTTTGGTCAGGGTGTGAGTTGGGGTGGGCATTCTATGTTTTGTGTTTCTATGATTTTCTATTTCTATGTTTTGGCCGGGTATGGTTCTCATTCAGGACAGCTGTCTATCGTTGCCTCTGATTGGGAACCACACTTAGGTATCCTTTTTCCCACCTGTGTTTGTGGGAGGTTAACTTTGTTTGATGGCACATAGCCTTAAGCGTCACAGTTAGTTTTGTATTGTTTATTGTTTTGTCGGCGTCATTTCTTAAATAAAGTCAAATGTACGCTCGCACAATTGGCCTAGCGTCGCCCGGGTTAGGGAGGGTTTGGCCGGTAGGGATATCCTTGTCTCATCGCGCACTAGCGACTCCTGTGGCGGGCCGGGCGCAGTGCACAGTCGCCAGGTCGCCAGGTGCACGGTGTTTCCTCCGACACATTGGTGCGGCTGGCTTCCGGGTTGGATGTGAGCTGTGTTATGAAGCAGTGCGGCTTTGTTGGGTTGTGTTTCGGAGGACGCATGGTTTTCGACTTTCGTCTCTCCCGAGCCCGTACGGAGTTCTGGCGATGAGACAAGATAGTAACTACTAACAATTGGATACCACGAAATTGGGGAGAAAAGGGGTTAAAATAAAATGTCATATTTAAAAAATGTTAACAGTATATTTGACCTGTCAACTTCTTTACTAATCTAAAGATTTCAAACAGAAACCTGAAGAAAATGAACAACAATGACAAATGGTTTGATGCAAAAACCTAAGAAAGAAATTGAGAAACCTGTCCAACCAAAAATATAGAGACCCAGAAAACCTGATCCGTCACTGTTATGACTTCTATGAATGATGGGTGGAGAAGTCAAGCGCAGAGAGCAGGTAGTTCCGTACGTGGATCTTTTATTCCAATGACAGTGGAAAACCGAACATGCAAAACACAAGGGTGCATGAAACAACCCGTCCAAATAAACAGGACTAAAACTGTCCAGAAAAATAGAAATCACAATAATCAACCAACACCATAAAACAGAGGAACAAGCCCGCACAATAACCAGCGGGCCTAGTGCCCTTAAATAGCCTACAAACAAAACTAAACTCAAAACAAGTGTAACCAATTAGACCCAACTAACAGAAACAAAAGGAAAGGGAATCGATGGCAGCTAGTAGGCCGGCGACGACGACCGCCGAGCATCGCCCGAACAGGAAGAGGCACCATCTTCGGCGGGATTCGTGACAGTCACTATGTTGAATCACTAAAACAATACAGAAATACACGGAAAAAGAAGGAACAGCACGTCAGAAATCAGCTCAATGTAATTGAAGAATCCATAGACCCAAACCACTTCTGGGAAAATTGGAAAACACTAAACAAACAACAACACAAAGAATTATCTATCCAAACTGGAGATGTATGGGAAAACCACTTCTCCAATCTTTTTGGCTCTATTTCAAAGAACAAACAGCAAAAACATATACAGGATCAAATACAAATCTTAGAATCAACTATTAAAGATGATCAGAACCCACTGGATTCTCCAATTACCTTGAATGAACTTCAGGACAAAATAAAAACCATCTAACCCAAAACGGCCTGTGGTGTTGATGGTATCCTCAGTGAAATTATAAAAGAGACAGACAAGAAATTCCAATTGGCTATACTAAAATTATTTAACGGCATCCTTAGCTCTGGCATCTTCCTCAATATTTGGAACCAAGGACTGATCACCCCAATCCACAAAAGTGGAGACAAATTTGACCCCAAGAACTACCGTGGGATATGCGTCAACAGCAACCTTGGGAAAATCCTCTGCATTATCATTAACAGCAGACTCATACATTTCCTCAGTGAAAACAATGTATTGAGCAAATGTCAAATTGGCTTTTTAGCAAATTATCGTGTGACAGAGCACGTATTCACCCTGCACACCCTAATTGACAAACAAACAAACCAAAACAAAGGCAAAGTCTTCTCATGCTTTGTTGAGTTCAAAAAAGCCTTCGTCTCAATTTGGCATGAGGGTCTGCTATACAAATGGATGGAAAGTGGTGTTGGGGGAAAAACATACGTCATTATAAAATATATGTACACAAACAAGTGTGTGGTTAAAATAGGCAAAAAACACACATATTTCTTCCCACAGGGCCGTGGGTTGAGACAGGGATGCAGCGTAAGCCCCACTCTCTTCAACATATATATCAACGAATTGGCGAGGGCATTAGAAAAGTCCACAGCACCCGGCCTCACCCTACTAGAATCTGAAGTCAAATATCTACTGTTTTCTGATGATCTGGTGCTTTTGTCATCAACCAATGAGGGCCTACAGCAGCACCTAGATCTTCTGCACAGATTCTGCCAGACCTGGGCCCTGACAGTAAATCTGAAGACCAAAATAATGGTGTTCCAAAAAAGGTCAAGTCGTTAGGACCACAAATTAAAAATTCTATCTAGATCCCGTTGTCCTAGAGCACACAAAAAAACTATGCATACCTTGGCCTAAACATCAGCGCCACAGTTAACTTCCACAAAGCTGTGAACGATCTGAGAGACAAGGCATTCTATGCAATCAAAAGGAGCATAAAATTTGACATATCAATTAGGATCTGGCTAAAAATACTTGAATCAGTTATAGATCCCATTGCCCATTATGGTTGTGAGGTCTGGGGTCTGCTAACCAACCAATAATTCACAAAATGGGACAAACACCGAATTGAGACTCTGCATGAAGAATTCTGCACTGGTCAGGATGCTCTCGACGCAGGGGAGGTAGAGAGAGAGAGAAAGACAGAGCTTGACACAGGAGAGGTAGAGAGAGAGAGAGAAAGACAGAGCTCGACACAGGGGAGGTAGAGAGAGAGAAAGAAAGAGACAGCTAGGGCAGAGAGAGGAGAGCCCCCTTTGTGGATCATTGGCAGATAATGGGCTCATTAGGGCAAATGTAGCTTAAAAGGCTCTCGCTTTCTAAACAAACAGAACAGGCGCTGAGGAGATGGACTTAAGGGCCAGACATGGAGAGAGAGATAATGAGCCCCCCCACCCGTCCCCCGCTCGGCCCCCACTCTGCTCATCACAGCAGAGTGAGGCCTACCAACACGATGCTGGCCTGCCCACTTCAAAACCAACACTATTATTCCATCTCTCATCAAGCCCCTGTTCCCTGTTTAGAGGCCAGCCAATCAATCTCCCCAGGCACTGCCCTTATACACTCACACACTAACCCACCGCTGTCCCTCACAAACACACACAGATCACATACATCTGTACATGCACGGGTTCTATCTCACTCTCTTACTCAAACATCCCACTGTGCATAGATGTAATTTCACCGTCTTTTCCAGGTTGGTTCAACATAATTTCATTGAAATGACGTGGAAACAATGTTGATTCAATCAGTGTGTGCTCAGTGGGATGCTTGCTTGCTTTAGCTCTTTCTCTCCCCCTGTGATGTGTAGCTCTCCCTCCCTCTCCCTCTGGCTCTCTCTCTGCTGCTCTCTCTCTCGTAGTCTGGTTTCCTAATAGGGGTGTACAATTGAAGTCAGAAGTTTACATATATGTTAGCCAAATACATTTAAACTCAGTTTTTCACAATTCCTGACATTTAATCCTGGTAAAAATTGTTTTAGGTCAGTTACGATCACCACTTGATTTTAAGAATGTGAAATGTCAGAATAATAGCAGAGAGAACAATTTATTTAAGCTTTTATTTCTTTCATCATATTCACAGTGGGCCAGAAATGTACATATACTCAATTAGTATTTGGTAGCATTGCCTTTAAATGGTTTAACTTGGGTCAAACGTTTCGGGTAGCCTTCCACAAGCTTCCCACAATAAGTTGGGTGAATTTTGGCCCATTCCTCCTGATAGAGCTGGTGTAATTGAGTCAGGTTTGTAGGCCTCCTTGCTCGTACACGCTTTTTCTGGTCTTTCCACAAATTTTCTACAGGATGGAGGTCAGGGCTTTGTGATGGCCACTCCAATACCTTGACTTTGTTGTCCTTAAGCCATTTTGCCACAACTTTGGAAGTATGCTTGGGGTCATAATCCATTTGGAAGACCCATTTGCGACCAAGCTTTAACTTCCTGACTGATGTCTTGAGATGTTGCTTCAATATATCCACATATTTTTCCCCTCCTCATGATGCCATCTATTTTGTGAAGTGGATCGGTCTCTCCTGCAGCAAAGCACCCATAACATGATGCTGCCACCCCAGTGCTTCACGGTTGGGATGCTGTTCTTCGGCTTGCAAGCCTCCCTATTTTTCCTCCAAACATAACGATGGTCATTATGGCCAAACAGTTCTATTTTTGTATCATCAGACCAGAGGACATTTCTCCAAAAAGTATGATCTTTGTCCCCATGTGCAGTTGAAAACCATAGTCTGGCTTTTTTTATGGTGGTTTTGGAGCAATGGCTTCTTCCTTGCTGAGCAGTCTTTCAGGTTATGTCATATAGGACTCGTTTTACTGTGGATATAGATATTTTTGTACCTGTATTCACAAGGTCCTTTGCTGTTGTTCTGGGATTGATTTGCGCTTTTCGCACCAAAGTACATTCATCTCTAGGAGACAGAACGAGTCTACTTCCTGAGCGGTATGACGGCTGCGTGGTCCCATGGTGTTTATACTTGGTTACTATTATTTGTACAGATGAACATGGTACCGTCAGGCGTTTGGAAACTGCTCCCAAGAATGAACCAGACTTGTGGAGGTCTACAATTTTTTTCTTAGGTCTTGGCTTATTTCTTTAGATTTTCCCATGATGTCAAGCAAAGAGTTTGAAGGTAGGCCATGAAATACATCCACAGGTGCACATCCAATTGACTCGAATGATGTCAATTAGCCTATCAGAAGCTTCTAAACCATGACATAATTCTCTGAAATTTTCCAAGCTGTTTAAAGGCACAGTCAACTTACTGTATGTACACTTCTGACCCACTGGAATTGTGATACAGTGAATTATAAGTGAAATAATCTCTCTGTAAACAATTATTGGCAAAATGACTTGTGTCATGCACAAAGTAGATGTCTTAACCGATTTACCAAAAGTATAGTTTGTTAACAAGAAATGTGTGGAGTGGTTGAAAAACGAATTTAATGACTCCAACCTAAGTGTATGTAAACTTACGACTTATGTTACTAAGGACAGAGTAGCCATCTTGGATCATCTGGTAGAGTCAATGTGCGTACATACAGGTTAGTCGAGGTAATTTGTAAAGTGATTATGCACAGATAATAGACAGCGAGTAGCAGCAGTGTAAAAACAAAGGGGGGGGGGGGTCAATGTAAATAGTCCAGGTGGCAATTAGATTAATTGTTCAGCAGTCTTATGGCTTGGGGTTAGAAGCTGTTAAGGAGCCTTTTGGTCCTAGACTTGGCACTCCGGTACCGTTTGCTGTGCGTTAGCAGAGAGAGCAGTCTATGACTTGGGTGACTGGAGTCTTTGACCATTTTTTGGGCCTTCCTCTGATACCACCTAGTATGTAGGTCCTGGATGTCAGGAAGCTTGGCCCCAGTGATGTACTGGGCCGTACGCATTACCCTCTGTAGCGCCTTACAGTCAGATGCCGAGCAGTTGTCATACCAGGCAGTGACGCAACCAGGATGCTCTCGATGGTGCAGCTGTAGAACTTTTTGAGGACCTGGGGACCCATGCCAAATCTTTTGTCTCCTGAGGGGGAAAAGGTGTTGTCGTACCCTCTTCACGACTGTCTTGGTGTGTTTGGACCATGATAGTTTGTTGGCGATGTGGACACCAAAGAATTTGAAACTCTCGACCCGCTCCACTTCAGCCCCATCGATGAGAATGGGGGCCTCTTCAGCCCTCCTTTTCCTATAGCCCATGATCAGCTCCATTGTCTTGCTCACATTGAGGGAGAGGTTGTTGGCCTAGCACCACACTGCCAGGTCTCTGACCTCCTCCCTATAGGCTGTCTCATCGTTGTCGGTTTCAGAGGAAGGTGTTTAGTCCCAGGATCCTTAGCTTAGTGATGAGCTTTGAGGGCACTATGGTGTTGAACGCAGAGCTGTAGTCAATGAACAGCATTCTCACATAGGTGTTTATTTTGTCCAAGTAGGAAAGGGGGCAGTGAGGAGTGCGATTGAGATTGCATCATCTGTGGATCTGTTGGGGTGGTATGCAAATTGGAGTGGGTCTAAGGTTTCTGGGATGATGGTGTTGATGTGAGCCATGACCAGCCTTTCAAAGCACTTTATCGCTACTGACGTGAGTGCTATGGGGTGGTAATCAGTCACCTCGTAAAAGTGGTTAACACACGATGTCATGCAATATTAATCACTCATGATGCTTAATAACTCAACACTGTCCTTTTCTCCCCTAAACCCTCCAAGGACCCATATTGCTCAAACCCTCACAAGAACACAAATAAAATGTTATTAAGTAGGCAGGATAAGATTTTTTTTTTTTTGTCTAAATCCCAAGCCTTCAAAACTTCTCATTGAGCAACAGGGAATTCAGTTGCTTTCATGAGCAATATGCAACCGAGTTGCGTTCATGAGCAATATGCAACTGAGTTGCGTTCATGAGCAATATGCAACCGAGTTGCGTTCATGAGCAATAGGCAACCGAGTTGCGTTCATGAGCAATATGCAACTGAGTTGCGTTCATGAGCAATATGCAACCGAGTTACGTTCATGAGCAATAGGCAACCGAGTTGCGTTCATGAGCAATATGCAACCGAGTTACGTTCATGAGCAATATGCAACCGAGTTGCGTTCATGAGCAATAGGCAACTGAGTTGCAATCAAAAGCAACAGGGAAGTGAGCTGCATTCATGAGCATCAGGCAACTGAGGTGCGTTCACAAGCAATAGGGAACTGAGTTGAGTTCACAAGCAATAGAAAACTGAGTTGAGGTCACAAGCTACATAGAGAACCCTTTCTGCCCTCCTATTGCTTCAGTGGAAAAAGAAATCCTCTGAAGGTCCAAATTGATATTGTATGACATGTCATACGATTTATGTCGTCCACTGTAGCATATACCCTTAAGGTACCATGTCGGTAAGCAATAACAAGGAGAATTTGTTTGTAATCAACTGGAGGAAACGTTACCACAGAGCAAGCCCATCCAACTATTCGAACTGCCATGAGATTTATTGTGAGAATAACTAAAGAGACTGCTGTATCTGAGAAGCAGCCCGCATACCTTCCTTCCAAAACCTTCCCTACTCCCATTCCAGAATGTTGGCCTTTGTTTGCCTTTATTAATACCAATATATTACCCTGGAAAAGGCCGGGAGTGCAATACAATCAAGAGACAGAGGAGCGCCGGGCAAAAAAATGGAGGCATTGTGAGGGGGCCGGGGTGGTTTCTGTTCATCTCCAGCTGCTTCTCTGCTCATCACGCTGTGAGTTAACATGAAACACACTCACGCTATACAGTCTCCTCTCTCTCACAAACATCTGTCAGCCATTAGGGACAGAGAGAGAGAGAGAGAGAGAGAGAGAGGATGGACTGAGAGCCTCTGTGGGGACTTGTGGTCCCATCTCTCAGGTCCGTCCTCTTGGGGGGAGGAGGAGGGAGAGGGGGAGAGGAGGGAGGAAGCTTGAGGAAGAGAGGACGCAGGGGTGGAAGAGAGAGAGAGATAGATGGGGGGGGGGGGATTTGACCAACCATACTTTGAGCCACAGGTGGGTTTGAAAAGCACATACACTCGCCTACATCTCAAAGCATCATACAAGGGGGCTGCCAACACTGCCAACCTTTTCATTGAAAAAGCATGTAGGTTGCAAGACCGCTAGTCAGCGTTGCTCGTCCCATTTAAGTAGCTATAGTTTTAACAGTGGATGCCAGAAATGAAGTTCCATAGGGGCATTTTTGCAGGTCCCCTGGCCATTTTGAAACAACATTCCAAGGCCGACTCTAGATGTCTCTCTATTCCCTCTGAAACT
Organism: Oncorhynchus kisutch; assembly: GCF_002021735.2. NCBI lineage: Eukaryota > Metazoa > Chordata > Actinopteri > Salmoniformes > Salmonidae > Oncorhynchus > Oncorhynchus kisutch. The sequence goes on along the minus strand of NC_034180.2, from coordinate 28,417,189 downwards.
TTCCCCACTCAGATAAGTCAACCCTGACAGTGTTAAACAGCTCTAAAAACACTGCGGACTGACACCGACACATGTAGGTCTCCACGCAAGGCCACAGAGGTTGGGAGGGCAGAACATTCACCCTGTAAATGGCAGGCAGATCTAAAGGAGAAAGCTTCTCATGGAGAATCTATTACACACCATCCACACCGGGGCTGGGCCCCCTGTTGGACATGTAGGACCACTTGGGGCTGTGGAGGTTATTGAGGCAAAGAACACAGAGCCTGCGGGTGCGCGCACACACACACACAAACACACACACACAGCAACATCCTTACAGAGGGGCCAAACTCACAGGTCTTCCCAGTGCTGGTGGACCCTCCAATTCTACCACACTGATACCCACAATTCCACTCTGCTTACAGGTCAGTTTCTTACTCAACCTTGTTAAACAACTATCAAAAGTTCACTGGCTAATGAAAGATAAAAAAGTTACTCATTGCATCAATCCATAGGTCACTGTGAGGCAAACACACAGCAGTTAAACAAACAAACTTTCATGGAGGACTGAGGAGGATGCATTTTGAATTGTGGAGAGAAGAGGACAGACATGTCACAACAATGGCAGATTGAGGAGACCACATGGTGAGAAAATGGCTTTTAGAGAGTTTTTGTCCAAACAGGATTACAAAAAGCCCGGTTTGATGTGTACGAAGTTAGGTACTGCTAATGTCACCATTCTGTCTCTTCACCAATACTTACCTCAGCCAACTACACCACAGTGGCGGCCCATCCCACACACACACAAACAGACAGAGAGAAAGAGAGGGATGGCGTGAAGGAGAGAAAAGACACACTTCATTCATCTCTTTGACACTTTTCCACTCCGCCGCTGTCTGTTGAAGAAGCCCCGTCACCCACAAGTAATCATTTACAGTTGGTCACTTTCGCGCCGTCCTATTTTCTTCCTACCTTTCTTGAGCACTGTGTCTCATTCTTGTCTCTTAAAATTGAATTTGTAATAAGTTCGGATACATAGTTCTTCTTCCACGGCTGATATTTTAAGGAGTACCCGTCGTACATGCAGTGTGAGTGCACATCACAACCTACATGTACAGATACTGACCAGAGCCCTATACCACGAATCAGGACAGAATGCATTTGAAACTTCATGCACAGTAAAACTTCTGTATGACTTAATACAATCATTTTATCGATAGGACTGGGGAAAAAGGGGCTTGTGCACACCAAAGACAGCATTAACGATAAGTAATTAAATAATGATGGCACTTTTAGCCTATTTCACACCATAGCCTGCTGAATTTGCAAGATAACTCTTCTTTAATTTTGACTTCAGCACAAATTCAAATGTAGCACTGACTCGTCCATGGATTGATGTTTCAGCATTGTCTCAATGAAGAGTTTGGCGTTCCAATACCCATGTGCGACATGATTGCACAGTTATAAGCCTGCTAAATCTAGGGGCAGGCGGACAAGCAATATCCACTGTCGTAGTATGGATGAAGCCAGAGCTGAGTAGATCTAGCTACCTTTGTGGTATACCCCTTGTTTCATCCTGTGATGATGGTCCCACTTGCTATGCTTAGCCCAGAGAGAGAGAGAGAGAGAGAGAGAGAGAGAGAGAGAACACACCATTGTAAATACAACCCATATCTATGCTTATTTATTTTATCTTGTGTCCTTTACCATTTGTACATTGTTAAAACACTGTATGTATATATAATATGACATTTGTAATGTCTTTATTGTTTTGAAACTTCTGTATGTGTGATGTTTACTGTTAATTTGTATTGTTTATTTCACTTTATATATTCACTTTATATATTATCTACCTCACTTGCTTTGGCAATGTTAACACATGTTTCCCATGCCAATAAAGCCCTTGAATTGAATTGAATTGAGAGAGAGAGAGAGAGAGAGAGAGAGAGAGACTTTGCTAGGACGTAGACCAGGTGGTGGACAGACTTGTCCTGCTTACATAGTAGGTGTGGTTGGTGGGACACTTTGCTAGGACGTAGACCAGGTGGTGGACAGACTTGTCCTGCTTACATAGAAAGTGTGGTTGGTGGGTTCTTTGTTCTGCAGGGAAGGAGAGTTCCAGAAGAGCAGTACAAAAGAGACAGAGCCTGGTTATACCTTGTACATATCTACCAGTGCATCTTTATTTGTGTCTAATGGGGTAACAACATACAGTGCTGTTCCCTTAATTATTGTCTGTCTGCTCCAAGCAACCAAAAGGAAGTGTGGTTGGTGGGACACTTTGCTAGGACGTAGACCAGGTGGTGGACAGACTTGTCCTGCTTACATAGAAAGTGTGGTTGGTGGGTTCTTTGTTCTGCAGGGAAGGAGAGTTCCAGAAGAGCAGTACAAAAGAGACAGAGCCTGGTTATACCTTGTACATATCTACCAGTGCATCTTTATTTGTGTCTAATGGGGTAACAACATACAGTGCTGTTCCCTTAATTATTGTCTGTCTGCTCCAAGCAACCAAAAGGAAGCCCCCCCCCCCCCCCCCCCCCCCCGCCTGCCCTAAAAGAACCCACACTCACCTAGCTAGTCTCCGGGGCGGAGAATATCAGACCTGTGAATTGAAGGGGGAGCTGAATCACAATAGGGCTGGCAGCCCTGGAGGAGGTCATTAGGTCCAGGCAGTGGCTACGGCACGCTGTAGTCAACAGCCCCCCAATCACCCACCTGGCACATGGATCCCAGACGGCCTGGGATGGAGAGGGTGCCTGGGGGGAGAGAGGAGCCGTTGGGCTGGAGAAGCGCTAGACGAACCCAAAGGTTTGGTCCTGTGGGCCCGGTGCCTCTGCCCCTCCTCCCACCCCCCCCCCTTCCCCACCACCATTCTATTTCCTTCTATCTACTATCTACAACCCCCCCACCACCCGCCTCATTCTCAAACTAGCAACTCCCATCCAGTTCTCAAACTAGCAACCCCCCCCCCACACACACACAACTCTCAACTGCTCTAACTCTGGTGTAATCACCTCTGAATGTGAGTGGGGTGCGGAGAGGGGGGGAGGGGGCTAGAAAAGAAAGTCACACATTACATAATTTATTTACTTATCCAGGGTAGCTAGCTAGTGTTGCCCGTGTCATGGAGGAGGGGAGTTTTGGGTGAAAGGTGAAGGATGCGAGAATAAATGAGTCATGACCAAAGTGGTGGGTTAGAAACTGGGGTAGGGGGGTGTTCAAAAAACCTGGGTACTCACACCACTCGCTATAGCATTGATATAAGCAAAACATCTAGACACTAACATGACATTGAGGGATTTTTGGCATCAATACAAAGTAAAACGTTTTCACTTATTTCTAGACCAGGCTGTGTTATGAAAGTACGAAATTAACCTTTTTAGCAAAACAACCTATAATATTCAGTATTGGTTGTGATTTTACCAAATCACCGGCAATTAAATCCGCAATCTTCAAAAAAGGGGGCCTAGAAAACATAATTCAATCCCCTTTTAACCACACGCAGCTAGTAATTACTAGTGACACACAACCCCCCTACAGTTCAGCATAGTGGTGCAGCCCAGCAAGACCCAACAACTCCAACAGGAAGAGGCTGCAGATTGTTCCATTTGTCACTTAGCACGGGGTCTTCTTTTCTACAGAGATCTCCCAGTTATGTCAAAATGGATCAGAGAGCGAGAAAAACAGAAAGAGAGAGATAGAGAGAGGGATTTCTACTCCTCCATCTCCCTGTCCCGAGTGGCCCTTGCCTGTCTGTTGGAGCGGCAATGGCCCACTCGGAGACATCAAGCACATTCCAAGGGTCGGTCCAATTACGGACAGATGAGGGGCAGTTCTCTTTGTTTAAGAACAAAGCCAGGAGTGACACAACTGGTCTTTAAAAGGAGCTCTCGCAGCCACGGCGGTGGAGGGGGGGCTCAGCGGGTGGGGGAGGTGACCAGCTGGTTATAAATATCTATTTGGTCAGTTACTGGAAGGAAAATGTGCAGTTTGTTCGTCATCCACTCATCCAGGTGGTAGGAGAGAAGGGGAGGGAGAGAGAGAGAGGAGGGGGTTGAGGGAGGGAAAGGGAGGGAGGGAGGGAGGGAGGGAGGGAGGGAGGGAGGGAGGGAGGGAGGGAGGGAGGGAGGGAGGGAGGGAGGGAGGGAGGGAGGGAGGGAGGGAGGGGAAAACAAGCCAACCTGTTTGAGATTGACTTTGCCAGGAATGAGGAATTTGACTAATTGTTATATAAAAGCCATATGTCATCCCCAAATGGAAGCCCTCAACTAGTGTGCGAGAGCAGGAGTGAGAGAGAGCAAAAGCGAGAGAGAGGAGAGTAGGGAGAGAGAGAGAAGGAGAGAATAAGGGAGAGGAAAGATCTGGAGGCCATCTCCATAGCTATTTAGCCTGTTAGTGCTCAGACCATACAGCGAGAGATGTTCATGTGGATTAGGCTTCCACTCAGAAAATTCCACCACAATCTTGTGTTGCTATCCTCAAGAGAGGATATGAATACGATTCATGAGTTGGCTCGAGTTCCTGTGTACTCACCACACACTTACTAAAAAGAATATTTCTGGCATGGGACGTTTCAACATGATAACATTGCTGAAATACATATGGCCTCAAAACAAAGGACTCTGACAGTCTAATAATCTAAGGTCTCCTAAAGCAAAACAACAGTATCCCCCCCCAAAATCCGATTTTGTAGGACAAGACATATGGCCTCAGAATAAACAGCTCCAAGAGCTGAATCTAGAAGCCTCCTAAAACAAAAACAGCACTATTCAAATGAAGTTGGTGTTAAAAAAAGAGAGAGAAAAAGCTTGAACGTAAGTTTATGAGTGTTGAGAGTATGTTAGGAGGTGACTGTGGTTGTCCCTCTTTGGCTTTGGTTGTGCAATGGGATGCTGGTGGCCAGACACTGGCGTGTTTGACTGCAGAGGGGTGGGACGTGTTTAGAGTTTGATTCCCACTCTGCAGTAAATTAGAACACAGCGGGGTAATCTCTGTTTATTCAAAATACAGCTGCACAGGCCTCTCTCTCTTGTTGTGTCCTACCCTAGCTCTCCCCATAGACCTGACCCCGGTCTGGGGTTCACCTGTAGACTACTATGACTAGTACAGTACCCCCCCCACACACACACACACATACAAAGCATGGACAAATAGGTTTTTGTGTACAATTCATTAAAAAGTGAAGTGAAACATTATTACAGCTGAACAGAGTATTGAATAAGTGTATGATATTATGGTCTGACTACCTACAGACTACATATAACATATTACATTTATTAAATCTCTGAATTCAATGTCAAATCAAATCAATGTTTATCAAATCAAAGGTTATTTGTCACGTGCGCAGAATACAACAGGTGTAGACCTTACAGTGAAATTCTTACTTACATGCTCTAACCAATAGTGCAATTAAGGTATTATGTGAACAATAGGTAGGTAAAGAAATAAAAACAACAGTGAAAAGACAGGCTATATACAGTAGCGAGGCTGCATACAGACACCGGTTAGTCAGGCTGATTGAGGTAGTATGTACATGTAGTGACTGTTATTACAACTGACAATGAAGCTCACTAAACACCTCCAAATGAAAGAGCAAGAAACATTTGGGAAGAAATAATTCTTCAGACATATGTTGCACTCTTGTGGTGAGTTGAACATTTACAAGAAACTGTTGTTGAGCTGTTTCTCAGTCAATTTCTTATTCCTACTCAGAGAAAAAGAGTTTGTCTCCATCTAGTGGCAGTAGCCTATGTTGTACCTGGGTCAGCAGGACAAATTTCACATATTTGTACACTTTGGGGTGTAGTGGGGGCAGTTAAGATGATACATCGTACCAAGTTTGGCAGAGATATAGATTTATGTACCCAGAAAAAACAAATACTTTTTTACAATTCAGAAAGACTGCTTTGAGGTAAAGGCACCTAATTTGTCACAGAGCTAGATTTATGGACCCTGAAAAGATTTAGACATGAAGCCACTTCAGATTTGGCTCCAGGGTGCTGAGGCGACCATCTTACAAAATGGCCACTGTCGGTAATACAATGTTAAAGTTCTGAAGGCACTTTTTGAGATAAATACACCAAATTTGGCACAGATGTAGATTCATGTACCCTGAAAATATTTAGATATGGAGCCAGCACAGATTTGATCCCTGTCACGCCCTGGTCGAAGTATATTATGTTTGTCTTCATTTATTGGGTCAGGCCAGGGTGTGACATGGGTTATTGTGGTGCGTTTTTGTCTTGGGGTTTTGTGGGGTGTCTAGCATAGTCTATGGCTGCCTGAGGCGGTTCTCAATCAGAGTCAGGTGATTATCGTTGTCTCTGATTGGGAACCATATTTAGGTAGCCTGGGTTTCACTGTGTGTTTGTGGGTGATTTTTCCGGTCTCTGTGTTTGTTGTCACAAGATAGGCTGTATAGGTTTTCACGGTCCGTTTGTTGTTTTGTATATTTAAGTTATTTCATGTATAGTTCATTTTTTCATTAAAGAACATGAGTAACCACCACGCTGCATTTTGGTCCGCTTCTCCTTCTACAGACGAAAGCCGTTACAATCCCTGGGGGCCTTGGCAGTCATCTAATGAAATGTCTACAAACAGTAAAACAACTTTACAGTTCAGAAGGCCTATTTGACACATACACATCATATTTGATGTACCTTTAAAATATTTTGATATGGATTCACCACAGATTTCATCCTTGTGAGTTGTGGTAGCCATCTTAGTAAATGGATGTAGACTGTGCCACCTTTTAACAAACCTTTAATAAATAAAAAGTCATGGCCTGTACTTCTTTGACTTTGAACCTTTTCGCTTGCAAGTTCTAAATATCTGTAACAGCCCCCCCCCCCCCCCCCCCCCAGCGTGAGTTTGTTTTACGCTTGATGTCAGAAGGCACTCACTGTTCCAGAACTATATTGTTACGTGAAAGGACAGTTAACTTGCGCTGCCCTCAAACCAAGGCACGCTGCCTGCTAATTATCTATAGGTGGTGGCGACACATCATTCAGAGCAGGTAGGACAGCTTTCCACCTGTTTTGAGCCCCACATTTATTTTTATTTTTATGATAGGTATATATAAATATTATTTTGGCATTAATACGTGTCACAATATCATTGAGTTAATAAAGCCGCATACAAACAGGCAGCTCCAAAATGCAGGTGTTTCAGCCTAGCTCAGTGTTTTCTGTGGTGTTGGGGCAGGCCAGCAGAAAGTAGAAGCATTGCACCATGATTGGCTCAGTGTTCTGTCACTCATGGGACACGACGTCACCTGCTTTTAGTAAGGGGAGACATCAAGAATGTGAGCCCTCCTGTGTCCTGCCATAGACTTAGATTAGAAGTGCCCTTCCAAGAAGGCTCAAGGTCATTGGCCACAGAAATGACGTCAAATCACGTTATATGTACAGTAGCTTTGATTGGACTGATCATGTCAACATCTTACTTTCACAATCTTAGCTAGCAGTCATCATCATGATTCATGAATCAAGTCTACTGGCAAATCCTTTTAATTCTTGTCCTATGAAGAGAAATAATGAAGAGAAAATATGGATAAAACGTATCGGTGCTCATCGGCCATTGAACATAAACATTACACAACAATTTGGAAATCGCTAATTCAACAATGAGTTGTTTGGAAGGAATCGGTGACATTGGCTAACCGCAAGCATTGCAACTGGGAAGCCAGACTGGGAAAATATGTTTTGAACAGTCTACCAACTCGGAATATAAATTATTTTCTTTGATGATAAAATTTGCCTTTGAAGGACCGCCGCGCACAACTAGGTGAGTCCAAAAATGTCTTATACGCTGCTGCAGAAATGATGTAATATGCCAGGGAGATATGGTCAGCCATATCAGCTAGGTTTTTTAAAAGGCAGTAAATGAGGCTGAATGAACTGATTCGCTGCCAGACAAGGCTCCGCTGACAGCCAGGTGCAGCAGTGGTAAGGATTCACTCCATGGTGCTGAAAGGAAAGCTCTGCTGTTGGGACAGTTTTATGTAGGCCCCAACAGTTTATGGGCACCGCTTGTCGCCGTTATAGTGCAATAAATGTATTGTTTAGTGTTATGTTGTGCAGTGGCTTTGCTGGAATGCAGCTAAAAAAGTTTGCCCCACCAAGATTTACATGCTAAAATCGCCACTGTCTATAGGTTATGTTTCAACTTGTCAATTTCTAGTTGTATTCAAACCACTTTTATTTTCAAACAACAGCCTGAATATTGATGTGTTCCGCCTCCTCATTAATTCACATTGAAGTAGCCCATTTCACTGTGGTGGACAATTTACGTTTGAGGCATGCTATGCTAATATAAGAAGAGGATTAGCTAGATGAGCCGGACAAACTTCTCTCTTCGATGAGAGCCCAAGCACTCCCCCAGTGTTTCCACAGATCAAATATGCAAACAGTTGCACATCTCAAGTCAGAAAAGAACCTGCATTAAATTCCCCCCCCCAGCGCATTTTCCAGCTGGCGCCCAAATTGTCTTCATTGTTGTTTTCCTTACTAATAATAACTTTAGACGTGTGCATTCCTATCAAAGTAAGTGCCTTATTACATTATCATAATCATTTCTGTATATCGTGGTATGTTGTTTCTACTGTAGCACACCATAAGTATGTATGTATGTATGCATGTATGTATGCATGCATGCATGCAGCATAATGTATTCTGTGTGTACCCCTTTATAACCACAGACACGCAAGCTACTAATTTCATAACCTTTATGGTGTTGTACTCAATTATGCTTATGTAGCTAGCTACATTCTTCTGTTAGCTCTGTAAAACAATGTTAATGGTGTCAGAGAAGTATTATCTTTGAAGCTGTATACTTTGAAGCTGCCCTGGCCTTATATTGGCCTGTGTTTTCATTTGGCCCGTTTAGCATAGCTTTTCCCTGCCATGCTCCTCTGTGGAGCTCTTCAGTCACTGTTTCTTATATCATTCATAATTGTCATTTTGTCAATGCAACCTATTGTTTTTATAGCAGTGTTCTGTTACTTCATTGTAACATTGTTTTATTGCTATATCCTGATACTGTATTCTAATTACAAATATTTCCTCTTTATTCTGTACTTTCAGAAACCAACCACACAAACAGCATTGAACCTTATTTGACAACATTATGACTAGAACTGGATATCTTTCTTGCAGAAGATTGAGGCCAACTTTAGTATTGAAGCAATTGAAGTATTGGTAGTGGATGAACAACAAAAACTAAAACTAGGTTTACTAGTGTCACGCCTTGGTCTTTGTATTTTGTGTTTTCGTTATATATTTGGTCAGGCCAGGGTGTGACAGGGGTTTATGTTATTGTATTTCGTATTTGGGATCGCGGCTGATTAGGGGTGTTGTATAGGCTTGGCTGCCTGAGGCGGTTCTCAATCAGCAGTCAGGTGATTCTCGTTGCCTCTGATTGGGAACCGTATTTAGGTAGCCTGAGTTTCGCTTTGTCTTTCGTGGGTGATTGTTCCTGTCTCTGTGTAGTGTTCACCAGATAGGCTGTATTAGGTTTCACGTTCCGTTTGTTGTTTTCGTATTTAATAGTTATTTCATGTATCGTCACTTTTTCTTCATTAAAGAACATGAGTAACCACCACGCTGCATTTCGGTCTGACTCTCTTTCAACAAATGAAGAACGCCGTTACAACTAGAGGTAAAAAACAGCAAGAAAAGACTGACAACTTATTAACATGCATAACTTATATTTCTGTATTCATATGGTGATTGAACAACAACTGCTTTTCCACCCCACAGCCCCAATGGCTTAGTATCTGTTAAGTCAGTCAGTCAGTAATTGCTGCAGATGTGCTCAGTAGTGCTTAAGCATAAGGTACTCCCCAAAGCATGGCACAACACACAAGGGTGTGTCACAAACTAAACACGTACATTGTCAAACTCCTCTGCTTCCTTCTCCTTGTGCCGGACAGGTAGACTTTGCATTGCCTCTGTGTGCGACTGCCTTGAGCAGCAGTCTGAGGGACTTTGCAGGGAAAATGCCGTGCAGTGAGGCGTAGGGGATTGTCTGCAGCAGGACGACCCTCAGTGGATGGACGCCGAGGGGTGTGGTGCTCCTCCAGCAGCTTTCTCATGAGATTCTCTCTGTACTTTTGGTAGGTAATCACCTCACCTATAGGGGAGAGGGAGTGGGGAGGATGAGGGAGTGGGGAGGATGAGGGAGTGGGGAGGATGAGGGAGTGGAGAGGATGAGGGAGTGGAGAGGATGATGAGGGAGTCGGTAGATATTGTCAATATATTTGTATGTGAACTGTATGTCCAATTACAAAAAACCTTGTTTAGTAATCTTCTCACCTATTAGCTGGTGGTGAACTATGTGGTCGTTGAGGACGGCAGTGTTGACCAGATTGAAAAATATCTTCTTATATCACTTATACCAGTTTTCCGAGAACGCATTCCACAAAGCTGTTTATCATGTCTGCCTTATCCACTGCCCCCATTTTGAGGTTATAGTCAAGCAGACAGTCTGGTTTGATCTTTCTCTCTCCCGTCAGGTGGTCCACCTTCCCTGTGGCCGACATGATCGCTGTATGGACAGTGGAAAGAACATGGATGTCTCGTTTGTCATGTCACTTTACTGCCAACCGTTACCTGTTCTCCTGGAACTCCACCTCCCCTCTCTGCATCTTCCTGCCTCCGAATGTCAGCATCCCCTTCCTCTTCGACCGAACCGTGCCACAGGTCCCAGTGCTGTAGGAGAGCAGAAGCTGGAAGAGTGTTGTACCAATTCAAATAAATATCAAATGTTATTGGTCGCGTACAGATAATTGGCAGATGTTATTGCAGGTGTAGCTAAATGCTTATGTTACTAGCGGCAATAGTGCAGTAATACCTAACAATACAAAACAATACACACAAAGACCAAGAAATGTAAAGAAAGAAATTAAGAAATAATACAAAGTGTGGCCCTTCCCAAGATGAGGGACCAGCCTGTTCCTCATAAGCCCCTCATAACGTTGGATGTCAGTGGTGGACCCTGTGTAGACTATAAAGTCTTTGACAAATCCTGCCTTCACTTCGCATATAACAAAGAACTTCACCCCAAACCTGTGACTTTTAAAGGGAATATATTATCGGAACACCAGCATATCCTTCCGTAACATCAGGGACTAACTAACTAACTAACGTGCTTCTACATCTGCATTGCTTGCTGTTTGGGGTTTAAGGCTGGGTTTCTGTGTAGCACTTTGTGACAACTGCTGATGTAAAAAGGCCATTGTAAATACATTTGATTGATTGAACTAATGCAGCAGCATAGGTGACTTCATGTAGGCGGTTAAGAGAACGAGGTTAAGAAAAGGGTTAGGCTTAGCAACAATCCAAGGTGCCAGGGTTCCAGTCTTGAAGCACGATTTTGACTGCTCCTACAGTTTTGCTTTGGTACTGCAATTTAACTGACTCCCGGCCCAGAAAGACAATTTCCATACACGGCCACATAGAGAAGTCAGATTTGAAAATTCCTAATAAGACACTTATAACATCCATTGAATTATTTAAATTGAATCACTCACAGCCGAAGATATTAGCATTTTATATTCATTCAATGCCTGCCATGTTTTTGGATGATGTGATGATGACTTCGTTGCTGCTCCCTGTGCGCAGTGAGTGCTACAGTAGTGCACATGTGATGTTGGTCCTTATTAACCGGATGCAAAAGGGGAGGGTGGTGCAACTCAATATTAGGAAGGTGTTCCTAATATTTGGTATACTCAGTGTATATACTGTATTCTAGTCAAGGCTCATCCTATATACTGTAACTACTGCTCTACAGACTTGTTCTATTTATATACTGTCCATAATATTCTAGTGTCAAAATTGTGAAGTGTAAATAGTATAATTTTGGTCATAAAGTCAGTCTCGTCCAAAAAGGAGATGATAGGAAAATGTATGTCACAGAATGAAGGGTACATAACAGTTTTCTGTGGGCTGGGTTTATTTTATTCCTACCCACATGCCCACAGCTGGCAAGTAATCATCAATTCGGAACACAGCTGCACAGGACCCGATCGTAATGCTCATGGTCAATTTGGTTTGACATTCGATATCCCTATGGGGCTATTTGTACATCCCACTGGGCACACACTGGTTGAATCAATGTTGTTTCCATGTAATTTCAATTAAATTACGTTGAACCAATGTGGAATTGATGTTGAACTGATGTCTGTGCCCAGTGGGATGGGGCAATATTTTAAAAGGTTAACAGCTCCAACTTTCCATGACTTAAAAACCTCAAACCAACTTTAAATTCAAGGAAGTCATATACACATATTGAAAGCATTTAATGAGACAACTGAAAGATGTGCATTTACATTGTGCAATTTATTGACAGTCCCTAACTATCCCCAGAGAGAGGCTATCCAAAGTCAAACCAATTTTGCCACGGGTGCACACCAGCCCTGTGAAGATAATTGGCAAAATAATTTGGCTAACTCTTCCCACCGGGGGAACACACAGAAGAGACACCCATATCAAAACACCCCCCCAAAACGAACTCACGTTTGAATTCAGTCATGGTCGCCAGCTTTTGAAAAAAATCTAAGACATGGCCAAATGAGGAATTGCAGTCGCCCTTTAACAATTTACACAGACATTTTTCAAAAACACATTTACTGGAAGAACTGTGCAGATGCAAAGTTAGGTAAAATAATTTCGGTAAAATAACCCTGTTTTTTATGTGACCACGTTATCCAAAAAACTCTGGTGTGGCTTGCTTCTGGGTTGGATGCGCGCTGTGTTAGGAAGCAGTGCGGCTTGGTTGGGTTGTGTATCGGAGGACGCATGACTTTCAACCTTCATCTCTCCCAAGGCCTTACAGGAGTTGTAGCAATGAGACAAGATAGTAGCTACTAACAATTGGGGAGAAAAAGGGGTAAAAAGAAAATCTGCTCTGTACTGAGATTCAAAGATGTCTGCAGCAACAGCTTTAAAAAAAATAAAACATGTTTTTATTGTCACATACACCGGATAAGTGCCTTGTCGGCTCGGGTATTCGAACAACAGCAGTACCCGCAAAACACCAGTCTCAATGTCAACAGCAAAGAGGCGATTCCGGGATGCTGGCCTTCTAGGCAGAGTTGCAAAAAAGCAATTTCTCAGACTGGCCAATAAAAAGAAAAGATTAAGGGGGGCAAAAGAACACAGACACTGGAATAATCTGCCTAGAAGGCCAGCATCCCGGAGTCGCCTCTCCACTGTTGACGTTGAGACTGGTGTTTTGCGGGTACTATTTTATGAAGCTGCCAGTTGAGGACTTGTGAGGCATCTGTTTCTCAAACTAGACACTCTGATGTACTTGTCCTCTTGCTCAGTTGTGCACCGGGGCTTCCCACTCCTCTTTCTATTCTGGTTAGAGACAGTTTGCGCTGTTCTGTGATGTGAGTAGTACACAACGTTGTACGAGATCTTCAGTTTCTTGGCAATTTCTCACATGGAATAGTCTTCATTTATCAGAACAAGAATAGACTGACGAGTTTCAGAAGACAGTTCTTTGTTTCTGGCCATTTTGAGCCTGTAATCAAACCCACAAATGCTGATGTTCCAGATACTCAACTAGTCTAAAGAAGGCCAGTTTTATTGCTTCTTTAATCAGACCAACAGTTTTCAGCTGTGCTAACATAATTGCAAAAGGGTTTTCTAATGATCAATTAGCCTTTTAAAATGATAAACTTGGATTAGCTAACACAACATGCCATTGGAACACAGGAGTGATGGTTACTGATCAATTTGATGTTATTTTAATGGACAATTTTTGCTTTTAATTAAAAAATAAAGACGTTTCTAAGTGACGCCAAACTTTTGAACGGTAGTGTATATTACTGCTTTAATTTTTGCTGGACCCAGGAAGAGTAGCTGCTGCCTTGACAGTGGCTAATGGGGATCCATAATAAACACAAATATTGTTGAAATGGTTTTTGACATGCTGAACCATCCTTAGGGTGGATTATATAACGTTTAATGGGGTTGGGGAGGGTGTAGTAGAAGTTGGTAATTTATTTGGTTTGAAATTCTATTTCAATGGCAGTACAGTTTTGGGCAGATCAAGAGTGATCGTACATTCCAACACAGGAGGTGCACTTTAAACGTTTGTTTGCGGACCACCATGAAATCGAAGAAGAAGAAGAAGGTTCGCGTACATTCTACGTGCGCGTTCACATCTGGGCGTAGGAATCTTGTGATACGTGCGTCAGCTGTCACGGGTTGACGCACGCGCTTGTGTCTCCATGCTAGCCGGCGAGTTGTTTAGACACGAAATAATCTGCAATTCTACTCGCAGGAAAGAAAGAGATATCAACTTGTTACAGGACAGTATCAATATTAAACTGGACCAAGCGGATTCTGTGACCGATTCCAGCAGGAAAGGGGCTGTGTACCGCTGCAGAAGGTGTAGGGTTTAGTTATTAAATATTTGGTGTAGGTCAGGTGGTTGTGCCGAAGAGAGAATAGCAGGTTTCTCGGATGGAAGCTGGCTAGGGCTAGTTTATTTCTTGTCAATTAACAAAATAGCTAGTTTTACCTCGTCAAACATACGACGGATTGCCAGTAGTTGCTGCATAGCAAAACATAGCTAGGCCGGGTCGGCCGGTTAGCTACCGAGCTAATGACAAGATAGCTCAATAGTTATGTCGAGCAGTTTCACAAATAAAACGTCTTTGCTAAGCAGCTCTCCACAGAGCCCTGAGAATAGGGTCTCGTCAGTCGGCAACAACAACAGAGACTGGGACTTGGAAAAAGATGTATTTGTATGCTGCTATGAAGAGCCTATTGGCGAAACAGTGCTGGCGGGGATGCACTCGGTTCAGCCAGGTCTGGACAGGCACATGCCGCTGCTGCGAGGCCGCCACCGGGTTCCTCCGGACTGTATGATACTGGGCCTAGAGGAACCTTACCCCGGCTGTCACAACAACCGGAGTCCTCCCGCAGCCTACCTAGACACCGGTTCTCTGGCCTTCAGTGAAAATGACCGGAACGCCACCCCGGTGTTGGAAAGCAGAAAGAGGACTCGGAGCAGTAGTTCAAGGAACCGGTATAACGAGGTTGTCACAGAATTGGGACCCGAAGAAGTGCGGTGGTTTTACAAAGAGGACAAAAAAACGTGGAAGCCTTTCATTGGACACGACTCTTTGAAAGTTGAGGTCATGTTTCGTAATTTATGCGAACTGAACCCTGGAACGACCACGCGCCAAGGTTCTTTGGGAATGGATGAAGCGTACGAGGAAGATAATGCAAGCGGGGTGGAAGCGACAACTGGGGGGTCGAACGGAGTCGAGCGAGCTGGACCAGTGCCGGCGCCGAGAACTACGGTGAATAGGGACAGGGGTTCGATGGAGAGAACGGACTCCTCAGACGAAAGAGACCTTGATTCAATAAACATCAACGTAGAGGCTGTATGTGTCAGGGGTGGGCTGTATGAGGTGGATGTCAAAGACAGAGAATGCTATCCTGTGTATTGGAATCGTAAGTATCAATAGGAAGCATTCTCTTTCCTCCTTATATACCCAGCATTCCTGTATATGTATGTTTTGCTTGCAAACCAATGTGTGCAAGAGGGTTACGCTTTAAAGTATTTTAGTCGTCAACCCATGTTGCCAAGTGCTATTCATCTGCCACTGGCAAGCTAACGCATCAGTGCCAGATGTTGAGTGGTGCCCATAATCTCTGGTCTTAATTCCTGCTGCGTATCTCTCCAATGAGAGGCTGCAGACTGCATGGACAAATCACTACCAGGTCACCACAGAGATTACCATGTATACACTCACGAGATCAGAGATGGCATGGTGTCACCATCTCTCATTCATGCCTACTACGCAATCTGTCTGTCTACAATATGCTTTAATGTACAAATATAGGCCACATACAGTACTTGTCAAAAGTGATATCCCAAGTACAAATACAGTAAGCACACTAAAGTTAAAAAAATATATACAGTACCAGTCAAAAGTTTGACACCACCTCATTCCAGGAATTTTCTTTATATTTACTATTTTCTACATTGTAGAATAATAGTGAAGACATCAAAACTATGCAATAACACATGGAATCACAAAGTAACCAACAAAAAGTGTTAAACAAATCAAAATATATTTATATTTGAGATTATTCAAAGTATCCACCCTTTGCCTTGACAGCTTTGCGCACTTGTCATTCTCTCTCGCTTCATGAGGTAGTCACCAGGAATGCGCTTCAATTAACAGGCCATGTTAACTTAACATGGCCACAGGCCATGTTAAGTTAATTTGTGGAATTTCTTTCCTCCTTAATGTGTTTGAGCCAATCGGTTGTGACATGGTAGGGGTGGTCCAAATTTGATATTTTTGGTTCCAACTGCTGTGTCTTTGTGAGATGCAGAGTAGGTGAACGGATTATCGCAAATTTGGACCACCCCTACCATGTCACTACACAACCGATTGGCTCCAACGCATTAAGAAGGAAAGAAATTCCACAAATTAACTTTAAACAACACACACCTGTTAAATTAAATGCATTGTCATCAAGGCAAAGGGTAGCTACTTTGAAGAATATAAAATAACAAATATATTTGGATTTGTTGAACACTTTTTTGCTTACTACATGATTCCATATGTGTTATTTCATAGTGTTGATGTCTTCACTATTATTCTACAATGTAGAAAATAGTAAAAATAAAGAAAAACCCTTGAATGAGTAGGTGTGTCAACTTTTGACTAGTACATTGCCTTTAAGCAACCTAATGAAGCCAAAGTTTATTTGTGCTACCTATCACAAACCCACAAAAGTGGCCTATTATTAGTCTAGCCACCATCCCGGGCACTGCCTCCAATGAATGTATCTGGACTGTGCCAACTAATTCATGGAGATTTACAAAAAAGTCAGCCATGGTGGTATAGCTGGTTGCTATAGAGCCCTGGATTACTTGAGCAAGCCAGCGAGATAGCCATGCATCCCTTTAGGGAAAATGAATTATCTCGCTGAGTTTGCCTGAGGCAACACTAAGTGACAGTTGGTTTACTAGGATCTTCCAGCTAGATGTTGTAGTCAGTTTGAGGCTCTGACTATGTTTGGGCCTGTAATATCACTGTTTGACATACATTAGCTAGCTTAGGCCTATATCTTCTCACTAGAGTCTGTTTTTTTGAGTAAGACATTTCTAAGGGTCCATTGGTATTTTCATTATCTTACATCTGTACTCTCTGTACCACATCCAATTATAAATTAAAGCTGAATACAAATGTAGGCTACTGTAAAAGTGATTTCCGTAAGAGCTTTTTTCTGTCTGCTGCTATTTATTATAGATGGTGTGTGTTGGTTACTACCTGTTTGTAGGAACAGTCGCACCCAAGGTCTGTGCCATTCGATAGAAAAACACACATTACAGAATTAAGTGTTGTGGTCATGCTCTCACCAACGACTACTAATTCTAAACTAATCATTTCTGTAATCAACTTCGCCTCCCTCCACACTCCACTGAGATTGCCAATGCCTAGCTTTATAGGGTGCCTAATTAGGCCTACCTGTCATTGCAGCCTTCACAAAGCAACTACCTAGATGTATTTGCATTTGGTGTCAGCACCACATACACATAGTTGTTACCTGCTGGCTCATGCTACGTTACCAATTTTTGTCTATTGTCTAGCATTTTGTACGCCGCAAACAATCAAGGGGAACATTGAAAAGAAAAGGGGGAAAAATGGAATGCTTTGTAAATCTCTCTAACTTCCACCTGCTCCATTCTCTCTCCCACCCTCAGAGCAGGAGAGCATTCCTGTCATGAGGGGCCAGTGGTTCATCGACGGCACCTGGCTCCCATTGGAGGAGGAGGAGAGTGACCTCATTGAGGTGGAGCACTTGACCCGTTTCCTTGGGCAGCAAATGCAGGACAGCTTCGACTCTGACTCTGTGGTGGCCAAAACAGTCGACAGCAAAGATGGTGAGACAACACCAGGGCTTGTGGGAGATATGGTTTAGGCCTAAATAAATATTTATCAAGTGTAGGCTTATATCAAGTATATAATGCATTATTCTAAAGACTGAATACTGGTTGTCTCCAACCCTGGTCCTGGAGAGCTATAGTCTGGGCAAGCTTTTGGTCCAGAGCAGAACTGAAACGCTTGATTTCATTAACCACGTCTTGATGATTTGTTGATTAGCTGAATCGGCTTGTTCTCCAGGACCAGGGTTGGATACCAGTGCTGTAGCCATGCTCTCTGCAACGTTCTGCAACGTTCTGCCAGGGCAATCACTACTAACCTGACTATAATTCCACCAAGGTACTTATCTATAGAGAACTTATAGATAATGTAGTGTGGTAGCAGCTGTCAAATGGGGTTCTCTGTAGATAGTGTCTGGGTTAGTTATGGACTCCATTAAAAATATCACCCACCTTTGCCCACCTTACCAGCAACTGAAAAGTGTTGTTGGGACTCATAAACCATAACGTGTATTAGCTATCAGGATCTCCCTGTAGACCAGAAAGGGGAAACATACCAGATTGTCTTTATGAGGATGTTGATTGTATTTTGTTAGCCCAGAGTGTATTATAGGTAAAAGTGTATTTCTCATGCAAGGCTCAGACAGCAATTTGTTTCAGGAATAGCTTGTTGGTGCACTCAGAAAACAAGTGACAAATGGAATCTTTCAGTCAGCAATTCCCTCCTGAATGCACAGTCTTCAGCCCTGTGAAATGGCTGCTCCTTCTGTGATGAATGTGTGTGTGAATGACTTTCGATACCAGAGGTATTAAATTAGTGTGTCACCAGGAGAGATTGTGTGTATGTGTGTGAGAGAGGGAAAGCGAGGGAGAAGGAGAATGTCATCTTTATGTTTGCCTCTGTGTATGTGTGTGTAAGGGAAAATGTCACCGGTGTGTGTGCTGTATCTGTGTGAGAAATAATCTGACACTTCAATGCTAAGCTTGAAGACAACTTCTATCTCGAACTGAGAATAAGTGCTGCTTTCCTACCAACCGAGGCCAGCGCCATCTCCTCAGTGTGTGGCACTCTGAATTGGACCATAACACAGTGTTTGCACAGTGATTAACCTCCCATTGTGAATGATCATGACTTGCTCTGACTCAGTGTTAATCAACATAAGTTTAGTCCTTGAATGGGTCCCTGATCTAGCCTCTATTTCAGACCTGTTCTGAATGCGTCCAACAGTACAGTCTGTTCATTCATACAAGGACAGTCTCGCCCTTCAGGAGCAATAGGGGACTGTATATATAGTCATGAGTAGACTGGCTGGCTACTGGAGGTTGCCTTATTGCCAATGCAATGTTCTCTCAAGCGCCTGCACGTTACTAGCTACGCCACTCAAATTTAATCACAGACATGAACTGGTCGAAAGACAGAGGCCACTCGCTCTCTACTAATCCATGTGGGGACCAAACAATTGATTCCCATTCACAATCCTATTTTCCCTTAAACCTAACACTAACTGTAATTCTAATTTCCGACTTGTAAACCTAAAGCCAAATGTCTCCACTTGTCCGAATTTCCCTTGTTTTACTACCCCTCCTCCTCCCTCTTTCTCTCACTCTCTATCTATCCCTCTCTTTCTCACACGTACACAAATATCAACACACACCGAGGACACAAGTCATAATCAGTGTGTTTGAAATGGGATCAGGATTACGGCAACGGTTGTGTCACTTTCACGTAGGCACCCACAACCCAGCCCTTTCCAAGTCCCCCTTTGAAAGCACTGCCACATCCCATAATTTCCATTATGAGTCACCTCTTTGAGAGAAGACAAAACTGTTCTAACGCTTCACCACATTATGTTATGAATTCATTCAAGGATTCACTTCAAAGTTATTTGTTAACACATTCTGCAAAAGTCAATGTCTTGAAAATGACAGTGATTCTATTGTACCATATACAGTAGCTTACTGAATCGGATGCTCTGATCAAGGCATAACTTCCGAAAACATGTTAGCCTGCCTGGACGAAAATGAAAAGGTGTGATTAGGTGATTTCTTTTTTGTGTAAAACCCCCCCAACATTTTGGAGTTATGCCATTTCCCAATGTTTTTGAACTTGGTATTATATTTGAAGTCTTTGTCATATATGGCAGAGCACCCAGCTAATAAAGCGGGAGAGTGTACCTGTTACCCACTTCACAATACTGCATTACCCTCTCTCCTTCTCTCCCTCTCTCCTTTCCTCTCCTCCACCCATTGTTCTCCCTCAACTCTGTCTTTCTTTCACCCTCTCACCCTTCCTCCCCTCTCCCTCTTTCTCATGCTGAAACCCAGCAGCCAGCTCCAAGACTAATGGAGCAGAAAGCAAGTGTTGCGGCTCGCAGGCATGTTATGTAGGCATGAGATCATCATAATGCAAACGGCATGAGATCATCATAATGCAGACGGCATGAGGGCTCTGTTCTCTCCTGCCCTTGGTTATTGCTGCTGTGTCAGTCAAAAAGGGTTCCTCATTCCTCAGTCTTCTATGGGAAAGGGTGACTGTGACAGTTTGACACTTCATTTGTAGTTGATGACTGCCACTGTCGTCTAATTTGAGGATGGAAATTGACAGTTGCCACAGATGGTGGCCCACATGGCAGCTATACTGTGGCGGGTTTACCGATTTCAGCAGCTACTGAAGCTGGCAATAGGCTGGTTCACAGAATACAGAGAGTCTATCTTACTTGCTAGCCTGGCTTGGAAGTTCCTCTCAGAGGAAGAAAGTACAAAGTTTGTTGTACAGAAACCGTCATTTGGCAAAAACATTTTTGATACTATAGGGCAGGCCTATATGCTCAGTCACTCGCACACACATGCACAGAGTTGCTCCATGCATTGTGACTGAAAAGTCTCATTGGGGCTCCATGACCCTCTCACTGTGACTCCATAATCTAAGGAGCAGGGTGTTAATAGCAAGAGGCCCCCTGATGGCTCCCCTGTCAGGTTTTAGGAGACCCGAGTAAGCTTTATGTGACGTCTTTTTGGCTGTGGACACATTACACCTTTTGTTTGTCAGACCTGTTTAAAGATGCACTGGCTGTGTATCACTTAGGGAGGCTGATTATGGAAGAATCCCTGGTGGATATGTGTGTACTGTGTATATATGTCTGTGTTGGAGTGGTGGGTGATGGCAACAGAGAGATGTGGGTATGTGAAGGGACTGTGTACTGATGTGAGAATCTATCATACGGATGTGTTTTGAAGGCGTTTGAATCAGTAGAGAGATTTGCATGTGGGCTGGCTGGAGGCTGGGCCAGGGCTCATGACGGTGGGGTGTACTTCAGTCCGTCAGGCTCCTGGAGCGTCACGGCAAGCAAAGCCCCACAGGCACACAGGGTCATATGTCAACAACACACACAGGCCAGAACATCACATAATGTCATGTCACAGCTAGGGCTGGGAATTGCCAGGGACCTCAATACGATATTATTAGGATACTTTGGTGCCGATACGATAGGTATTGTGATTCGATACTGTGATTTTGTGATTCAGTGTTCCAAACATATTGCTCACCACATGTATGCTCTAGAGGGACAAGAGAGAGCCATGAGAAAACAAAGTTTGATCCGTCATTGAAATAAAAGTGCTGAAAACAAATTGTCACCCTATTTAAAAAGATGAACAACAAGCTATGAAGGAAAAATACTGCAGTTAGTGAATAGGCTGCAGGTACTTCCAACTAGCAAAATAAATGAAATTGCGATATTGTCAAAGCGATACGATATATTCTCACAAGTAATATCTCTATGTAACTATAGATGTTTTCCCTCCATCACTAGTCACAGCTCTCATCTACAACCCAGGACAATCGTCATGGCACACTGACATTTTACATTTAGCATACTTATTCTCTAAGCTTTCAATAGCTAGAAGGCCTATCATTCAAAATACACTTTTTTTAATCATAAGAGTTTTAGACACACAGTTTAGTAGTGTAATGCATTTTTATGTTTATTTGAAGGCTGAATACCTCAGGCTGTATGTCGCTATGTGGGTGGATGGCTGGATACTCTTGATGGAGAATAGCATGGATGTGATGTGCTTGACCAGATACTGTAGCATTCTGTTGTGTTGGTCTTTTCCCTGGCCAATTAAATCCAAAGCTCCCAGCGGAGTAGACAAGCTCTTAACCAATATGACATTTGGAATGTCATTCCTTTTGAGAGGTTTATGGTGCTCTCTCTCAAACCAAGAAGTCCACACCAATGGACCTTTTGATTCAACATGTAGGCCAAAACAAGCTCAGTGCGGGCCATGTCGAAATGTAATCTACTCCTTAACACTGCCGTTTTGTCTCCAATTGTCAACATCCAGAAATGTACCGCATTGAAACCCTAAACCCAAAATTAGCATTTAAGCACGGCCACACAAGCCAACTTCAGTTCAGAAATCAAGTCGGATATATTAGTGCTGCATTAGTAGTAATTTTAAATGATACAGTAATATACTTCATAAAGCAGGACAGCCCCAGACAGTAAGTTGTTAAGCAGGATAAAGCCTATTTGTTTCCAGCCACTGTTGTTGTGATGTGGTCCCAGATGGATCAGCCGATTCATGTCTGTCTCCAGACACTCTGAGGGTGGCGTTTCTCTCTTTCTATATAACAATCTTTCTCTCCCTCTCTAACTGTCTCTCTCTTTATTTGTCGTTCTCTCTCTCCCCCCTGTCTCTCATGGTCTCGCTCGCTCTCTCAGCCTGTCCTGACAACACTTGTACAATCAGCAGGTTTCAGCCCAGCTGAGGAAAGCACTGCTGTCATTTGCAAGTCTGATCTCTTGGTCCTAACCTCCGCTCAAATGGTACAATTATAGCCCTGTCCAGAATGGAGATCCACATTCATTTGGTAATCAAATGCCTGAAAGGATAGGAGACATCTCAATACCATATCCACACCCATAGTTATTCTGCTTGACTGATTATGATACTATTTACATTCCAGTACACCAACGTTATCCTAAAGGCTTATTATTATCCAAATACAACTCCCCCTTGACAACTTGCTTGCCAGGGTGTTCTTGTTGGACCGATCACAGCCTATTTATAGCTGTGAGTAAATGTGAAATATGAAAGCAGTCACAGCACAGCATAATACCTTTATGGCCAGATGAGCTCCCAGCTCAGGGTTCTTCTGGTTTAATAGGAGCACCCACATTTTGACTAACACTCTTTAAACATAAACCCAGTTCAATCAGCTAAGGCCCACAAAGGTCCACAAACAGCTCTGTCACAGAGCAAGTCCTAGGTCATGTTATCTGAGTCAGTGTGACAGTGGTGACTGGTCCTTTTAGGTCAGGGCTCAGACTGATTCCCAATGTCCTTATCACTGCACAGTCTGACTGCAGCCATAGTCTATGTGATGATATCAAGTCTGACACAATGGTCTAATGGAAGGACATTTCTCTAAATGAAACCCTGGTTGCTTGATAGCTGTGAGAGAGAGTGAGACTTACTGTATGGCCAGTGTGTGGGAAGGAGTGAGCAGTTGCTTGGACTTTAGGACATATCTTAGAGGGCAACGTCCTCCTCTCTGTTCTCAGAAATGGTTCTCGCCTCTGTTCTCAGGAATGGATATCCTTCCCTGAAGTTTTTCTGACCCACTAAAATAATTTAGCTCTCTCGTTTTTGTAAACTAAACATGAGCAAGGGGGGGAAAAAGCTGTAAGGCGGGCTACTTCTAAGAAACGGCCCACTCACTTTTGGATCGTTGTGAAATCCTCTTAAAATATTACGCTGTTAAGTCTGGCTTTTACTTTGATAGCCCTCCAACATTTCTTCAGGAAAATACTTTTAAATTTGATGTTAGAATGTTGTTTTGCAATTTGTACTCAACCTGTTTGACAAGATGAATGACAGCTATCTGGCTGAAAGTACTATACAACCATGTATCCCTCTTATCACTCTGAATATGTTATGTCGTATATCATTGTCATGTAGCCTCCATTGACCAACCATTTTGTCGGAGGCAAACAGTCATAATTGTCATGTTTTAAAATGATTTTATACAAAACTATATTTTCGTTACCAGCACATGATATAGTCCACACGTGAGTGCCCTAAAGGCAGTAAAACAAGAATAAGGTTCAGGTGCTACCTCAGTCATATTGGGCATATGTCAAACAGCGCTGCAAATGGGTTTTAATGTTCCCTCTCAGCTCAAGATTGTGTGCAACAGCAAATATTGACATGTTAATTAAGTCACCACAATGAAGAGCCATGTTCATATGGACAGGTTTTATTCAAATGAATAACTTTGCTTGTCAGTTGAATGAAGCTAATGAAATGTAACAAAATGTATGGTTAGGCTATACGCTTCAAACTTTTCCTCTTTATTTTTTTAATCACATTTGAACTAATGCACATTTCTGTGAAATTTTCTGATGTGAATACTAGTCAACAGCTTCTAACCAACATCTGTACTATACACCCACACAAGACCCAGGGTGTCTACCTGATACCAGCGCTGCTTGACAAACGCCCTCCAGTCTAACAGTGATTGCAGTGGGTAGCCCTCTGTGACAAAATACCAAAGTCATGTCCTTCACTCACTCTCTCTTGGTTGTTAGTTCTCTCCCACCTGCCCCCTTTCTACCTCCCCTTTCTTTTCAAATGGAGTGGATATCAACCGAGTGCTACAACTAAATGTCTCAAGCGCAAACGCTGCTCAGGTACTGTAACGCCAGCCTTTTTTATCTCCTACATTATATCTGCTTTGCTCCCTCTCTCCTCTAGATCTTAGGTCTTGATTGAACTAGATCTTTGCTCACCCCTTTGAGCTCTCCCTAGAACTAAGTCCAGTTAGACAACCCAACACGCTCTAGTAGAACTGGTCTCTAGATTAGACGGCTTCTCACTCCTTTAGTTTATATTGGGCCTAGTCATTAGAATGCCACCCTTCCTGTGTTCCAGAGTATGTCACTGTTACTGCTGCTGCTCTCTGGACTTTTGGATGATACCTGCAAGTCTTGCTCCGGTCTGTCTGTTAGTGGTGGTAGAGCTAAGTAAGTGGAGAGTCAGTTAGCTAGTAACATCTTTCCAGTCTCTCTAAATCCAAATAGGAAAACGAAGGATCTGAGCTCAATAAGCTGGTTCTCCAAAAAGCCTGCCCTTCTCCACCTCCCCTTCCCTCTAGCGGCTTGATCACATCTTAATAAACCTCCCGTATCACCACCACAGCTCTGAAGAGAATTAACAAAGCTCTCGTTTAGAGGCAACAGAGGAACCATTCAGGCCCACATAGCACACTGCTCTGCAGGCTGCACTATAAGCTCCAGCATTGCCTCAATGGATGGAATAACTGCTCCTTTAGTGCAGACTCCTATTGCCAGCAATATCTGCAGCACCGTAGGGCAGGGGTTAGCAACTAGATTCAGTGACAATTTTTGTCGGGGGTGGTCGGGAGGCCACAAAATAATTATAATAATTTTGTACACTGCACACCAACTAAGTCCAAAAAATAACAATTTCATACCTTGATTACATTGAGACATGATCATGTCTCTTTTTATTCGTAGGAGTACATGGGAACAGATTTCCAAATTAAACACATTTTTATCTGAATTTATGTAGATTTGTCTTTTGACCAAAAACTATAATCCCCCCTTTTTATAAAGAGCTTTGGGGGGGCCAAAAAAAGATCACTCGCGGGCCTGTTTTGGCCGACTGTTGCTGACCCCTGCCCTAGGGCCAATCTAATTCAGGACTGGGTTGCATTCAGCAGGCACAAAACGTTCTCTACCATCTTGTGGTTAATGAATGTGACCCTAGTGTCCTAGCATTGATCGTAGTACTCCCTCTGGCTCTCTACATGATGTGGAACCCTTCAGAGGCTAGGAACATATCTAAGATGTTTGGCAGACCCTAGTTTGGCGTATCCTGTAATTGTCACACTAATTCTCCCATGCCAATTAAGAGACAATACTGCTCTGAGCTAGCATCCTAACAATAACACTGTTTAAACATAACAGTAATTAATTTGAGGAAAGGAGCTTTGCCTTGCTTTAGTGGCATAATTCCCTATCTCATGGAATCTATCTTCTTACCTCTTTCACTATAGTTCTAGCTCTTGGTCTCTCACACGGTCTCTAAATCTATCTACAACTTTTTCTCCCTCTTCCCTCGTCCTCTCTTGCTCTCCGGGGCATAGTTGGAAAGCCTCCCATGTAAACCTCTTAACCTCTCTGTGGCTGACTGTTAGATCCTCTGGTGTGCTTTGATCCAGGCCTCCCCCTCTTCCCCTCGCTGGCTTGTCTGCTCTGCCCTGGGCTCCCCTGTAAAACAGGATGTTGTCTCTGGGAAGCTTGTCCATCTCATTTCCCTTCTCATTTGGCAACATGAGCACGTTCCCCATTCTCCACCCAGTCAGCCATGATTTATTTATTCCTATGGCTGGCTAATGGGTAAGATTGAGTACCTGCTGCCTCCTCAAGGCATCCCGTTTTACAGTGGACTCCGAGTAGGTGTAAGCTAAATGGTGAGATTGTCTTTCCCTACTGTACTTCTCTGATCATTAGAACAGATCATTCTATCGCTGCTGCACGCCACCGCTTCTGTAGAGTACTGTAGTAAGATGATGTACAGTAGTGTGGTATAGTGCTGGTTGTCAATTCCATATAAATTCACCACCTGATTTGGCTGAATTTAAGTGGAATTGATTCCAACCTTGGTGTGATACTTGTTGTGAAGCATGCTTGTTATCCCAAGTGATTTCCAATGATAAATGAAAACATGCTACTCTAACCCGGTGAAAAGTTCTGCAATACTGACAAATCTTTACCCTCAGGTCTTCCAATGCAATAGATTCTTATGACCATCGACTGGAAATAGTTTTCTTCTTACTTTGTCTAAAGCTGCTTGGTTGGGATTCAGTCCCATCCCTTCTACACATCCCTCCTCTCTTAAGCCCCAATGGGTTACCTCTCCTAAATGGAAACCAATTCCATGCTGTCTGCCATCTAACACAGCTTCTTCTCCATGGGTTAAGTCCTGAGCTCCTGCTTGTCATTCCACTAAGCCATTTTGGATCATCAGGCCCCTGAGGGGCCCTGAATGGAGACTGATCAACTGGAGCATCCATGACTGCTCCTCAATCCTCACCGCGCTGATGAGATTAGAACAGGGACGTCCTGCTTTACCCCTCCACGTGACTCTCACAAAGACACTGTTCTATTCCCCGCTGGTGGTTCTACAACACTTCTCAGATGCCTCCAATTAGGAGGTGGAAAGAAGGAGAGAAAGAGGGGGAAGGAAGGGAAGAAGGTGATTGAAGGCTTTGATGTCCCCTACTCTGTAGATTGTACTGCATTAGTTAAGAGTTTTCTGAACACCTGCTGAGTGTTTTCAGAGCATTAACAAGCTAATGTACCAGCAGTAATCTGGACACGATCTGAGGAAGCGAGCGCTCTGGACAGAGTGTGATACCGTTGTGATGCTCATGCTAAGTGCCCCCCCCCTCTCCCATGCTAAGTCTCGCTCTCTCACTCTCACTCTCACATGATTAGTCCTGCGCAAGTACAAAGCACTCCAGACTTGCATAAAAAATACAAATACTATTTTGCCCAAAACATACAGTTCCAGTCAAAAGTTTGGACACACCTCCTCATTCCAGGGTTTTCCTTTATTTTTTACTATGTTCTCCATTGTAGAATAATAGTGAAGACGTGCTTTTAAATTCTAAATAAATCACTGACCCTGTCACCAGCAAAGCACCATCACACCTCCTCCATGCTTCACGGTGGGAACCACACGTGGAGATCATCCGTTCACCTGCTCTGCGTCTCACAAAGACACAGCGGTTGGACCCAAAAACCTCAAATTTGGACTAATTGGACCAAAGGACACATTTTCACTGGTCTAATGTCCATTGCTTGTGTTTCTTGGCCTCTTCTTATTATTGGTGTCCTTTAGTAGTAGTTTCTTTGCAGTAATTCGACCATGAAGGCTTGAGTCACGCAGTCTCCTCTGAACAGTTGATGTTGAGATGCTTCAAAGTTCAAGTAGGAGACACATTTATTTGGGCTGAAATCTGAGGTGCAGTTAACTCTAATGAACTTATCCTCTGCAACAGAGGTAACGCTGGGTCTTCCTTTCCTGTGGCGGTCCTCCTGAGAGCTAGTTTCATCATAGCACTTGATGGTTTTTGGGACTACACTTTCAAAGTGCTGGAAATGTTCCAGATTGACTGAACTTCATGTCTTAAAGTAATGATGGACTGTCGTTTCTCTTTGCTTATTTGAGCTGTTCTTGCCATAATATGGACTTGGTCTTTTACCAAATCTTCTGTATGTCACCCCTACCTTGTCACAGCACAACTGATTGGCTCAAACACATTTAACAAGGTACTCCTTTTAATTTAAATGCATTCTAGATGACTACCTCATGAAGCTAGTTGAGAGAATGTCAAAGCTGTCAAGGCAAAGGGTGACTACTTTGATATGTTGAAAACTTTTTTGGTTACTACCTGATTCCGTATGTCTTTTTTTAACCTTTTATTTAACTAGGCAAGTCAGTTAAGAACACATTCTTATTTTCAATGACGACCTAGGAACAGTGGGGTAACTGCTGGTTCAGGGGCAGAACAACAGATTTTTACCTTGTCAGCTCGGTGATTTGATCTTGCAACCTTTCGGGTTACTAGTCCAACGCTCTAACCACTAGGCTACCTGCCGCTACATTGTATTATTCTATAATGTAGGAAATAGTAAAAAGAAAAACCCTTGAATGAGTAGGTGTCCAAACTTTTGATATTTGTTTAACCCTTTAGTATGTGTACTTTACTGTATTTGTACTTGGGATATCACTTTTCAACAGTACAAGTAAAAACAATCGCTGGAGGACGTCTTTTAATGTCCACCTCTTCTAGGAATCCTTTTGTCCTGGACATTTTAACACTGTCCTTTTAATTGTCTCTATGCTTGTCTCTATGCACCCCAGGGTTCGTTCTGGACCAATACCAAAGTACCCGGTCACCTCTTCACGTACTGTACCATACAGTGAATCTGTGGCAATAAAACCTCAATGTGACCAGCTCAACCCAGTCAACCGGTTTTCATTTATCGTTCATGTTTTCACTCTTACTTGCCCTGTTGCTGTTGCCCGCTAAAATAATGAGGCTTAAATCTAATCTAGTCCTCTGTATGATCTGCACAATCTGAGTGTAGCCCATCCACATTGGTGATCGAGCTTACCATAGACACCCAATTGGGAATTGTGTGGTACAATATTATTTCACATAATCTACTGTACACATTCAATGACACCCAAGCAATCAATGGGCGGGTAACAGTTGAAATATGCAGACTTTGTGAACCTTAGTCTTCTTCAATATGTACTTTTCTGGTTCTCTAGTGACCCTCTGCAGATCAATGCCCTAGGGTGTATTTGATCGAGCACTAGACTACACCAAGCTTTCTCCTTGTTGAGTTGTACCATGAGGAATTTGTAATCACAATTTTGATGAGTGTATTTTGTCTTTCCTCCTGCATTTGTTCATTGTTCCTCTTGTCCTTTTTCTGCTTGCTCTCACATCTCATTCCCCCCTTCATTGCTTTCTAATTTTTCCATCCCTCCATTTTGCCCCTTCCTCCCTTTCCTACTTCTCCATCCCTCTCTTCTTCCTCTGCAGCTGTCCACAGTTTGAAATTGAGTCGGACCCACGTGGACTGGCACAGTGTGGACGAGGTCTACCTCTACAGCGATGCCACCACCTCCAAGATCGCCCGCACTGTCACCCAGAAACTGGGCTTCTCCAAAGGTTAGAGGTCACTGACTGACTGCTCACTCTTCTGTTGAACCCTTCCTCTCCTTCCCCACCCCAATATCAAGTCAAGTGAAGATGAAGAGGTGGATCTGGCATGAGTTCTCAATCTCCTCTGACACACAAACCCACTACCACTGGAAATCTCCTAAAGGCTGTGTCGGCCAGCCAGCAAGCAGATAATCCTATTTGCCTATTGTGTAGAGCAGGTGTTCTCAAAGTGGGGTCAGCGGACCCCTGAAGGTACTGTAGGGGTCGCAGCCAGATCAAAAATGAAAGGGACAAGGGATCCGTGGAAAAAGTTTAGATGGTGTAATTCAATAAAATATTATTCTACAATGTATGTTTTTAACCCTGGGCAACATGGGCCTGGGAGGCTAACGGATATTGGTATCCACAGTACCCTGTCAGGGTACAACTCAATACTTTTAAGTATTTCCAATATTTATATACACTATTGGTCAAAAGTTTTAGAACACCCACATTTATTCCAGTTTTTATTGAAATGTAAGCAATTCAAGTCCAGTGAATAACCTGAAATGGTACAAAGGTAAGCGGTAAACTGCCAGAGGTTTAAAAAAGTTTCAGTTACTGAAATAATGTACAATAAAAAAAAAAGGCTTTTTCAGGGAACAAGCAATGGTTTAACAACTTACAGCTGTTCTGCAGCAATGAATTAAATTAAGCCTTGAAAGTTGATGCTAACAATTCCTGCAGGTGTCCCAATTTTTGTTGATTACTTACAAAACCCTCTGTCTGTATAAAATCAGTGTTGGAACAGACTGTTACTACATCCTCTTAAGCATTATTTTGACAGTATTGTACTGCAGGAAGTAGTATATTGCGATCATAAAAAAGGAAGGAAGGAAGACAGACAATTATAACCCTTAAAAGTGTGGATCTTTCCTTTAGAGAAATTGCAAAGAAGCCAAGGTGTCAGTGAGTCCAATTTCCTAGACCATCAAAAGGCACTTGGAAACTGGAGGAAACTCTGACCGGAAGAGATATGGCAGACCCAAAACCACAACAGAATCAGAAGACAAGTTTCTGAGATAGGTGGCTCACAGGACAACCGCTTCAAGCACAGCTTAACACTGGTCGAAGTAAGCAAGTCCCGTTTCAACTGTGAAGAGAAGACTTCAAGCTGCAGGTTTGACAGGTCAAGTGGCAGTAAGAAAGCCATTGCTAAGATGGCAAAATAAGAAAGAGGCTTGACTGGGCCATGAAGCATCACCAGTAGACTACTGAAGACTGGAAGAAGATCTTATGGACGATTAACCAAAATTTGAAATCTTCAGTTCATCATGCAGGGTTTTTGTACGCTGTCGAGTAGGCGGAAGGATGGTTCCTCCATGTGTTACATCAACTGTCAAACATGGAGGAGGAAACGTGATGGTCTTTTGCTGGATCCATAGTCAGCGACTTGAACAGAGTAAGTGGCACCCTGAACCAAAACAACTACCACAGCATTTTGCAGCGCCATGCAATACCCTCTGGTGTATGCCAAGTCAGGGGTTCATCCTACAGCAAGAAGTAACCCAAAACAGCCTGGAGGTATGTCAGAACTACCTTATATGACAATAACAAGACGGTAGGCTACAAATCATGGAATGGCCAGCACTGTCTCCAGACTTAAACCCCATCGAGCTGGTCTGGGATGCACTGGGCAGAAGGGTGAAAGCAAAGCAACCTACAAGTGCACACGTTTTGTGGTAACATCTTCAACAGTGTTGGGGAGAACTTTCTAAACAATATTTGATTTCCATTGTAGAAAGAATGCTATGAGTGTGTTTGGCAGTTATGTCTGCAAAAGGTGGCTACTTTGAGTCAAAAGTAGATTTACATTTTGATAAACAGAACAATTCCATTATTTTTTCTCCAATTGTTTATTTGTTCTATGCTTTAATTTCAGAGTACATTAAACTGTGAATTTCAATAAAAACTTGGAAAATTGAGGTATTCTGAAACTTTTGACTGTTATATATATCAACATTTTGGGGTCACTTAGAAATATCCTTGTTTTCCATGAAAACATACATGAAGTAGTTGCAAAATTAATAGTAAACATAGTCAACATGTTGACAAGGTTATAAATGTTTATTTTTAATTGAAAAAGTCATTGTCTCTTTCAAATTTTGCTTTCGTCAAAGAATCTTCCATTTGCAGCAATTACAGCCTTGCAGACCTTTGGCATTCTAGTTGTCAATCTGAAGATATTTCACCCCATGCCTCCTGAAGCACATCCCGCAAGTTGGAATGGCTTGATGGGCCCTTCTTACGTACCATACAGTCAGGTTGCTCACACAACAGCTCAATAGAGTTGAGATCAGGTGACTGCTGGCCACTTCATTATAGACAGAATACCAGCTGACTGCTTCTTCCCTAAATAGTTATTGCATTGTTTGGAGCTGTGCTTTGGGTCATTGTCCTGTTGTAGGAGGACATTTCTCAAACTAGACACTAATGTACTTGTCCTCTTGCTCAGTTGTGCACCGTTGTGCTCCCACTCTCTCCATTCTGGTTAGGGCCAGTTTGCTTTGTTCTGTGAAGGGAGTAGTACACAGCATTGTACGAGCTCTTCCGTTTCTTTGCAATTTCTCGCATGGAATAGCCTTCATTTCTCAGAACAAGAATAGACTGACGAGTTTCAGAAACGTTCTTTGTTTCTGGCCATTTTGAGCCTGTAATTGAACCCACAAATGCTGATGCTCCAGATACTCAACTAGTCTAAAGAAGGCCAGTTTTATTGCTTCTTTAATCAGAACAGTTTTCAGCTATGCTAACATAATTGCAAAATGTTTTTTTAATGATCAATTAGCCTTTTAAAATGATTAACTTGGATTAGCTAACACAACGTGCCATTGGAACACAGGCATGATGGTTGCTGGTAATGGGCCTCTGTAGCTATTACATAAAAAAATCAGCCGTTTCCAGCTACAATAGTAATTTACAACATTTAATGTCTACACTGTATTTCTGATCAATTTGATGTGATTTTAATGGACAAAAAATGTATATTTTTTTCTTCATAAATGCACTACAATTTTAAGCTTTAAAACTGCAATGTTTTCTCTCTGCATTGTGGCAAAATGTGTAGAATTGCAGGATATTAGCTTTAAAGCTGCAACAACAAAAACCCCATGACAAAATGTGGGCCTTTTTAAATGGTTCGTTCTCAGGGCCGAGACTTGGTTTGTCCGGCCATGCACTGCCGACATCATAGTAAAACTTGTATGCTATTTTTTAACTATTTATCTCACTCTAGTTGTGTTCTGATTATGAGGGGGTCCCTGATGAATTTACTATCACAAAAGAGAGTCCCAACACCAAATAGTTTGAGAACCCTGGTGAAGAGTAGTGTTAGCATAGGAAGCCAGCCTGAGCCACAGACACAGCGGGAGGCTTCCAGTATCCTACTGTCCCTGTAAACTCAGTCACCTTATTGCTACTTTCAGATATAGGATGGCCTAGGATGTTCATCACCATAACTGTATGCATGTTGTGTGGTCATTTCATTGTGGCCTCTGTGAAATGTAATTTCACAGTTTGAGTCTATCAAGCCTTAATCATGAGTCAAGACTTTACCAATGTTGAACACAAGTGAACAAACGCTCATGAGCGAAACATTGTTGGCATTTGTTGGGCAATGTGCAGCCACCCAGTATGTTGATATTTTCCTGACACCGTCCCTCTCTCCACTGCCTGTTCACCCTGTCTCCATCCCCTGTCCCCCTCTGTAGCCTCCAGCAGTGGTACACGGCTCCACCGGGGCTATGTGGAGGAGGCCTCCTTGGAGGACAAGCCCCCCCAGACCACACACATCGTCTTTGTGGTCCACGGCATTGGACAGAAGATGGACACAGGACGCATCATCAAGAACACTGGCATGTGAGTGCTCTCTCATTCACTGTGTGCATGTTATAGTTATTCTACTGGGAGACATGGTGCTGCCAACATCGTGGAGGGTCATGTGTTGAACTCTATATCTATGGCTCTGAGGTAACATAGTATGCATCCCAAATGGCCCTATTCACCCTGGTCAAATGTAGTGCACTATAAATGGAATAGTGTGCCATTTGAGACACAGCCATGTTGATTTTTCTACTGTTTGTGGAGAGGCTGGGACAGTTTGATCTACTGTGGGATGATGTAGCTACATGCACTGCTGTCTGCTGATCGGGTGGCATGAAGCTTCAGCCCACACGTCTTGGTGTGGGTTTCCATGGAGATGTGAATCGGTATGGAATGTACCACAAAGTGTTTGTCTGTTTGAGAACATGTTCACATACACAGGTGTGCATTCTCAAACACACGTCTTAACGTGGATGTGTCCTGTTTCTGTCCTAGATCTTATTCGTTCATAATTTGGTCGATTGCCCCAGCGCTTGACTTAGACCGAAATCGGTGCCTGTACTCATTTTTGGTGCCGGTACTGTTTACATTTAGGTGCAGGAGCTCCGCAATACTTTTCAGCTAATATGTTATAAGAGTAACAGGAGCTCAAGCAGTAGAACATTTGAGGTGCCGTACTCCGCTCCGGTGAGCTCCTGCCCAAGTCAAACACTGGATTGCCCTCATTGATGTCATTCTTTGAGACGTTTATCATGTCAGACTGGTTAGAGCGCAGCTTTCACATAATTGCATCGTCATGATGTTCACCAGATGCTATCTTAGGAATTCAAGTAAGTTATTATCAAATCAAATTTGATTTGTCACAAACACATGGTTAGCAGATGTTAATGCGAGTGTAGCGAAATGCTTGTGCATCTAGTTCTGACAATGCAGTAATAACCA
Organism: Oncorhynchus kisutch; assembly: GCF_002021735.2. Taxonomy (NCBI): domain Eukaryota; kingdom Metazoa; phylum Chordata; class Actinopteri; order Salmoniformes; family Salmonidae; genus Oncorhynchus; species Oncorhynchus kisutch. The sequence goes on along the minus strand of NC_034180.2, from coordinate 28,382,709 downwards.
ACGAGTAATCTAACCTAACAATTCCACAACTACTACCTTATACACACAAGTGTAAAGGGATAAAGAATATGTACATAAAGATATATGCATGAGTGATGGTACAGAACGGCATAGGGTAGTACAGAACGGCATAGGCAAGATGCAGTAGATGGTATAGAGTACAGTATATACATATGAGACCCAGTCTGGGTCCATGTGTAGGTGATGCTGACATATGAGATGAGTAATGTAGGGTATATAAACATAAAGTGGCATACTTTAAAGTGGCTAGTGATACATGTATTACATAAAGATGGCAAGATGCAGTAAATGATATAGAAAACAGTATATACATATACATATGATGAGTAATGTAGGGTATGTAAACATTATATTAAGTGGCATTGTTTAAAGTGGCTTATGATACATTTTTACATCAATTTCCATCAATTACCATTATTAAAGGGGCTGGAGTTGAGTCAGTGTGCTGGCAGCAGCCACTCAATGTTAGTGGTGGCTGTTTAACTGATGGCCTTGAGAAGCTGTTTTTCAGTCTCTCGGTCCCTGCTTTGATGCACCTGTACTGACCTCGCCTTCTGGATGATAGCAGGGTGAACAGGCAGTGGCTCGGGTGGTTCTTGTCCTTGATGATCTTGATGGCCTTCCTGTGACATCGGGTGGTGTAGGTGTCCTGGAGGGCAGGTAGTTTGCCCCCGGTGATGCATTGTGCCGACCTGGAATTAAACATCGAAGTTAGTATTTAGGTCAGAATTATGTAAGGAAAAATCACACAGTGCATATATCAAATGCCATAGTCAACTTAATCATCTTTTTCTTGCCAAGGTAGTATTTACCTTCATCCACATTCTCTTCTGAACCTCCCCTTTCCACTTTGAAAGGTATTTTCTTGCCCCATTCTCCATCAGGTCACTCTTTATGCCAATGACAAGGTGGCTAGTTAATTTGGCCAACAAGCAGAGATAATATAGGGAGCTAAAAACAGGAGATTAAACATTGTTAGATTCTGGGTTAGCCAAAGCAAACGGGCTAGCTAGCTAGTTAGCTAACAATTTCAACAGCACAAGCATATATGAGAAATACTTATCTTACTCCATGAAATATATAATATTACAAAGGCAGACGGTAATTAAAGTGAAATTGACCTCTGAACCCACCAACAAAAATCTCCTTTGGAGTGAAGACGTGCACCTCAAGAGCCGTGGTGGAGATACGGGGTTTGACTAACAACTTTGAGAGCCAATGGACTTAGTTTTGAAGACAAGCTATTTTTTTTATACATTTCATTGGTCAAGGGGTCGTGAAACAGTCTTGCAGACATAAAAGGGAACCAATAGTATAAATTCTTGTAAAACCTTTACATTTTAAATCACATTTTGAGTGACAACGTTTTAATCTGACAGCGACAATATACAGTGCCTTCAGAAAATATTCATACCCCTTGATTTAGTCCACATTTAGTTGTGTTACAGCCTAAATTAAAAATGGATTTGTTCTCATCCATCTCCACACAATACCCCATAATGACAAAGGTGAAAACATGTCCCAATAAATTGACAAATGTATTGAAAATTCTATATTTCTAAGTATTCACACCCCCTGGGTCAATTATGTTGTGACTCTTTCTGGGTAAATCTCTAAGAGCTTTGCACAACTGGATTGTTCAATATTTGGAAATTATTACAATTATTCAAGCTCTGTCAAGTTGGTTGTTGATCATTGCTAGACAGCCATTTTCAAGTTTTGCCATAGATTTTCTAGCCAATTTAAGTCAACTGTAAATAGGCCACATTCAGTGTCTTGGTAAGCAACTCTATTAGGCTTTGTGTTTTAGGTTATTGTCCTGCTGAAAGGTGAATTTGTGTCTGTTGGAAAGCAGACTGAACCAGGTTTTCCTCTAGGATTTTTACTGCGCTTAACTCTATTCTGTTTATCCTGAAAAATTCCTTAGTCCTTGCCGATGACAAGCATGCCCATAACCTGATGGAGCTACCACCATGTTTGAATATATGAGTGGTACTCAGTGATGTTTTTGTTGTGTTGGATTTGCCCCAAACACACTGCTTTTTTAAAAACAGTTTTACTTTAGTGCTTTATTGCAAATAGGATGCTTGTTTTGGAATACTTTTATTCTGTACAGGCTTCCTTCTTTGCACTATGATTTAGGTTAATATGGTGGAGTAACTACAATGTTGTTACATCTTCAGTTTAATCCTACCACAGCCATTAAACTAACTGTTTTAAAGTCACCATTTCCTTTCTCTCTGGCAACTTAGTTAGGAAGGATGTCTGTATATTTGAAGTGAGTGGGTGTCCTGATACACCATCCAAAGTGTTCACTTCATCATGCTCAAAGGGATATTCATTGTCTGCTTTTTGTTTTTGATCTACCAATTAGTGCTCTTATTTGCTAGGGATTGTAAAACCTCCCTGATTTGTATGTCACGTAATGAACAGGTAGACTTTAGGTAGACTTTAGCATGAAATGTTTACTTACAAGACCTTAACCAATTCAGAATTTTAAGAAAGTAAGAAAATATTAGAAAAAAAATTCAGAAAAATACAAAAAGTTATACAATACAATAATAACAGCGAGGCTATACACAGGGGTTACCGGTACCAAGTCAATCTATGCGGGTATAGGTTAGTTGAGGAAATATGTACATGTAGGTAGGGTTAAAGGGACTATGCATAGTTAATAAACAGCAAGCAGCATAAAAAAGGGGGTCAATGCAAATTGTCCAGGTTGCCATTTGATAAACTGTTTAGCAGTCTTATTTCTTGGGGGTAGAAGCTGTTAAGTAGCCTTTTGGACCTAGATTTGTCTCTCAGAATGCTCTAGATGGTACAGCTGTCAAACATTTTGAGGATCTGGGGACCAATGCCAAATCTTTTCAGTCTCCTGAGGGGGAATAGGTGTTGTGGTTCCTTTTTCACAGCCGTCTTGGTGTGTTTGGACCATGATAGTTTGTTAGTGATGTGGACGCCATGGAACTTGAAGTTCTCTATCCGCTCCACTACAGCCCTGTTGATGTGAATGGGGCTGTGCTTGGCCCACCCTTTCCTGTAGTCCGCAATCAGCTATTTTGTCTTGCTCATGTTGAGGGAGAGGTTGTTGTCCTGATACCACACGGCCAGGTCACTGACCTCCTTGTAGTCGGTCTCAAAAACTGGCGGTGATCAGACCTACCACTGTTGTCGTCAGCAAACTTAATGATGGTGTTGGAGTCGTGCTTGGCCACGCAGTCATGCGTGAACATGGAGTACAGGGGGGGACTAAGCATGCACCCGAGGGGCACCGTGTTGAGGATGTGTGTCGAATGTGTTGTTGCCTACCCTTACCACCTGGGGGTGATCCAGTTGCAGAGGGAGGTTTTTAGTCCCAGGGTCCTTAGCTTAGTGATGAGCTTTGAGCACATTATGGTGTTGAACACTGCGCTGTAGTCAAAGAACAGCATTTTCACGTAGGTATTTATTTTGTCAGTGGGAAAGGGAAGTATGTAGTGTAATAGATTGCATCATCTGTTGGGTTGTTATGGTGTTTGAGCCATGACCAGCTTTTCAAATCACTTCATTGCTACAGACGTGAGTGCTACGGGGCAGGTTACCTTTGCGTTCTTGGGCAAAATAACTATGTTGCCATGCGCTGAGTACGCCTCTTGGTAATCTGTCTGGACCTGCGACCTTGTGAATGTTGACCTGTTTAAATGTGTTAATCACATCGGCTACGGAGAGCATGATCACACAGTCGTCTGGAACAGCTGGTGCTCTCATGCATTGTTCAGTGTTGCTTGCCTTGAAGAGAGCATAGAAAGCATTTAGCTCTTGCGGCTGTATTTCCGCTTGTAATCCGTATTAGTTTGCAAGCCATGCCACGGAAGCTGTAGCCTTTAGCTCAGTGTGGATGTTGTCTGTAAATCCATGGCTTCTAGTTGGGATATGTACGTACGGTCACTGGGGATGACATCGTCAATGCAGTTATTGATGAAGCCGCTGACCGATGTGGTATACTCCCTCAATGCCATCGGATGAATCCCGGAACATATTGCAGTCTGTGGCAGAAAAACAGTCCTGTAGCTTTGCATCCACATCATTGGACCACTTCCATATTGATCGAGTCACTGGTACTTCCTACTTGAGTCTTTGTTTGTAAGCAGGAATCAGGAGGACAGAATTATGGTCAGATTTGCCAAATGGAGAGCTTTGTAAGCTTCTCTGTGTGTGGAGTAAATGTGGTCTAAAGTATTTATTTTTATTTTTCTGTTTGCACATGTCAAATGCTGGTAAAAATGATGTAAAACGGATTTGTTTTCCAGCATTAAGTCCCCGGCCACTAGGAGCGCTGCTTCTGGGTGAGAATTGTCTTGCTTGCTTATGGCCTTAAAGCTTGTTGAGTGCTGTCTTATTGCCTGCATCGGTTTGTGGTGATAAAATAGACAGCTACGTAAAAAATAAATAAATATATATATATATATATATATATATATATATATATATATATATATATATATATATATATATATATAGTTCTCACACTATATATCTCACTGTCAACGTCCTCTCACTGTCAACTACGTTTCTTTTCAGCAAACTTAACATGTGTAAATATTTGTATGAACATAACAATATTCAGCAACTGAGACAAACTGAACAAGTTCCACAGACATGTGACTAACAGAAATTGGATAATGTGTCCCTGAACAAAGGGGGGTCAAAAGTAATGGTCAGTATCTGGGGTGGCCACCAGCTTCATTAAGTACTGCAGTGCATCTCCTCCTCATGTTACGGAGGCAAAAGATCCGACCATCACCCCTGGTGAGACATCCGCGACTTGTCAGTGAAGAGCACTTTTTGCCAGTCCTGTCTGGTCCAGCGACGGTGGGTTTGTGCCCACAGGCGACGTTGTTGCCGGTGATGTCTGGTGAGGACCTGCCTTACAACAGGCCTACAAGCTCTCAGTCCAGCCTCTCTCAGCCTATTGTGGACTGATAGAGGGATTGTGCGTTCCTGGTGTAACTTCGGCAGTTATTGCCATCCTGTACCTGTCCCGCATGGGAAACAGTGTTTAAACCCTTTACAATGAAGATCTGTGAAGTTATTTGGATTTTTGAGTTCTTTGAAAGACAGGGTCCTGAAAAAGGGGCGTTTCTTTTTTTCATCTCGTGTGTGTGTGTGTGTGTGTGCACGCGTGCTCTCTACATCAGGAGAGCAAAACCTCAAGACTTCCTTAATATTAGAGGTCACACACCAGCTGTTTTTGACAAATAGACACAGCATACCACCCATCGTCTTACCAGAGGTGTCTGTTCTGTCTTGTCGATGCACGGAAAACCCAGCCAACTGTATATTATCCAAGTCCTTGTTTAGCCACAACTGAGTGAAACATAAGATATTACAGTTTTAATGTCCCGTTGGTAGGATATTCTCGAACAAAGCTCATCTGGTATATTCTCCAGTGATTGCACGTTCGCCAGTAAAACGGATGGTGAAGGTGGATTATTCACTCGCCGAGTAATTCTCACTAATCACCCGGATCTGCGCTCCCTGTATCGGCATCTCCTTTTCATGCGAATGACCGGCATTTGGGCCTGGTCCTGGAGGAGCCGTAAATCTTTTGCCTCCGATTCGTTAAATAAAAAATCTTCATCCTGTCCAAGGCGAGTAATCGCTGATCTTATTTCCAGAGGCTCTTTACGGTCATAAGAGACGGTTGCAGAAACATGAAAAAACACACAGAATAGCCCAATTGTTTAGAGCCCGTAAAACTGCAGCCATTCTCTCAGGCTACATCCTTACATATAATTACGTATGTGCATGGTATAGAGATGAGGTAGTCATTCAAAAATCATGTTAAACACAATTATTGCACAGATTGAGTCAATGTAATTTGTACATTTTTACTCTGTACATTTTTACTCATTTTAACTTTTTTAGGCTTGCCGTAACAAAGGATTTGGATACTTATTGACATTTCAGCTTTTAATTTTTTATGAATTTGTTAAATCATAATTCAACTTTGACGTTATGGGGTGTTGTATGTAGGCCAGTGAGAACATTTCTAAATTCCGGTTGTAACAAAACAATGTAGAGAAAGTCAAGCAGTGTATATTCTTTCTGAAGGCACACCGCTCTGAGTTTTGGCGCTTAATATTTTTTGACTATTCACCTTAGGCAAACCATCCTAAAATCTAATTCGAAATTCAAGAAAAAAAAAATGTAGTAACGTTATAGGCCTGCTGTGCTATTTATATTCGGTCCTGTTATGTAAAATGGCAATGAATCATTGTGTGATCTTTAGACATTGATTCAAATTTTATCTAACTGCACCATTGTGAGAAGTGATTATCTTCTATGAGTAATAATGTTAAGTAATGAGTAAGACTATTAGGCATAGGCAATGGATCTTGATTAGTGTTATTTTAAGCCATTGGAACGCCCTTCGTGGTGCTGAAAGGACAGCTCCCGGATTGTGCAATGACGGTAAAGAAGTTGAACTAACTTGTGGTAGTGAAGGATATCTCGCCATTTAGCCAGTTCAGGAACAAACAAAACATTTCAGTATAGCCTAATAGGAATACGTGATATAGATATTTGTTGGCTATATCCTAATGTTAATTATTTTTGCTCTCCTCGCACTGTTTGCGAGGAGAACTTTAGTTGCCAGTAGGCATTTTAATTGTATTGTGTAGCTTACTCTACATCATAAATAAACTTTGAATTTATTAACTTGAACACAAGGTTACAATATACCCTATTACAGAATAAAAGAAAACAGAGGAACTATCAATTCATAGAATTTATTTGCATAGATTAAACGTGCTATAAAATCAATTAACCTGTCTAGGACTGGGGTTCCGTTAGCGGAAATTGCAGGGCGCCAAATACAAATCATCAGAAATCTCATAAATCAAATTTCTCAAACACACAAATATTGGGGACCATTTTAATGTTAAGATTCTCGTTAATCCAGCCACAGTTTCTGAATTAAAAAATGCTTTACAGCAAAAGCTCCAAAAATGATTGTCACCACCAACTCACAGAAAAACCCAGCCATTTTTCCAGCCAAAGAGAGGAGTCACAAAAAGCACAAATAGAGATTAAATGAATCACTAACCTTTGATCTTCATCAGATGACACTCATAGGACTTCATGTTACACAATACATGTATGTTTTGTTCGGAAAGTTAATATTTATATCCAAAAGTTTTATTTTACATTGGTGTGTAATGTTCAGTAGTTCCAAAACATGCAGTGATATTGCAGAGAGCCACATGAATTCACAGAAATACTCATTATAAATGTTGATGTAAATTCAAGTGTTATGCATGGAACTTTAGATTCAGCGGTTGCATTAAGGAGAAGTGTGTCAGATTTCAAACATTTTTTACGGAAAAAGAATAATCTGAGAACGGCCCTCAGAGTCCATAAATGGCATTATAAATATTCACTTACCTTTTGATCTTCATCAGAATCCACTCCCAGGAATCGCAGTTCCACAATAAATGTTTGTTTTGTTCGATAATGTCCATAATTTTATGTCCATTTATGTCCAAATAGCTTCGTTTGTTAGAGCGTTGGTAAACAAATACAAAACCGCGTCCGGTCGGACGAAAAGTTCAAAAAGTTATATTACAGGTCGAAGAAACTTGTCAAACTAAGTATAGAATCAATCTTTAGGATGTTTTTAAATGTTCAATAATGTTCCAACCGGAGAATTCCATTGTCTGTAGAAAAGCAATGGAACGAGAGATTTGACTGAGAACAGACCCCTTAGTCAAACAGCTCCCATCCAGCCCCCCTTCACAGGAGAAGCCTGAAACAACATTCTAAAGATGGTTGACATCTAGTGGAAGCCTTAGGAAGTGCAAAATAACCCATATCCCACTGTGAATTCGATAGGGGCTGAGTTCAAAAACTACAAACCTCAGATTTCAGGTTTTTGCCTACCATGTGAGTTCTGTTATAGTCGAACATCATTCAAACAGTTTTTAGAAACTTCTGTGTTTTCTATCCAATACTAATAATCATATGCATATATTAGCATCTGGGACTGAGTAGGAGGCAGTTCACTCTGGGCACGTTATTCATCCAAAAGTGAAAATGCTGTCCCCTATCCCAAAGAAGTTAACCAAGTAGTAAACATTAAATCATTACTATGTAGAATTGCAGGAAATTCATTTTAAAACAGCCATAAAATCAAGCTTTTGGTGTGGTGTATTTATGCATCTTAATAAACTATAACATTATTACCTCCAACTGCCCAATTCACCTTTCCAGTTGCCCACCCTAACATAACAACCTAGAACGGGCCCTGCGTCTCAACCAACAGCCAATATAGGCTACATATCCCAAGCAGCGCTACAGCAACTTCCAGAGAGCGTCAAGCTCCTTGGGCTTTGCGGTGGCCACACTGGTTTGGGTGTACTTGGCAGAACGTTGTTGCCGTATCCAAGTGTTCACATCTTCTGGGTTCCAGTGTGTAAGAGGGGGTCTGTGGAGTTTTATGAACATCAAGGCAGACACAGTGAATTTGTATGCTATATCTCGTTGGTATGATAAGACTCATGTGGCTTAACCCCGTTTTACAGGGAATGAGAGACAGTTTAAACATGGCATGCCCACAAAATACAGTTGAAGTCGGAAGTTTACATACACCTTAGCCAAATACATTTAAACTAAACTTTTCACAATTCCTTACATTTAATCCTAGCAACAATTATTTTCTTTTTTTAGGTCAGTTAGGATCACCACTTTATTTTAAGAATGTGAAATGTCAGAATAATAGTAGAGAATGATTTCAGCTTTTATTTCTTTCATCAGATTCCCAGTGGGTCAGAAGTTTACAAACACTCAATTCATATTTGGTAGCATTGCCTTTAAATTGGTTAACTTGGGTCAAACGTTTCAGGTAGCTTTCCACAACCTTCCCACAGTAAGTTGGGCGAATTTTGGCCCATTCCTCCTGACAGAGCTGGTGTAACTGAGTCAGGTTTGTAGGCCTCCTTGCTTTCACACGCTTTTTCTGTTCTGCCCACACATTTTCTATAGGGTGGAGGTCAGAGCTTTGTGATGGCCACTCAATACCTCTTTTGGGCTGCAATCCCGTTAACGGGATGATATGACAACAGCCAGTGAAAGTGCAGGGTGCCAAATTCAAAACAACAGAAATCTCATAATTAAAATTCCTCAAACATACATGTATCTTATACCGTTTTAAAGGTAGTGTTGTTGTTAATCCCACCACAGTGTCTGATTTCAAATAAACTTTACAGCGAAAGCACCACAAACGATTATGTTAGGTCACCACCAAACCACGATAAAAACAGCCATTTTCCCAGCCAAAGAGGAGTCACAAAAAGCACAAATGGAGATGAAGATTGTTAGTAATTCATTTTATCAGATGACACTCATAGGACTTCATGTTACACAATAAATTTATGTTTTGTTTGATAAAGTTAATATAAAAAAATCTGAGTTTACATTGGCGCGTTACATTCACTATTTCCAAAAACATCCATTGATTTTGCATAGCCACATCGATTCAACAGAAATACTCATCATAAATGTAGATCATAATACACATGGAATTATAGATATACCTGTCCTTACTGCAACCGCTGTGTCAGGAAGAAAAAAAAAGACTTTGCGGAAAAAGCAAACCATGCAATAATCTGAGACGGCGCTCAGAACAATCAAGTCAAATTAGCCGCCATTTTGTAGTCAACATAAACCATAAATTACATGCTAAATATTCCCTTTGATCTTCATCAGAATGCACTCCCAGGAATCCCAGGTCCACAATAAATACTTGATTTGTTCGATAATGTCCGTTATATATGTCCAATTAGCTACTTTTGTTAGCGTGTTTGGTACACCTATCCAAATGCTGGTGCTGGTCGACCATTTTTTCAGACAAAATCTTCAAAAAGTTATTTTACAGGTCATTAGGATGTTTTTATCATAAATCCTCAATAAAGTTCCAACCGGAGAATTCCTTTGTGTCTTGCGGAGGAACGGAACGCAGGAAGATATCATGCGGTATGCGCGTGACCTGGAACTGTCTCTCTGCCAGTAGTCTGACTCATTCCCCTCTCATTCAGTCCCACAACACAGTTGAAGCCTCATTCAAATTTCTATAGACTGTTGACATCTAGTGGAAGCCCTAGGAAGTTAATCTTCATTCATATCCCAAGGGGATTTCAATAGGGAATGGGTTGAACATATACCAACCTCAGATTTCTCACTTCCTGTTTGGATTTGTTCTCAGGTTTTTGCCTGCCATATGAGTTCTGTTATACTCACAGACATCATTCAAACAGCTTCAGAAACTTCAGAGTTTTCTATCCAATACTACTAATAATATGCATATATTAGCAACTGAGACTGAGGAGCAGGCCGTTGACTCTGGGCACCTCTGGGCACCTTTCATCCAAGCTACTCAGTTGTGCCCCTGCAGCCATAAGAAGTTAAGCCATTTTGCCACAACTTTGGAAGTATGCTTGGGGTCATTGTCCATTTGGAAGACCCATTTACGACCAAGCTTTAACTTCCTGACTGATGTCTTGAGATGTTGCTTCAATATATCCACAGAATCCACATTCTTTCCTCATGATGCCATGTATTTTGTGAAGTGCACCAGTCCCTCCTGCAGCAAAGCACCCCACAACATGATGCTGCCACCCCTGTGCTTCACAGTTGGGATGGTGTTCTTTGACTTGCAAGCGTTCCCCTTTTTCCTCCAAACATAACAATGGTCATTATGGCCAAACAGTTCTATTGTTGTTTCATCAGACCAGAGGACATTTCTCCAAAAAGTATGATCTTTGTCCCCATGTGCAGTTGCAAACCGTAGTCTGGCTTTTTTATGGTGGTTTTGGAGCAGTGGCTTCTTTCCTTGCTGAGCGGCCTTTCAAGTTATGTCGATATAGGACTCATTTTACTGTGGGTGTAGATACTTTTGTTCCTCTGTCCTCCAGCATCTTCACAAGGTCCTTTGATGTTGTTCTGGGATTGATATGCACATTGTGCACCAAAGTATGTTAATCTCTAGGAGACAGAATGCGTCTCCTTCCTGAGCGGTATGATGGCTGCGTGGTCCCATGGTGTTTATACTTGTGCACTATTGTTTGTACAGATGAACGTGGTACCTTCAGGCATTTGGAAATTGCTCCCAAGGATGAACCAGACTTGTGGAGGTCTACAATTTTTTTTTCTGAGGTCTTGGCTGATTTCTTTTGATTTTCCCATGACGTCAAGCAAAGTGGCACTGTGTTTGAAGGTAGGCCTTGAAATACATCCACAGGTACACCTCCAATTGACTCAAGTGATATCAATTAGCCTATCAGAAGCTTCTAAAGCTCCCCCGAGCTGACAAGGTACAAATCTGTCGTTCTGCCCCTGAACAGGCAGTTAACCCACTGTTCCCAGGCCGTCATTGAAAATAAGAATGTGTTCTTAACTGACTTGCCTGGTTAAATAAAGGTAAAATTAAAATAAAAAATGACATCATTTTCTGGAATTTTCCAAACAGTTTAAAGGCACAGTCAACTTAGTGTATGTAAACTTCTGACCCACTGGAATTGTGATACAGTGAAATAATCTGTCTGTAAACAATTGTTGGAAAAATGACTTGTGTCATGCACAAAGTCGATGTCCTTAACCAACTTGCCAAAATTATAGTTTGTTAACAAGACATTTGTGGAGTGGTTGAAAAATGAGTTTTAATGACTCCAACCTAAGTGTATGTCAACTTCTGACTTCAACTGTAAATAATGGATTTATTTTGAAGGTGTAGGCTATATTACATGGATTTATTAGACTGTTTGAAATGTAGACATTCCAAAGGTCTGCATCATTGGCTTGTAGGCTATGTGTGGAAGGTAGGAGATGCTAAATGTGGTGCTAATGGTCAATTCCCGTGAGACCAACAATTATTTGTTTGACAATCACCGCCTGACTATTTCGTGACCTCCACAGCCCTACGTATGATATACCTGTTTCTAGCTTTGAGTCTTTTATCCAATGTAAAAAAAGAAAGAAAAGAAAGACAGCATCCAGGTGGTGGGGTGGGTCTCATTTGTCTTCTCCCTCCTCCATGTCTATCTTCTCTTTCTCTCTCGCTCTCTACCAACTTCTCTCTCTTTCCACCTCTCCACCTTCCCTATCTCTATCTTTTGTGTTTTCCTTCATTTGCTTTCTGCTTTCTCAAAAACCTTTTGGAAAGTACAATTTCAATAGGAGATCATCTGATCTCCTCCCAGTAATCAACTAAATGATCTCTTTAGTGCAGACTGTTAATGACAGGGCACGAGACACAGACACACTTTTTGGAATTAGACTCTGCTTGTACAAGACAACAGTTAATCATTCATTTCTAACATGAAATACCTGGTAATGATTTTTTTTGAATGGAGTGCACACTCTTATAAATGTATTTTCTGAGTCATTTAAGTGATGCTGCATTTTGGTCGACATTTTCAAACAATATAAATAGATGATGCTGGAGTTTATGTATTTTCTTATGGTTTCATAAATATTAATCTGTACTTACAGTCCTGTGTGATTACGACTTAAGGCTTATTGTTGGTACCCAGACAAAGGACAGACCTACCTATAGCTCTTATTTATATATCTATATATATTTTTTCCCTAGAAGGTTCTGGAATAACACAACTGCCCAATGCCGGCCCTTTACAGTAACACAGAGGGTGCTGTCCCTCTCTCTGCCAGGGGCTTAGGGACGCTTAGCAGAGAGCAAAAGTAGACCAAGTCAGGCCAGCCCCGACTGTAAGCCTCATTCCCTACACTGCTAGGATCAGGCTATTGGCTTTCTCTCAAGCCTCAAGAGGAAAGATCAGCCATGTCTAGCCAGCTGTCTTTCTCTCTCCCCCTCTCTCTCTTCCTTTTCTCTCTCCCTGGAGGCTTGGCTGTGTCTCACTCTCGAGCAAAACTCAAAAGCTTTCAATCGACATCACCCTTCCTTTCTATCTCTCTCAGCCAATTCTCTCTTCCCCAATCTCTCCTTCCATACTTCTCCTCTCCATTTAGGAATAATGGCTGCTTGTTCTGAGGGCATTAAGGACAGCCACTCGGTACGATCCTCTTCATGTGTCAGAAGGGGTTTGTGTTAATACCATTAAAGCCAGTACTACGACCCCGTTCACCAGTTAGCCACTCAAGATAAATTCTGCTTGCCAATGATATGTGACCTAGCCTCTACACATAAAACCCCACTATACAAGTGCATAAAAACCCACCAGACAGACTTCATGATAGACTGCATTAGTGCCAGGTTGCGTCACAGACCAGTTCACCTTTAGGCCAAAGTCACTCCCCGGTCGCCCCTGCAATGTCAACAGCAGCCACACTAATTTTGTTTGTGTAGCTAACGTAGTACGCTAACGTAGCCTGCTAGCAGCCATTGTGAGTGAATGGACTGTGTCAGTGAGTGGTAAAATGGACGCACGTCAGTCCTCTCAAACATACATAGTCATAAGTGAAAGGGAGAGCAAACACAATGCACAAAGGATTCCCTGGTTGACTTGGAGTGTATATGGACCATATTGTAAAGCCATTCACCCAGCAGTAATGATGTACCGGTAACAACCCGCTGCCGAGGATGTTTGCTCACAATAAAATGAGTTGATGTTGGTATGTTTGTTAGTGTATTTTTCAACATTTCACAGAGCATTAGGAAAAACGTAGATGAAATGCGATCTATAGAATGATACCTTTTTTAAGATCGAACAGCAAGAGACAATCCTTGTGCACATGGCAACTAAGGTGTGTGTGTGTGTGTGTGTGTGTGTGTCCAGGCTAAGGGAGGCAGTAAGGAAGATGGAGGAGAAGCACTTTTCGGAGCACACAGAGGAGCACGTGGAGTTTCTGCCTGTAGAGTGGCGCTCCAAACTGGCACTGGATGGGGGTAAGGTTAATGCTTGTGTGTGTCTGTTCTGAGTTGTGTATTTCTGTATGTGTGGTCTTGTTCTATCCTCGTGTGGTCCTAAAGTTCCCACAAGGATAGTATAACAAGGAAAATTCTAACATCCCCATGAGGACGAGGCTATTTTATGTTTAGGGGTTATGGTTAAGGGTGAGGGTTTGGGTTACGGGTTAGGTTTAGGGTTTGAAAATCAAAAATGTTCCTATCTTAGGTCCCCACGCTGATGGAACATACACAATTGTTTTTCTATGTGCTATCCTCTGCCTGTCCTGTCTCATACTCCCTATAATTTCCTAATATGTCTGTGATGCACATAGTAAAGTTATAGATATAGATACTAACTGTTTTAGCCAAGTTAATAGGTGATTTATTGATCTGAATATAATAGAGGGGCTGAACAAAGGCTTTCCCATAAAATATTTAAATATATCTAGATGGTATTGATGGTTGAATTGTGTGTTTTCTGTGTATCTGTGTTTGCAGATACAGTGGACTCCATCACCCCAGACAAGGTGCGAGGACTGAGAGACCTGCTCAACAGCAGTGCCATGGACATCATGTACTACACCAGCCCCTTGTACAGGGACGAGGTGAGACTGAAACACACATACATACACACAGTGGGTTTAATCCCTCATCTCACTTGACGAGCAGCCCAGTGACGCGAACCTACCAGATGAGCTAAATGCCTTTTATGCTCGCTTCGAGGCAAGCAACACTGAAACATGCATGAGAGCACCAGCTGTTCCAGACGACTGTGTGATCACGCTCTCCATAGCCGATGTGAGCAAGACTTTTAAACAGGTCAACATTGACAAAGCTGCTGATTACCTGGACGTGTACTCAAAACATTCGCGGAACAACTTGCAAGTATCTTCAATTACATTTTCAATGTTCAGTCTGCATGGTCAATACAGCACATGCAAAAAGTTGATGACAACGATGCTGTTTTCACTTTGCTTCTTAATATAAACCAAACAGCGTTCTATAATGACACTATTAGCTTGTGTTTCTTCCATCTGCGAAAAGCTAGTTTGTCTTTTCTTAGCAAGTTGTTCCTAAATCTTGTAAGCCACTGATTGTTAGCCGCTAATGCTAAGCGCTAGCTAGCTGGCTAGCTAATAAATGTACTGAGTAAGAGCTGAGTAAGTGTAATTAGAAATACAGCCTGATAATACCAGTGATGGTGTAGACCTAAATCAACATGTTTTTTGTGCAACAGTGTCTTCTAAATTCAAGGTAAACGCAAAGCAGATATATGTTAGCTTCATGAGGTAGCTAAGAGGAAACATTCAATGTTGTCAAAGATTATAGGGTCCCCTAGGAAACGCCTATCAACACATTAGTTCCTGTAACAATAACTCCTCCCTGGCATTTTCATTCGTTGTCATGTCAAACACTATTAAAAGTGCCCACTATTATATTCCAACTATAATTAGAATATATATTATTTTTCCTTGATTCCAACCATTAACCCAAGTGTTTTGCTCTAAATCGCAAGTCAATCTGCAACTTTTGATTAAAAATAAGGCTCCGATTACTTGCCCATGTCGTGCAGCCCAACGTGGCAGTGTGGAAATGATCTCAAATGTATGAAAATTATGATTTCTTTGGGGGGGGGGTTGAAGTTGAATTGAACAGTACAGTATAAAACAATCAGAATGGATAAAGACCCATTAAAATCACTTAGAATGTATGTGTTGCCACCCTAGGATCACTCACTACTCATAAAGCAAATGTACAACTTTTATTATTAAAAAACGAAATAACCGTCATACCGTCCATTTTTTAAAATGTAAATACTGTGATATAATATTTAGACCGTATCGCCTAACCTGCCTAAATGATTACCGCCCCGTAGCACTCATGTCGGTACCATGAAGTGCTTTGAAAGGCTGGTCATGGCTCACATCACGCCAGAAACCTTAGACCCACTCCAATTCACATAATTCCGCCTCAACAGATCCACACTCCAATTCTGCCTCAACAGATACACAGATGACGCAATTTCAATCGCGCTCCACACGGCCCTTTCCCACTTGGACAAAGGGAACACCTACGTGTGAATGCTGTTCATTGACTACAGATCAGCGTTCAACACCATAGTGCCTACAAAGATTATCATTAAGCTAAGATCCATGGGACCAAACACTTCCCTCTGCAACTGGATCCTGGACTTCCTGACGGACCACCCCCAGGTGGTAAGGGTGGGCAAAAACACATCTGCCACACTGATCCTCAACACGGGGGCCCCTCGGGTGCTTGCTTAGTCCCCTCCTGTACTCCCTGTTTACCCACAACTGCGTGGCCAAGCACGACTCTAACACCATCATTAAGTTTGCTGACAACATAAGTGGAAGGCCTGATCACCAAAAAGGATGAGACGGCCTATAGGGTGGAGGTCAGAGACCTGGCAGTGTGGTGCCAGGACAACAGTGTGAGCAAGGCAAAGGTGCTGATTGCGGACTATAGGAAAACGAGGACCGAGCACGCCCCCATTAACATCAACGGGCCTGAAGTGGAGCGGGTCGTGAGTTTCAAGTTCCTTGGTGTCCACATCACCAACAAACTATCATGGTCCAAACAAACCAAGAGAGATGTGAAGGGGGCATGACAACACCTTTTCCCCCCCATGAGACTGAAAAGTTCTACAGCTGTACCATCAAGAGCATCCTGACCAGTTGCATCACCGCCTGATATGACAACTGCTCGGCATCTGACCATAAGGCGCTACAGAGGGTACTGCGATGGCCCAGTACATCCCAGTACATCCTTGGGGCCAAGCTTCCTGTCATCCAGGACCTATATACTAGGCGGTGTCAGCGGAAGGCCCAAAAAATGGTCAAAGATTCCAGCCACCCAAGTCATAGACTGCTCTCTCTGCTAACGCACAGCAAATGGTACCGGAGTGCCAAGTCTAGGACCAAAAGGCTCCTTAACAGCTTCTACCCCCCCAAGCCATAAGACTGCTGAACAATTAATCAAATGGCTACCTGGACTATTTACATTGACCCCCCCCCCCCTCTTTTTGTTTTTTGTTTTTACACTGCTGTTACTCACTGTTTATTATCTATGCAAAGTCACTTTACAAATGACCACGGGTAACCTGTACCCCCGGACATTGACTCGGTACAGGTACTCCCTGTATATAGACTCGTTATTGTTATGTAAATGTATTGTTACTTTTTTATTTGATTTAGAATATTTTGTAAATATTTTCTTAATTTATTTCTTAAACTGCATTGTTGGTTAAGGGCTTATAAGTAAGAATTACATGTTAAGGTTGTATTTGGTGCATGTGACAAATAAAATTTGATTTGTATTGACCCTCCCCTTTTGATTTCCAGATCACCAAGGGCCTGACGTCAGAGCTGAACCGCCTCTACACCCTGTTCTGCTCCAGGAACCCAGAGTTTGAGGAGAAGGGGGGCAAGGTGTCCATCGTGTCTCACTCCCTGGGCTGCGTGATCACCTTTGACATCATGACAGGCTGGGACCCGGTGAAGTTCTGTCTGCAGGAGCATCAGGATCTGGAGGAGGAGCTGGACCTGAGATGGGTCTCCTATGAGGAGAGATGCCTGCTGGAGCAGCTGCAGCTCACCAGGAACAGGTAGGCAGGGTGGTGGGTCATGGGAGGAATGGGATGGGTGTCTGTCAGTCCTCTAAACTGTGACAATCTCGACTGTGTCTAGAGACAGCTTGGGGCGGTGTGTGTAGGAAGGCGTGTGGTATGAGTGTTTTGTTAATGGTCTGAATACTACAGGAACAGTATTACAACAACTCCCCCTCTCCTCCTCAGGTTACGAGAGCTGGAGGATCAGCTTCAAGGCCTGGAGGCCTCCAAACCGCTAGCACTCCCTGCTCTTAAATTTAAGGTACACTCTGCTAACTGCTCAAAAGCAATCACCCAGGACACAGAACCCATGGTGTTACTGTAAGAAAGTAACAAGATGACTAGCAAAGATGTGAAGGAAGGATATGGTGTCTGTTTCTTCCTCTTCCCCAGGTGGAGAACTTCTTCTGTATGGGCTCTCCCTTGGCAGTGTTCCTGGCCCTGAGAGGGATTAGACCAGGGAACAGTGGAGAACAGGACCACATTCTGCCTCGCTCCATCTGCCAGAGGCTATTCAACATCTTCCACCCCACGGACCCTGTGGTGAGAGAGACACACACACACCGCGATGCCCTTCACCAGGGCTATTCTATTGGACTTGGAGGGCTGAAACACCAGGTAGTTGTTTCTACCGGGTAGTTGATTGCATTATAAATCAGTCCCTGATTAGAGTGAAAAAAATGTAAAACCAGCCTCGAAGCCCAAATTTGAATAGCCCTGTCCTAACCCTCAGCTCTGAACCTTGATCATCTTACGGATGATTATACAGAGGGATTTTTCCTGACCAGAGGATAGACTGGGTGCTAGACTGACTGTGATTGGTTTGTCCCTCCTGTAGGCCTACAGACTGGAGCCCCTCATCCTTAAACATTACAGCAACATTGCACCTGCACAGATACACTGGTAAGAGTTCACAAAGTTCATGAATGTAATTCATTCTCTTGTTACATATGAAATTATGAAACTAGTACTTACTTTATGGACAGTGACATGTTTTTCTTGTCCTAGGTGTAGTGCTATAGACCCCACGCCTTACGATGAGATCCGTCCCACCTTCATTAACCCGCAGAAGGACCCAACGTCGGACACAGAGAGCATCCCCAGCCCCTCCACCTCCCCTGTCCTGGCCAGGAAATACTATGGAGAGTCTATTGCCAGCATGGGCAAGGCCAGCATACTAGGTACATCTGTCAGTCATCTGGTTGATTCTCTGTATTGAACTTTGTTGCATCAAATAACCATGCATGTTGCATGCACATTATAATGACCTTAAACGCTTGAATAGGAGTGCCTTCATTACCTGCACACACAGATTCAAACAAAGCTAGAACAGAAAGAATCAACTTCATTGTAATAAAACCTCACTCAGCAGGTTCCCATAGATTTTACAGCCAGTCATTTGTACAGCAGGTATTCGTAGACTGCACAACATGTCCTGAGCAGACAAAGCAGGTGGTTCCATTTAAATGTGCTTCAGCATGTTCCCAGGCTGTTGTGATGGAGTTGACATCTATTATTGGACTCCCTCTACAATATTTCCATCACAGACCCACCTGACTGATCATTGGAGATGACACTGGTAACACTGCCATCTTGTGGAGAGAGCATGTAAAGACTAGAGCTGTAGTACTGGGTCTACTTCACTCACCTTTGTTGCACCCTGTCTAAAATTAAGCCTTTGCTGTTTTCTCTCCGCCCCCTCTCTGTCTTGTCTGTCTAGGAGCGGCCAGTATTGGTAACAGTATAGGGAAGGGAATAGGAGGGATCCTGTTCTCTCGGTTCTCTCGGTCTGCGCCCTCCGGAGTGTCCTGTGCCATCGAGGCTGGGACCCCAGAGGGGGAGGAGCCGAAGAGGACCGTCGATAGCCAATCAGATTACGGCCTGTCGTCCACCTTGTCCCAGTCCCCCTCCACACTCATAGACCCCTCAGGTTAGTTGAACTACATTTCAACCCCATAGTTTTGTGTACAATTGTTTTGAGTGGGGAAAAAATTACTGATTCAGGAATAATTGTATCGTGATCCATGTAATAACAAGTGCCCTTTCAACCCCCCTAAAAGTTATTTGTTTTATTAAAAAAATTGTGGAGAAGGAATACATCATGCTAATTCACATCAATAAGAGTGCTTGACAGTTGCAAGCCACTGTCCATGTTAACTTTTAAGTACCCTTTTGAATGTGTAGCAGTTAGGCCTATGACAGGTAGGCCTATGCGGTATACAGTAGTTATTCTAAAATGTATTCTCACAGTGAGTCTCTTTGTTCTACAGTGGAAATGGAGCGCCGCATCGACTTTGAACTCCGTGAGGGCCTTGTGGAGAGCCGCTATTGGTCAGCGGTGACCTCTCATACAGCCTATTGGGTCTCACACGATATTGCGCTCTTCCTACTGACGTTCATATACAAGCAGGCCAACGTGCCGCCACCCACAGACAGTCCTGACCCAGAGTAAATACACAGAGCGACTTCACCATGTCCACACTCACACATAGCATCTTTATCACCCTTTGTTACTCCATTCTCTCTAGCTAGTTTTATACTGACACACTTCTAATAACACACAGACCTCCTTTCGTACTGTTTAGGATGGATACACATTCACCCAAGGGTGACACATTGGATTATTAGGGGGGCAGCCTGCCTGTCACTGTGATGACCAGTCCCCATGCATGCTTTGTGAAGCATGGGGGATAGTAGAGTCCTCCATCTATCCTTCCAGCCGCCAACGAGTATGTCAGAGATTTCATTGCACGCTCCCAAAGGCGTCTCCTCTTCCTCTTAAGATCACAGTCTCTGTCTGAAACTGCTGACCTCTCGGATATACCAGTCTCGAACCCCCCCCCCCCCCCCATGTGTAGCAGGCATGGTTCAGCCATAGTTCAGCCCAACCCAAAGCTCTACTCTCCTCCACAGACTCTTTATGGAGCTGTGGGATGCACAAGCCAGCCTGGACCTCTCGGTAACCTCCCTCATCCACACCGGTCTGTATCTTCTTACCCGGAGTTACGTTTCCATCGACAAGAACCTGGGCTGGATACTGGGACCCTCAAATAATGGAAAGACTTATGAAGGAAATGAAATTTGTGTAACTTTGTCTCAAAACGTATGTTACTGTCTGAGCGAACTCAATGCAACTTTCAAAGGGGTCTAAATGTTATTTCTATAATAGAATGTTAATATATTTCACTAAGAAAATAATACTACAGTTAGTTTTTTCTTTTTGTTTTGGAAATGTAAAAAAAAAGTGGGAGACGAACTCATTCGCTGTACTTCGAGTTAGTGTTCCTCCTTTTCATTACCATTTGACCATCGAGTGACTTTTACGAAGAAGTATCAATTGACAGTAGTGAGCATGAGCCTCACACAAAGCTCTGCAAAAAGCCATTTTCATTTTTTTATACAACAAAGTTATTAGATGACGTACAGTTTAAGTCGGAAGTTTACATACACCGTAGCCAACTACATTTAAACTCAGTTTTCCTAATTCCTGACATTTAATCCTAGTAACAATTCCCTGTCTTAGGTGAGTTAGGATCACCACTTTATTTTAAGAATGTGTTTGAAGGTAGGCCTTGAAATCCACAGGTACACCTCCAATTGACTGAAATTGTCAATTAGCCTATCAGAAGCTTCTAAAGCCATGACATAATTTTCTGTAATTTTCCAAGCTGTTTAAAGGCACAGTCAACTTTGTATGTAAACTTCTGACCCACTGGAATTGTGATACAGTGAATTATAAGTGAAATAATCTGTCTGTAAACAATTGTTGGAAAAATGACTTGTCATGCACAAACTAGATGTCCTAACCGACTTACCAAAACTATAGTTTGTTAACAAGAAATTTGTGGAATGGTTGAAAACAAGTTTTAATGACACCAACATAAGTGTATGTTAACTTCCGACTTCAACTGTGTAACAGCATTACCTTATGTCTTTGGTTTTAGTAACTGAATGGTGCTGTGTGGCAAACTGTTTTCTTTGAGGTACATTTGAAGGTCTCATCTTTGGCTCCAGGGAGTGAGTGGCACTGGCTTGACTTTCACTTCATTTTCAGATGACGTTCATACAATGTCAGCAGGACATTCAAGTGACACAGACATTTGTCCATGTTAAAGTCAAGCTTGGTGAGTGTCATTTTGCCTGTAGCCGGCCTTGACTAGTAACTTACATTATTGTCATTAAATGTAATTTAGTTTCTCTTTTAGTCACCGAGAAGCAATGTTAGGTCCCTGTATGGAGCTCTGAAATGTACCCTCCATTTTATGTTACAGAGCAACTTTTCATTCTAACCAAAACACAGGTGAAGTCAGTTCTGTTCAGATGGATAGTCTGAAGTCTAATTTGCTCCTAATGTATACAATTCAAGTGTCAAAGAGAGATCATGTCAATGCTTAATCCAGGCTGTATCACAACCGGCCGTGATTAGGAGTTTCATAGGGCGGCACACAATTGGCCCAGCGTCGTCCGGGTTCGGCCGGTGTAGGCTGTCATTGTAAATAACAATTTGTTCTGAACTGACTTGCCAAGTTAATTTTGTGGTTGGAAGGAGGAGCTGTCACTCACAGGTTTGAGCCAGTAAAAACTCTCCTAAGAAACCTTAAAGGTTATAAACAGGAAGTGACCTTCAGGCACTAAAATATTTACATTGATTCCCTGATCAATAAAATGGTAAGAGGATGTATATATTTTTTATCCAATTTATTTGTAATTATCATTTTCAAATATATAGTAGTGTTAACATAGATCCCTTAAAGGTCCAATGCTGCCGTTTTATCAATATCAAATCATTTCGGGGTAAAAATGAAGTACTTTGAATTAAAAAGGTCCTATAGAAAAAATAGCTTCTTAGTAAAGAGCAATTTTTCAACAAGAATTTGTCAAGGACTGTCTGTGAGTAGTCTTAGTTTTCAGTTTCCCCTCCCCACTATCTCTTATTGGCAGAGAAGTTTGGAACTCTCTTTTTTATTGGCCTATTAACTAATTTACCGCCTGGTGATGTCACCAGGTAAGCCAAAACTCAATCCAACCAAAACAGGCAGTCTTTTCAAACGACTCTTACACTAAAAGGGCATTATCATCGTTTTGAAAATGTTGTACCTCATAGTGTGTAAATGTATATAAAACACAGGAAAATGAAGTTTTTGACTGCACTGGGCCTTTAAGGGAACAGGGAATTCAGCAGGTGGCCAAATATTACTGTTATTTTATGCGTGCTTTACTCTTAATGGCTAAGCCAGTATGAACAGAGCATGTTGAAATACAAGGGCGTTTTCCCTCTACGAAAGGGCTTCAGGTTAGTTATTCAGCTTTAGT
Organism: Oncorhynchus kisutch; assembly: GCF_002021735.2. Classification (NCBI taxonomy): domain Eukaryota; kingdom Metazoa; phylum Chordata; class Actinopteri; order Salmoniformes; family Salmonidae; genus Oncorhynchus; species Oncorhynchus kisutch. The sequence goes on along the minus strand of NC_034180.2, from coordinate 28,359,844 downwards.
CACTATTTCCAAGAACTATATGCAAAGCTAAACAAGCTCAGTACATTTGTTTATGGCTCAGAAAGAGAAACATGATGCCTGAATCACTTTGCATCCCATCTGGTCATTTTTAATGTAAACAGATGTTTGAAATCCTAAAGCTGCATTCAAATGGTCTGGCACTGGCTGCTCATTATCTAAAAAAAAAAAACACGCAGCATGTTTTTAAATAAACCGTTTTTTGCAATAAGATGCGGGATGATGAAATGGAACTAACCTCAAATTAACTTGTGTGTGCTGCTCACTGCACATTGTCATTGTAGTGTTCCCTGTATGTCCTATGCTTTGTTATCCAAATAACAGTCAAATTAATTGTCTAATAATATGTATGGCACACACTCTTGCTAACTGTTCTAGAGCTAAGGGCTGTGGTCTAGTAATCCACACAATGGATTTATTTTAGTTTTTATTTTGAATGTGCTCATTTGGGATCATTGCAGAAGAGTGGCATGCATGTTAGTGGGGCCTATTTTGTGAATCAAATCAAGTGGACTCAGACCAGGCTGCCTTGAAGAGGACCAGAGAACAACTCTTGATGTCATGGGCAGGAAGGGAAAATGACTTGTTGAATGAATGTTGATGGTGGATACACATTCTCAATGGCTATAAATGTCACAGGACCGCTTTAGACATGGATCTTATTGCTTTTGTGTGTTTCTGTTAAATGTCTGACAGAGGTGAAAGACCATGCCTCTTTTCTGCCATTTAAATCAAGTTGTTTCCACATTGGGCAGTCATGCAACTAATTCTCTCTTATGAAGGGTTTGAACACTCCCCATGTTGTTTTAAGTATACTGGTCAAGGACAGTTTAACTGATGTCTCTGCATGCTAAAATTATACCTGCAGGGTATGGGGTTTAGAATGATGGTTGGAGGGGGCTATCATAATTGTGGTTGATTAAAGTTCCGATACATCAGGCCAGCTATCACAAGGTGAACCTTATTCAAATACAGGCAAGCACCGAATGTCAACTGTGTTCGGAAATATGTTGGCTGAAGAAATTAGTTTAAATAGTTTGATGTGCACATTCTGTTTTTTGTTCTGTTTTGATAATGGTCTTGGGACTCTCTTGTCAGGGAGGTTTCACAAACCTCAGGGATATGTCTGTTATATTGTCTGACCATCTCAGCTCTGAACATTTAGTGAAGCCACAGGGAAGTCAAAGTACAGGTCTATCACAGTCACCCACCGTTTGAGAGCTTTGGTTCACCTTTGAACCCTAAGGGATCATCTGTCAAACTGGTGGTGTTCAGCAGGGCACACTGTAGAATACAGTATGTTTGGGATGAAATATAGACGTCAGTGTTCTTATTAAATAAGTTCTGATAGTACCGCCTTGTTTTCCTGTTACAAAACAATTTCCACCTAATGATATGCCCCAGAGCTCTCGCCTTTCAGATTATGTCCACAGAATGAGAAGTACCATCTTGGAATGTCTGCATTGTCTGAGTCGACTGTATGAACTCAACCTTTTTCAGTAAGACTGTTACTTTGACTTTCTGCGGGAAAAGTGACTCCCTAGAGCTGTTCAATAACCCACCATGCCTGTAATCAAACTGCCATCCAAAACATTTTATTTTATTAAAACATTTTTCTTATTTTATTCTGTACTCTCCCATCTGCTTCTTTTTAAATGTGTTCTGTCATGTCCCAATGATGATGATATCTGAGAGGAAGGTCTGTACTGACCTCTGGACTGTCTTGTCTGTCTGAATGAGAAGTGCTAAAATGTGTGGGAGGGGGGTCTGGGACGAGGCTGAGGGAGGAAGATATTGTCAAAATATTAAGCAGGAACGATTCGCTAGTTTCCAGGTTCTGTTGGAGCACTATACTGCTATTTGTTTTCTTTGAACCTTAGATCAAATTCTTTCCTCTGCACTGCACAGAATTTCCAACCACACCACAATAGCTGATTGATAGTTTATGAATAGAGCTTTGTGTGATTGAAGATATTGGGTAACACTTTTTATGTATCTAGATTGGTACAGTAGTTGAATCTAATTGCACTTAAACAATATCTGTAAAGCAGAGTTGGGATTAGTTAAAAGTTAAGTGAATGCAACAAACACTGGACTGCAATACCCATGGCAAAAAACCTGGCAATACCATTGGTTCTAGGTTTGGCCACAAGATGGCAATCCTCCCCATGAGTTCCTCTAAATCAATGGCTCCCGTTGACCATCTGGTCATCAGAGACCTCTCCCAAGTCCATTTCCTCTCTCCACTAACAATGAGGCAAGAATTAGCATGAGTCAGTTACTGATCAGCCCTGCGGTGGTCTGTATATCTGAGCTATTACAAAGGATTTATAGAGTGATGTACTTGATCGACCCTTCATTTAGTTTGTCCAGTACTAACTCCTAGTTAAATCACATGCAAATACTTTGGCAGTGAATATTTAGACTCTCTGTACACCATGCTATAACGCTGTAAAATACTTTCTAGCTGAATGCTTATGTCCATATCTAGGACTGTTTGCCAGGATTGTGTCATTTAAGTACAAAGTTACACATTTCCATTGAACACTGCCATATCCACTTGATTACAGACACTGTTGTGAACTTCATTAGAGGATACAGTACAAGTTCCACATCAGTAATTGACTGTCTGGATTTGATTGAGATTATTTTCGTGACGGGTCGTTCCTGAATTGCTTTGGCATTTGGGCATGGCATTTTTGAAAAATGTAACTTTTTTTCTATATTTGTATTTGGGTATGTCTTCCTGTCTAAATCAACTAATATGGCAGCTTAATGACTTTAATTCATGTTTACCATTATGATAGCAGTGTGCCACCCGTAGGAGTAGTAACACTGATTATGGTAACACCAGTGAGACATTTTAGGGTTGTTTAAATCCCCAAACTTGTTACTTCTACATCACTACTGGGACAAGCCAATACGCTTACACTAAGTACTTTAAAAATGCATAAATAGAAAGTTTTGCGGTATGACGGTTGTGCGTTGTAGCCTAGTGGTTAGAGCTTTGGGCCAGTAACCGAAAGGTTGCTGGATCGAATCCCCGAGCTGCCAAGGTAAAACTCTGCCGTTCTGCCCCTGAACAAGACAGTTAACAAACACACTGTTTCCCGGTAGGCTGTCATTGTAAATAAGAATGTTCTTAACTGACTTAAAAAAGGTTTTAAAAAAATACACGTTTTTGTGTATATTCAACTGTTTTAACTATTAATCATTTGAAAGGGTTTTTCATGTTTACAAAAGCAAGGGACGTAAATGCCACCACAATTCAAGAACGACACTAGACCAGTGTTGTGTGAAAGTCAGACACTGTACAGAGAAACCTGACGCAGACAGTACAGTTAGTATAAGAGAGCACTATCTCCTGCTCTGCAGCACCAGTCCCCACTCCTGGCTCCGCTGCATCTGATTCCAAATGTTTACTCTGCAATTAAACCGAGCCTATAAAAGGCAATGGGTTGGCTGCCAGACTCTGACTAGGGGTTCAGAGCAGCAGGAGAGAGGTTATAAATCGCTTTGATGCAGACCATAGTTTGAGGCTCAAATTCCTTTGCTGGAGCTAGTAAGAGCAGAACACTAGAGGAGAGCCAGAAACCCAGATGATTCATGCCTTGCCCCTGACCACTTGGAGCAGGAGTGCATGCTGCTGTGCAGAAGAGCAGATGCAATGGGGGAAAAAAGGATACCAACTCAATCTTTGCCAAACTAGCCATTTGTCTGTCTATGGCTTTGAATGCACATCAACAAGTAGTTTGGATAAATATGTCATTCTCTAGAGTGGTGGAATCAGTGTGTGGATAGAAAAACACAAATTCCACACATTGATATGTGATTTATTTTGTTTATAATGACTAATAGCTAGGTATCCATACAGACTCAACAGGGTTTTATTTCAATAGGGGGTTGATTCTTCTGCCCTTCAATCGTCCATTACTCATGCCTGTTAATCTTCTCATCATTTAGGCTAAAGACTCAAACTGTAGGCCTATGGTGTACAATACACTCATGTTGGTCTTGGAATGATGTATCAGAAATGAAAATACAGGGGCGAGAGTTTCTCTCTTTATTTGATTTAGCTATGCTTCAAGAAAAATTATGAACAGAAAATGTCAGTCTGATAAGAGGAGAGGGTAGAACATAATTTCAGGAAAACAAAGACAATGCCTGTTATTATGATAAACAGTTTACATTTTATTCAAAACCTCTTACATGTATATTCCCCATATTTGGGGACCCTATTAGATTTTTTTTTTCTTCATACAATTCATTCTGGTATGAGAACGGTAGCCCCCCCCCCCCCCCCCAGCTGCAAAAGCAGGGTGTCTGCGGAAAGCTGAGTATCTTGGCTATTGATCGGTGCCTTCAAATCTTTGTGACTTACTACCATATATGGGCAAACAAATGTATAAGGGCAGGCTGAGCCGATGACCACATTTCAAGATGATTGCTACCTACATTTCGGTTTTCGTTGTGAAGCATAAACTAAATAAACACTGAATACGTTGATACTCACCGAAAGCCGGGACTCCACAGATCATGAGGATATTTTATTTGTCTGCCTGTGACCTACCGTTATTGATCACCAGTCCCCAGAGTAAAAAAGTTTATTTTATGCTACGTTATCTACAAACATCTTACGAGGTACAGTAAACTTCGATTTAGTCTGTGTTTGAGCAATAGCTACAGGGTAGGTATCAAATTAATCCTGAGGCTGGTAGGAACAGATCTAGCCTATTACCAATGTTATTGGTGTATGACTTAGTGGCAACATCGAGTGACTATATATCTTTGCGCATCAAACATATGACGTTGTCCTCTTATGCGCTGTAGGCATCCATTCCACGGGAGTGGCTACTTTGGCACCTTGACAGTATTGTAGTCAATGAAATATGCTTTCCAGGGCTATGCAGTTGACCTGGGTGGGACAAAGCAAGGGCTAGAACCTTTTAACATCCAGTGTGCAAAAAAAGTGCAATTACCACGTTCTGACATTTTGGAGAGATTGAAAGGACACTTGAATGTACCCTGGATACCCATAACACCCGTGAGGTTGATATGGTATAAATTGTTGTTTTTAAAATTGTTTTTATACAGAACAAATAACATTTAGGGATTGCAAAAATGTAATAGCACTGGAATTATCTCATTTACAGACATATTTCCCTTTGGAGAGGTTTAGGGACATTTGGAAACGTCCCGTGACCACACTTGACACCACTTACTAAAACAGCTGCCCATTTCTTGTTGTAGGTCTATCATTCAAAAAAAAATTCTGATATTGTTCACGGTGTGGAAGCCATCTGATGTGTTTCCAGCTCTAGTCATCAATAATTCACGTATAGCTTGTCAATAAAAGATGACTTTCAAAATGAAATTAAAATATGTTATTTTGTGTGTGCTTGATCTTGTGTATTCTAAGCTATGTAACTCCTATCTATCTTCTAATCCTTTCCTCATAGTCTCCCAGATGTCTTCTTTCCAAATGTTTGCCTGTCAGAATCATGTAATTACACATGAATAGCAGTTACTTTTGGGTATGCCTATTTAGGCGGAAATCTACATTTTGCCATTACACCTTATTAATTAAAATTAATGAGCAGTAGCTAGGCCTATCCAAATCGTATTTAAGACTGGACACTGGACACTTTGTAACATATTTACAGCGAGAGCGACATAGTGCAACATTGTATTTTAGACCAGGGGGCTCCGTCTCTGGATTTGATAGTAGGATGGGACTTTAGAACGTGTTTTTTAAATGAGTAATTGTGTGCAATTCTGTAGGCCCCATAGCGGTCACCGGATGTACCACCGCAAGCTCCGTACTATTTCCATAAAAGGCATGCAGCAGCGGATATGCCCTTGTTATTCCCTACCAAACTGTTGACATTTCCTCAAATTAGTCAGTTATGAATGAAAGCATAGAATAAAACGACAGCAAATATCATAGTTTTAATTGTTCCAATATATTTCTAAATAAGAGTTTGTATTTGGGGGCATAATTGAAACTCAAAGCCTAGTGGCAAGAAAATACCAGCGAGAAAAGGACCCGATCGTAATAAAAATGATAAATTACATTGTGCGTAATTTCCCGCGTCACATTGTAACATTTCCCTTCCAATGACTGATAAAGTAAGTATAGTAGGAGCAGGGGGGATGACCGGTCGGGTCGTGCTATCCGGATTCCTTGGGGCGTCCATACCCTAACCTTAACTCCTACCCTTACCATTTTATATTTAAACTTCAGTGGCATAGGGACGTTCCAAGGATCCCAGATAGCACTGAACGTGCTGGGAGAGAGTCCCTGCTGCACTATTTGAAAGGAAAAGACGGATTGGAGCTGGAGCAATGAGTGACGTTATCTGGTGGAAAGAGGGAGGGCGAAAAAGAGACGGCTGGACTCCATTAGCTGAAGCCTGAGGAGACCCTTTGGGATACTTCACTTGGACGAGTTCTTTGGGATTTTCTCTTTGAACAGACCTAGATACATGATTTAGAAGAAAAAAACGTGTTGACTATCGAATCCTCGGAAGTTTTAGTGGCTTTTTGGATTTGACTTGGTGTATTTGAGAAGGTGAGTGGACACAAACTGATTTAAATGTTCGTCCTCCCAGCTCGCAATAAATGTAGCCTAGTCAGTATTTTGCTCACTCTGCTGCTAGGAATTGAGTTTTGTACACCTACTGCGCATTAAAAGACTGGTTATATCTGGTAAATAAATTAGGATTCATGTGTTTTAACTTCCTTTTTACTTCATGAAACTTAATTTAGTTAATTTATGGGCATGTTTTACTGGTTGACCATATTGTGTGCTCAGGAGTTCTTGCATGGGGCTGCTTACGTAATCAACTTCATATTTTGAATGGCTCTCTTTACCGTTAGAAAAAGCAGGTGAACACACAAATGGGAAGTGTTATTGTTTGCCATAACTAGGCCTGAAGCCTACCCTTTGTTCTCATTTGGTTATTGAATAATTGACTGCGTCCTCTGTTAATTCCAAACAAGCATAGTGATATCACAAGCATTTTTCAAATGGCTTATAAGATAACTTCTACATTTGACTTAGATTCAAGGAAACACACTGTTGAAGTAATGGAAGCGCAACATTTTCCCAAATCAAAACACTAACACTGATCGGTTATGGTGGTGGGGGTCCTGTGCGTCCTCAAGTCACTTTCAGCCTGCATATGACAAACTAAATGAATGTAGCCTATGGCACGCACCAGGGTAACAGGTTTGCATTTTTCCTACCAGTTGAATGGAACAATGTTTATTATTGGGCAATTTTTCCTAATTGTTATGATTTGTGGCAGGATGGCGCTGGACGGTATACGGATGCCCGATGGCTGCTATGCGGACGGGACGTGGGAACTGAAGATGCACGTGACAGACCTCCACAGGGATGTGTCTTTGAGGGTCACTGGCGAGATCCACGTTGGTGGGGTCATGCTCAAACTCGCGGAGAAACTAGGTGAGAGATGTTTAATGGTGTCACACTCCTTTTAGTACAGATCTGCTGAAAAGAAATGTGCCTTACATGTTCTGTTTTTATGTCCCATATCATTCAAACCTTTTGGAATATAAATTATGTTTTGGCCCTTTTGATTTATGTCAATGTTTTTTTAATTTCCCCACGTTGTTTTATGCTTCTATTCAACATTTGTTTTCCTTCTGTGGTTGACCAAGGAGGAGGAAGGCCATAGTTGGTCATGAGGCAATGTTCTTTAGCCCCTATCCCCTTTACCTCCCATCTGCAGATGGGTTCTCTATAGCAGTTACCTTGTCATATTTGTGGAACAGTAAATATCTTTGTTTGAAACATCGTTACTCAACTGACCACTGGAATGCCAGTTCCGGTAAACACATTAACAGATAATAGCAACCTGTAACCAGTGAGTGACATGTATGAAAGATACAGGCTACTGTATTGGCTTAAGTGGGAATTCAGAATCTATCTAGCCAGTAATGTTTTATATGGACACACTATAACTTCTCAAATATTCTAGCACATGAGATGCAGCATCAAGTCAACCACTTCCAATGGAATTATGCTGCCATGTCACAAGATCCTGAGTGAGAGCGACTGAATGGAGAGCTGGCATAAGAGCTCTCTATGCGGTGGAACACTGACTTGTTTCATGGTGGAAAAGGGTCATGGTGGCAGTGCAGTTTGGGTCTTGACAGCATGTCGAATGCGCCCGAATACCCAACTTTCCTCCATTGCACAAAGTTGTATTCCCTGGCCTGCCCGTTTCCCTGTTTAGCCCTCCTGTTAAAGCTCAGGATAATTGGGGCCTTTGTTCCCTGTGGTCGTCTGTGCTGCATTTAAACCGGTCTCATAATCTTCATTGCTGCTGCACCATGTGGGAAGACATGAATGTGTGTGGTTGTATGAAGCTGTGCATGCAATCCTCTCTATTCTGAAGGCCTGGATTCTTTGTTACAGGACAAGGGTGTGTGTGTTTGAAGGGGGTTGTCCAGCTTGTTGAAATATTGAACTCTTTCACTGCTCTTAATATTAGTCAATAGGTTGTGTGTTCATGGTACTTTTCTCAGTCTGCAGGAATCATATTATGCATGGTCCTGACTACCTCTGGCTACCTGTTCGTCCTTTGAGTTATCGCCAGTAGATTCCAGTGGTTTGATGGCCATGGATTAGAATAGCTTGGTTCGGCTGACCATGACTGGTGGTTGTTCTGGTCACACTGAACCAAAACAACACTATGTGAGGGGAGTAGGCCTAGTTTGTATGTGAGGAGACGCACACAAGACTCCCCATTGGCAACATCACTAGTGTCTTCATTATCTCTTGATTACAGTAAAAGCACTGCCGCTGGGCTAACTAGTTACTAGTCACTCCAGTCATATTGACTTCTTAAACTATTATTTGTTTTGATTACACTCACGTGAGGGTTGGCAAGTTGAGACGTTTAAGTAGCTGCCATGACTGTCCTAAAACACTCTCCACAGTTTACTGGTTAGTTGTTTTCACATTAAAATAGGTTTAGTCAGGTTGTTTTTGATTGTAATCATTAACCCAGCCCCTCTGTAGACTTCACACATGACTAGTCACTCCAGTCACCATTACTCACTACCTTTTTCAGGTACAGTACATTGGCCTGTTGCTCGAAATACTGTACCTATGACCAACAGAGAAACTGGTTAGTCAGTTGCATCAATGTGATGATCAAGTATGATCAGAGTTTTGGGTGGAAATCAACAGGTTGGCTTTGAACTTGAGTGGGAGCATGGGACCCTCACATGATGAAGCTGACATGGGCATCCTCCTCATGTCAGCTTCATCATGTGCTCTAGTTACATGTACACATATGGATTCACTGTTTGGTTGGATGCGATGCGAGTCATATAGTTGTCTTGTAGTATGCAGGCTCTTTTGTAGGGCACTTTTTGAAGGTAGTGAACACACGCACACATGCTGGGGGACACTTAGGTGCCACACACTTCTGGCATGCATGTCCTCTGTCACAGACACAAAGGACGTCCTTGTGTTTCTGTTTGTGGGACAATCCTTGGCATGCCTTACGCTGCATTGTGTCACACACACATACTAAATTAAGATCCCAGGACCTCTCATGATGGTTTCACAGCTATTGTTCACAGTTATTGTTCAAAGCTCACATTCAAAGCACAGCACTTGTTTTTTTACCAGCAGTTGTCTTATTTATTGTGTTTGTTTTGATATATAGTGGGCCGTGGCATGTCTGCATCATGCATGTCCGTGTGTGTGCTGTTCATGTCCATTTGCGAGTGCTGTCCGTGTGTGTGTGTGTGTGTGTTCTATGTCTTATCCCTCAGCCCTCCATCTCCTTCTATAAGCAGTGGCCTTCCTCCTATCTCTGAGTCTCAGATGGGGAGCAGGAGCTCCAGGATGATGGATTAAACTGAAATGCCAGGAAAGCACTTTGCTATTGATTACAGCCTTCATTCTCCTTCAGCCTGCAGAGAGGAGAGCTGTATTTAAGGCTGCATAATTGATCACCCCCCCTCTGATTGCCCCCTCACTCACTACTTCACTTGTTTGTGTCTGCTGGCTTTGGACATTGAAAAATAACAGAGTAATAGAGTGCTTCCTTTGAAAGCTTTCTGTTGGTATCGAAGAAGGGGAAACAAACATCCAACATAACAACATTAGCAGTCAGCTTTATTTTATGAAGATAGAACAATTGTCATACTGTATTATATAAACCATTGTAGAAAGTCTAGCTTTATCTGTAGAACTTCTATTAGATTATGGTTCACTATCAACTTCGGGTTAATGAGTTGCACTAATTGTCCAACTTGGTCCAACTTGATTTTACACTCAACCATGAGCTGCTGCATCAGTTGCCATTCTCTTCATCTACTTACTCAGTTTCACACCGTAAACCATCGTTTGCCACGTCGTGAGAACATTTCAACACCAAACATCGCCTCCATCTAGAGGTCTGTGAGGGACGGATTTCTTCATCCCGCAGCTTTTCATACCGCTCCCGCTGGCTTTCTGTCCGGCTCCCGCTGGCTTTCTGTCCGGCTCCCGCCAGCTCCCACTGGCTTTCTGTCCGGCTCCCACCAACTCCCGCAAGAACTGGTCTAGAACCCAACTACAGTCCCGCAATGTTATTTTTGGCATATGTGACGCAGCTCGCTCTCCAGCCATGGACACAGACTCCTTGCTCAGTCCAAATGCTACGCCACGCCCAAGACATTCGTGTCTATAAAGTTAATTTCTGGAATTTCTTTCCTTAATGCGTTTGAGCCAATCAGTTGTCGTGAAAAGGTAGGGGTGGAATACAGAAGATGGACCCATTCTGTAAAAGACCAAGTCGATATTATGGCAAGAACAGCTCAAATAAGCAAAGAGAAACAACAGTCCATCATTACATTAAGACATGAAGGTCAGCCAATCTGGAAAATTTCAAGAACGTTGAAAGTTTCTTCAAGTGCAGTTGCAAAAACCATCAAGCGCTATGATGAAACTAGCTCTCATGAGGACCGCCACAGGAAAGGAAGACCCAGAGTTACCTCTGCTGCAGAGGATAAGTTCATTAGAGTTACCAGCCTCAGAAATTGCAGCCCAATAAATGCTTCAGAGTTCAAGTAAAAGACACATCTCAACATCAACTGTTCAGAGGAGACTGTGTGTATCAGGCCTTCATGGTTGAATTGCTGCAAAGAAACCACTAAAGGACACCAATAATAAGATGAGACTTGCCTGGGCCAAGAAACATGTGCAATATACATCAGACCAGTGGAAATCTGTCCTTTGATGCGATGAGACCGCAATTGAGATTTTTGATTCCAATCGCTGTGTCTTTGTGAGACTCAGAGTAGGTGAACAGATAATCTCCGCATGTGAGGTTCCCACTGGGAAGTGAGGAGGAGGTGTGGGGGTGCTATGTTGGTTACACTGTTTGTTATTTTATTTAGAATTCAAGGCACACTTAATCAGCATGGGTACCACAGCATCCTGCATCCCATCTGGTTTAAACTTAGTCCTACTATTGTTTTTTTTTTAACAGGACAACGACCCAACACACCTCCAGGCTGTGTAAGGGCTATTTAACCAAGGAGAGTGAAGGAGTGCTGCATCAATGACCTGGTCTCCACAATCACCCGACCTCAACCTAGTTGAGATGGTTTGGGATGAGTTGGATCGCAGAGTGAAGGAAAATCAGAAAACAAGTGCTCAGCATATGTGGGACCTCCTTAAAGACTGTTGGAAAATAATTACAGATGAAGCTGATTGAGAGAATGCCAAGAGTGTGCGACGCTATCAAGGCAAATGGTGGCTACTTTGAAGAATCTCAAATTTTAAAATATATTTAGACTTTAACACTCTTTGGATATTACATGATTCCATGTGTGATAGTTTTGATGTTGTCACTATTATTCTACAATGTAGAAAATAGTAAAAAAAAAAAAAAAAATTGAATGAGTAGGTGTGTCCAAACTTTTGACTGGTTCTGTAAGTATTCAGACCCTTTCCTCAGTACTTTGTTGAAGCACTTTTGACAGTGATTACAGCCTCGTCTTCTTGGGTATGACCCTTTAAGCTAGGCACGCAGGTATTTGGGGAGTTTCTCCCATTCTTCTCTGCAGATCCTTTCAAGCTCTGTCAGGTTGGATGGGCAGCATAGCTGCACAGCTATTTTCAGGTCTCTCTTAGAGATGTTCAATTGGGTTCAAGTCCTGGCTCTGGCTGGACCACTCAAGGACATTCTGAGTCCCGCGTTTTGTCTTGGGTGTGTGCTTAGAGTCGTTGTCCTATTAGAAGGTGAACCTTTGTCCCTGAACCTGCTCCAGAGCGCTCAGGACTTCAAGGATCTCTCTGTACTTTGCTCCGTTCATCTTTCCCTCAATCCTGACTAGTCGCCCAGTCCCTGCCGTTGAAAAACATCCCAACAGCATGATTTCTGCCACCACCATGCTTCACAATAGGGATGGTGACAGGTTTCTTCCAGCTGTGACACTTGGCATTCAGGCCAAAGAGTTCAATCTTTGTTTCATCATACCAGAGAATCTTGTTTCTCATGGTCTGAGAGTCTTTAGGTGCCTTTTGGCAAACTCCAAGCGGGCTGCCGTTCCTTTTACTGAGGAGTGGCTTTCATCTGGCCACTCGACCGTAACGGCCTGATTGGAGTGCTGTAGAGATGGTTGTCTGTCAGGAAGGTTCTCCCATCTCCACAGAGGAGCTCTGTCAGCATGACCATCAGTTCTTGGTCACCTCCCATACCAAGGTCCTTCAACCCCGATTGCTCAGTTTGGCTGGGTGGGCTGCTCTAGGAATAGTCTTGGTGGTGCCAGTCTTCTTCCATTTAAGAATGATGTAGGCCACTGTGTTCTTGGGGACCTTCAATCCTGCAGACATTTTTTGGTACCCTTCCCCAGATCTGTGCCTGAACACAATCTTGTCTCTGAGTGCTACGGAAAATTCCTTCCACCTCATGGCTTGGTTTTTGCTCTGACATGCACTGTCAACTGTGGGACCTTTTTATATAGACAAGTGTGGGCATTTCCAAGTGTATGCAAACACACTGTAGATTTCTCCTGCACAATGTATTTGGGTTGTTTGAGTTCCAGGAATAGGGTTTGTTAGAAAAGCCAAACATTTGATTTAGGGGTTGTGAGGAAGTTCCTTTACTAATACACAGTACTCTGAGTGATTTCTGAGGGAGGTGCAAAGCTTGGAGGAGAGGGGAGTAGGATTCAACTGCACCTAGACATTTTTTGTTTTCCCTTCCTCTTCCTAATGCAATGGCTAGTATTCGAGGGGGTTAAGCTGATCCTAGAGCTGTGTTTTAAGGGATAGAGTGGCGCAGGGCTGGCTCAGAGGAAGGGGAGGTGGGCTTGGGGAGGGGGGGTAGAGGGGAGGTGGGCTTGGGGAGGGGGGGTAGAAGGGAGGTGGGGATGAGGGGGGGGGGGGGGGGGTAGAGGGGAGGTGGGGATGTGTATGATGTGAGCCACTGCTCTAGAATTCCATAAAAGTCTTCTGGGGAGCAGGAAATGACTTCCAGGGTTTGGCATGTGGACACTGCAGTGCCGTCATTCCAATACCTCCTGCTGCCTGCATCAGCTCTAACCCTCTCTTTTTTTCTTTCCGTCTTTAGTTCACTTTCTTTCTCTGTGCCTGCCATCGACTACTCCCTTCTTGGAAAATATATTGCGTATGAGGAGCCTGCGCCCTGAAAACATTTTTTTTTTTGGGGGGGGTGGGGTATTTATAAGCCATGTATGCAATGTCAAAGTAGTGTTTTTATTTTGTCTTTGTAATGAGTAGACACTATTTAAAAGTCGGATGTATTTATTTTGGATTTGAATGTGGGAGCGAAGGTCTGCCTGGGTATGTTTTGTAGTATGGGGGCGTTAGTTAGCGATTTTGAGATGTATTGGCCTTAACCAACTGACATTTCCTTTAAAAAGTGGTGACTAGGTTTTCCCAGTACTCCAATCAGATTGGGAGGTTTGAGTGGTCAATTACGTCGTTGTGTTTTGGACAGTTTCCCCCCTGACAAGTCTATCCAATTCGGTGCTTCATTTATAAACGTTGGGCACATTTTTAAACTAAATGTCTGCATGCGCTGTTTCTGAAAAGACTGCACACGCCATACATACTTGGCACACGCCATACATACCCGTCTCCCGTTATAAATCAGAAAAACTGTGAACGAGCATTATAACTCTGCATGAATAACGCCCATTATTCACCTTTTTATGGTGACAATAACGCCCTTATTTGCTGTATACTTCGGAAGTATTGGAATTAGGCCAAAACGGTAGGCTGTCTAAAGGAAATGGCAATTGCAAAAATTCTGAAAGACAAAAACAATAGCAAATTGTTGTGGACCTGTAAACGGATTGTTTGCATTTACTGTTTCCCGAACCTAAATATGCTTCACTGTCCCTGAATTCTGAAACATTGTCTACTCAGATTTTCTTTTTTTAACTACAGTAGGCCATTTTACAGTGGTAGCCTGTTAAATTCTACTGTGTTGTCAACCGTGCTCCCTTTCGGATGTATAGAGCAAACACTTGAAAGGATATTAGCCTATATAATAGGCCCAATTAAATGAGATGTACGTGGTAATTTGTTGTATGGCTACTTGGGGAATATGAACTCATCATTGCCAGAACAAGTGTACTCTTGAAAATGAAATAATGCATCTTGAGATTTCATCCTGCAAAATGTCAAATACATTTGCACAAGGCAACGAACTGGCGCATGTATACAGTTGAAGTCGGAAGTTTACATACTTAGGTTGGAGTCATTAAAACTCGTTTTTCAACCACTCCACAAATGTCTTGTTAACAAGCTATAGTTTTGGCAAGTCGGTTAGGACATCTACTTTGTGCAAGTAATTGTTTACAGACAGATTATTTCACTGTATCACAGTTCCAGTGTGTCAGAAGTTTACATACACTAAGTTCACTGTGCCTTTAAACCGCTTGGAAAACTCCAGAAAATTATGTAATGGCTTTAGAAGCTTCTGATAGGCTAATTGACATCATTTGAGTCAATTGGAGGTGTACCTGTGGATGTATTTCAAGGCCTACCTTCAAACTCAGTGCCTCTTTGCTTGACATCATGGGAAAATCAAAAGAAATCAGCCAAGACCTCAGGAAAAATATTGTAAACCTTCACAATTCTGGTTCATCCTTGGGAGCAATTTCCAAACGCCTGAAGGTACCAAGTTCATCTGTACAAATAATAGTACACAAGTATAAATACCATGGGACCACGCAGCCGCCATACCGCTCAGTTCTGTCTCCTATAGATTAACATACTTTGGTGCGACAAGTGCAAATCAATCCGAAGAACACCATCACAACTGTGAAGCACGGTGGTGGCAGCATCATGTTGTGGGGGTGCTTTGCTGCAGGAAGGACTGTTGCACTTCACAAAATAGATGGCATCATGAGGAGGGAAAATGATGTGGATATATTGAAGCAACATCTCGATCAGTCAGCAAGTTAAAGCTTGGTCGCAAATGGGTCTTCCAAGTGGACAATGACCCCAAGCATACTTCCAAAGTTGTGGCAAAATGGCTTAAGGACAACAAAGTCAAGGTATTACAGTGGCCATCACAAAGCCCTGACCTCAATCCTATAGAAAAGTTGTGGGCAGAACTGAAAAAGCGTGTTCGTGCAAGGAGGCCTACAAACCTGCCTCAGTTACACCAGCTTTGTTAGGAGGAATGGGCCAAAAATAACACAACCTATTGTGGAAAGCTACCTGAAACGTTTGACCCAAGTTAAACAATTTAAAGGCAATGCTACCAAATACTAATTGAGTGTATGTAAACTTCTGACCCACTTGGAATGTGATGATAGAAATAAATAATTATTTCTACTATTATTCTGACATTTCACATTCTTAAAATAAAGTGGTGATCCTAACTGACCTAAGACGGGGACATTTTACTAGGATAAAATGTCAGTAATTGTGAAACTGAGTTTAAATGTAGTTGCCTAAGGTGTATGTAAACTTCCGAATTCAACTGTATTTTGTGGGTATGCAATGTTTATAATGAGGCCCCAGAGAAAGATGGTCTGTGTTTGACAATGGCACGGACAGGGGGTTTGTGAGGAAACGGATGCGATTTATCACAGGATGTGACTTCCTGTGTAATTTTGCTTCTTAACCTCCCCTCCACTCTGCTCTCCTTGTGTTTAGGGGCTTTCTGGACGGATGCAGAGCCTTCCCAGAATTGTCTTTGGTTTGGAATAAGAGTCTTTGCTGCCTACAAAGAGAAAGATGATCAGATGGTCTCCCTTTCTCCCTAAAGAGCAGGAAATGTCTCAAATATCCCGCATTGTTAGCTGTTCATGCTTCATCTTCCCTATCGTGTTGCCATGACAAATCAGAGGTAGCACATGGATTGAGTCGTGACTGTGAAGCAGCCTTGTCCATTGGTCAGAACCCTTCACAACCATAGAGGGAGAGATGGCCTGACTGAGCCAGGCGATAGCCCCACTCTGCTCTAATCTATCATACAGGAAGTAGTTAGGCAAAGTAGCAACCCTGGCCTGCCCAGAGCTTTCCTGTTACAGTAGCAAGATCCTGCTGGGATTTAGTCTCCAAATCCCCCCCCCCACACACACACACACACACACACACTTTGCGGCCTCCACAATCCCCAAGAGGTGGTGGTCTACTCCCACAATCACGAAAATGTTGCACAACCACCACCTTGTCAAAAGCTGAGCACGACACTACAAATTGTCTTGAATTGCCCATATCGAGACTAAATCTAAATGCAAAATGTTTCCAAAGATGGCAGAGATCAAGAACTGTTCCCTTCTCTCTCTCCCTTAAGCTAGCAAATTGCCGGTTCTTGGACCGTTCTGCTTGCTGTTAAAAATCCAGCTACTTTCTCAATAAGCTGTAGTAGTACAGTTAGCTGTGTACATATTGCTGTATTTATTGTTTTTTTTTGTGTAATTATTGTCATGTGTTCAATGTGTTTTTACTACGTGCTGAAAAATGAAATTTCCCCCCCGGGGACAATAGACTACTTTTAATTATGTTTGGCAACTCAAACATGCAGTGGATAGGCCATTCATTGCTCCTCCTTTTGTAATCTGATACTGTTGTTTTTGTTGTCCCCGACCTCTGTCCTCTCCCAGTGCTGCCTGGTGGCTTGGCTGTCTTCTGTCCTTACGCCCAAGGAGGAAGCTGTCTGCCGGCCACATTGTCGGAGAAACACCAAGCACCTGTGGGTCAATGGAGTAAACTGATATTGTTATTGTTTTGGTGCCTAGCCTAAATTCCATTCCAAAACCATGTCTCCTCCCCCTCTATCCTCATTTAATCTCTTTTACTGATCAGAAACAACTGGCTAAGCATTAAAGCGGCAATCCACAGTTGAAACAATAACACAGCAGCCACCCCACCACTGTTTTTTTTAAATGCTGCGAGATTGGGCTGGAGAAACAACTTTCAAATTCATGGACTAGCTATGTACCTACAGTCTGCCTATTCCCTGTCCCTCTTATTTGAGTGAGGTGTGGCAAGGAGCAGTCACTGGTTTACTTGGGTAGCCAAACTAGCCATCCCACTCAGCTGTTTCCTTCTGTCAGAGAACCCTTTTGTTATGCTAGCAACTCCTTAGCCTGTTAACACCAGGAAACCTAGTTCCAATTGGAAAGCGCTAGGCCTACTTTCGAGATGGCGGACAAGGCTATGGGGGTTTTGATACTTTTGCGAAGGCGGGTGTGAGCAAAGCAAGGTTATAGTTTCTCTGAAAATTATACTGGTCAGAGATTGGGGGGACATCACATTAGCATGATGGATTGTCCGTGAGTATGGCAGATCTCCCATCACCGATGCCTTGGTGGATGTATGGATGTCTTCTCTCTCGCTCTACTACGTTTATCCTGGGCTAGAAAACTGACTGGACTGTGGGGCCTGACTCTGAACCCAGCAATGTAATTGTTTAAAGCTGTTTTCAGTGTGATGCACCCCCATTGTTTTTCTGTGTTTGGATTATGACACCAATGGACACAAACTATCAGTCTCGGAGGAGTGAGTGAGCCTCTTGTTTGTTATCTAATAACCCCCACAGCAGCAGATCTCTCCATCACCCCCATCTCTCTGATACAGGCCTGACTCTCAGTAAATCCTAGGGGTCATGTTCAGTAGGTAAGGCCAGACCTCTCCCCTTAAGGACCTGTCTCGCTCGCTGTCTCGCTCGCTCTCTCAATTTGCTTTATTGGCATGACGTAGCAATGTACATATTGCCAAAGCTTGCTTTGGATATTTACAATATGAAAATAGTAAGAATCATAATTGTTAAACGGAGGAACAGTAACAACAATAACCAAGGGTCAAAATAACCATACAATAAGTATACAGTAAAGGACATGTGTAGGTTGATTGGTCTGTCAGACACTGTCCCTCATCTTATGTCAGGCAGCAATGTCGTGTGCTGCCAACCCACAGCTCTCTGCTTCCTCCCCCAACTGGACGGGTAGTCTACTCTCATCAGAGGTCTTTGAAACCTTGAATAAGGGTTTCAAATTTGGGGAAATTACACTAATTGTTTTATATTTTTTACATTTTGTCAGGAAATGCAGCTCTGTCTCGAGTTCTGCTGTTGGGCAATGGTTGCACAGCCTTTCCTCTACAGGGAGCCAGGTTTTCCTGTGTCTACCCTTCTCAATTGCAAGGCTGTGCTCACTGAGCCTGTACTTTGTCAAGGTTTTTCTAAGGTTTTGATCAATAACTATGGTCAAATAGTTAGCCACGGTGTACTGTTGCTTGTGTTTCCCAATAAGCAATGTAGTTTTGTTTGGACTTTTTATTTAACTACGCAAGTCAGTTAAGAACAAATTCTTATTTTCAATGACGGCCTAGGAACAGTGGGTTAACTGCCCCTGAACAGCCGTGTTCAGGGGCAGAACGAAAGATGTTTATCTTGTCAGCTCGGGGATTCGATCTTGCAACCTTTCTCTTACCAGTCCAACACTCTAACCACAGGGCTTCCTGCCGCCCCCTGTTGTAATTTGGTTT